>NC_041399.2:77413367-77727117 GCF_900747795.2 Erpetoichthys calabaricus
GCTTTCTCTGGGGCTTGTGCACAGCGTGAGGCTCTCTATGGAAAAGAGAGAGCCTCTTTGCTGTTTGCACGCCCGTTGTCCTGTGCAATTTAGGAGACGGCGTCATTAGCACTGCATCGCTCCGGTTAACAGCACTATTCAGCTGTACCGGGGAGATCGGCACTTCCCCCGCCCCTCCGGTAACCAACGGTAAACCCCTTATTTGACCGGTCGGGGTCTGGAGTAACGACTCGCTCCGGCAGGCCACGTCACACGCATGCCTCGGAACGATCGCGTCCTCCCCCGACCAGTCAGTCATAGTGGCACGCTCAATTGTCGGGTTCACAGTGCTTTGGCAGCCGCTACTTATTGAACGCGGTGCCGGCCCACACTGCGTCCCCTTATGATATACGGTACAGCAATCACTCACCTGTACCGCCGAATCAATCGAGGCCGGGGCTTCTTGGCCTAATCGCCGAAGGTATTTCTGAAGTCCTTTCAACGGCGCTTCTGCCGTAGTTCCCAGCTCCTCCACGCGTGCTTTTATTCCCTCTAGAGTCTGTAAGAAAGTGTATAGGGGCTCGAGATATTTCTCGAGCTCCCGCAAGTTTATAAAGTTAATTGTCTCGGCCGGAGGCAAGGGTACTTCCTTGTTTACCTCACCCTCCGGCCGGGAGCCAATGAGAACGTCCGCTCCAGGCACGTGCTCTGCTGGGGCGCGCAAAGGCTTCTGGGACTTGGAGTCTTCTGGGGGACGGGTGGCTGCAACCAGCCGACTGGGATCTGCCTTTTTTACTTTAACGGCAGATCCTTCAGTCACATCCCGCCCCTCTTTCTCTCTATTTAATATTGGCGCTGCTTCGCTCGCCGCCCCCTTCCCCTTCAGGGAGCTCCGACTTGTCGGGGAATTATTGACCTCACCGACGGCTCCAAACTGACCTTCTTCCTGGTTGCGTCGCGCGAGGTCATGTGGACATCGTCAGCGTATGGGCTTCCTTTCTGCGGATGCCTAGACTGGCTTGCTTTCTTTCCCTCGCGGCCATCTTGTCTAGGTGTGAGGCGGGCGTGCTCTTTGTCCGCTTCGTGCAGACAGGCCTCTGCAAAACAAGAAGAAAATACTCCCGGCATTTCGGGCATTTTTCCAGCACATACCTCGGAACGTAGGCGGTCTCGCTCCAACTCCCTGTAGTAATCTTCGGGAGTTGCCATCCGGCAACGTTCCGGGTGCCGCCCTGCTCGGGTTTGCGTGGCCTAATGCTGCTCCCGGTCTTCCTCACCGCCCGTCAGGTAAGTCCACAGCATCTCCACCGCATCTGGGACGGAGGTCTTCTGGGTAGTTCCAGCCTTCTTCCCAGATTTCTTCCCCATACTTGTCTGTAGTAGAGGACAGCTCACAGCTGCAGCGCTCTTGGTCGCGGGTGGGGTTTTCACCTCCACAGTTTTTAGAGGGTCCTTCTCAGGGTTCTCTGCTACCACTAAATTTATATTAAATGCAGATCCTCTGCCACCGGACGGCCAGAGAATCCTGCCGACTACGCCAGTGTAGCAAATAACCCTTTGTCCACCTCTTGAACCCTCAGGTACCACTCTGATGACCAGGTGAAAGTACAATAATTATTTATTTCTTTACTGTACCGTGCACAAAGCACTCTCCACACCACACTATTCATAAACCAATAAACTCTCTATAACAATAAACAATACTCTCTCCTCCTCGCCCAGACACTTGCCACCCTACCTCCCAGCTCAGCTCAGTGTACTGGGCTTCCCACAGTCCTTTTATATCCCCTGACCCGGAAATGGTTCCTGGCAAAACCCACAAGTCCGTTTTCCTTCCGGGTCAGGGTAAACAGTCCTTTTCTTCGCCCTGGGAGCACGTCGTTTCTTCCGGACACGTGATGCTGACGCACTCCCGGGTTATAGGGCACACAAGAGCCCACTAGCCCCCCTACAGCGACTCCCGGTGGCCCCCAAGGTATCCAGCAGGGCTGTGTGTATAAACTACAAAGTCCATGAGGCCCTGCTGGAAGTCGGGGCACCATCATGCTGTCCGGAGGGCTCCTCCTAGCAGCCTGGGGGTGGCGACCGGAGTCTGTAGCCGGTCGTCCATCACAATACATATATATATATATATATATATATATATATATATATATATACACACACATACATATATATACACACATACATATATATACACACATACATATTCACACATACATACACACACACATATACATATATATACATATACACATACATACATACACATACATATATATATATATACACACATACATACATACATACACACACATATATACACATACAGACACATATATATATATACATATACATATTTACATATCTACATATATATACACATATATATACATATCTACATATATATATATATACATACATACATTCACATATATATATATATATATATATATATATATAGCCAAATCGCCGCGCTTTGCAGTGGCGAAGTTCTGCTTTTAAATTTTTATTAAGAAGAAAAGAAAACTTTTTTAAATTGAGGGAAAATATACCAATAACAATTTGTTAAGGATCTGTTTTTTTGTGAAGCTGCCTTTACACAGCCTCTCTGCTGTTTTATAAACGAACGCCATATAAGGCCGTCCTTTCTCCTTGTTTAGCGGTTCTGTATTGTTTTATTGTTCGTTTATTACGATTGTTATAGTTATTGTGTAGCTGTTTCTGTTCAGGTACCCATTTCCTTTATGTAGTCCACGGATTCTCCGCTATTTTTTGTTCGTTAATTACGATTATAGTTATTTATTGATTCCCTTCTTTAGCTGACTGCCTGCTCATATAAGGCGCATAAACGAACGCCATATAAGATCATCCTTTTTCCTTGCTTTGCCAAGGAAGCAGCCTTTTTATTTAATCCACGGGTTCACCACTGTTTTTTTTTTCTTTTTTTACGATTGTTATAGTTCTCTTTGTATACCATGTTGTCAGTTCAGCACTCCGGTTGTAATATGACCAAGCCGTGCAAGCTTACTGTTAAGAATGCAACGTATAGTTGTACAGGAGAAAAGCAATCTTGCCTCAAATCAATGGCAACCTTTTGTAGGTCTATGAACTTAATTTAAAGTTTAGGTTTACACGGTGCCCTCGTGTCTTCTCATTAAACTTGTATGTCACGAATATGGTATTGCAAACGGTAGCGGGAGTGTTTCTATAAACTTAATTTAAACTTACGGTTGTAGCTGCACTTATGAATATGCTTGTATGTGTCACTCGCTCACTTGTTATTGTTTCGCTGCCTTTTGAATTGTGTAATGAATGTTTTCTTCAGCGCTCTTTCGGCTCTTCCTTGTTTTGTACGTACTTTGTTCACAGTCAGTTCACGTGATTACGTGGGTGGCGTGATGACACGATACGCAAGTCCGCCTCCCACGGCCATCGAGATGCACTCCATTATAGTATATGGACAAAAAAGAGGTTCCAGTTATGACCATTACGCGTAGACTTTCGAAATGAAACCTGCCTAACTTTTGTAAGTAAGCTGTAAGGAATGAGCCTGCCAAATTTCAGTCTTCCACCTACACGGGAAGTTGGAGAATTAGTGATGAGTCAGTCAGTCAGTGAGGGCTTTGCCTTTTATTAGTATATATATATAAAAAATATGAAAAAAGTTTACTTGAGATTTTTGAAAATTTATTAAAAATAAAAAAACTGAGAAATCACATGTACATAAGTATTCACAGCCTTTGCCATGAAGCTCAAAATTGAGCTCAGGTGCATCCTGTTTCCCCTGATCATCCTTGAGATGTTTCTGCAGCTTAATTGGAGTCCACCTGTGGTAAATTCAGTTGGTTGGACATAATTTGGAAAGGCACACACCTGTCTATATAAGGTCCCACAGTTGACAGTTCATGTCAGAGCACAAACCAAGCATGAAGTCAAAGGAATTGTCTGTAGACCTCCGAGACAGGATTGTCTCGAGGCACAAATCTGGGGAAGGTTACAAAAAAATTTCTGCTGCTTTGAAGGTCCCAATGAGCACAGTGGCCTCCATCATCCGTAAGTGGAAGAGGTTCGAAACCACCAGGACTCTTCCTAGAGCTGGCTGGCCATCTAAACTGAGCGATCGGGGGAGAAGGGCCTTAGTCAGGGAGGTTACCAAGAACCCAATGGTCACTCTGTCAGAGCTCTAGAGGTCCTCTCTGGAGAGAAGAGAACCTTCCAGAAGGACAACCATCTCTGCAGCAAACCACCAATCAGGCCTGTATGGTAGAGTGGCCAGACAGAAGCCACTCCTTAGTAAAAGGCACATAGCAGCCCGCCTGGAGTTTGCCAAAGGCACCTGAAGGACTCTCAGACCATGAGAAAGAAAATTCTCTGGTCTCATGAGACAAAGATTGAACTCTTTGGTGTGAATGCCAGGCGTCACATTTGGTGGAAACCAGGCACCGCTCATCACCAGGCCAATACCATCCCTACAGTGAAGCATGGTGGTGGCAGCATCATGCTGTGGGGATATTTTTCAGCGGCAGGGACTGGGAGACTAGTCAGGATAAAGGGAAAGTTGACTGCAGCAATGTACAGAGACATCCTGGATGAAAACCTTCTCCAGAGCTCTCTTGACCTCAGACTGGGGTGACGGTTCATCTTTTAGCAGGACAACGACCCAAAGCACACAGCCAAGATATCAAAGGAGTGGCTTCAGGACAACTCTGTGAATGTCCTTGAGTGGCCCAGCCAGAGCCCAGACTTGAATCCGATTGAACATCTCTGGAGAGATTTTAAAATGGCTGTGTACCGACACTTCCCATCCAACCTGATGGAGCTTGAGAGGTGCTGCAAAGAGGAATGGGCGAAACTGGCCAAGGATAGGTGTGCCAAGCTTGTGTCATTATATTCAAAAAGACTTGAGGCTGTAATTGCTGCCAACGGTGCATCGACAAAGTATTGAGCAAAGGCTGTGAATACTTATGTACATGTCATTTCTCAGTTTTTTTATTTTTAATAAATTTGCAAAAACCTCAAGTAAACTTTTTTCACGTTGTCATTATGGGGTGTTGTGTGTAGAATTCTGAGGAAAAAAATGAATTTAATCCATTTTGGAATAAGGCTGTAACATAACAAAATGTGGAAAAAGTGATGCGCTGTGAATACTTTCCGGATGCACTGTATGTTCCACCACATAATACATACTAAGATAAAGGAGGGCACTATATGGAAACATATTTTTAAAATATTTGTCTCAATAATCTTTCAGTAAAAATTACTTAAAATTAAATTTGCCGCATTTTTGTATATCTTCCAATGAACATCTGTTTCATTCTGGCACTGTTATTCCAACTAGTCTAAAAAACAATAACCAGAAAGAGAGATTTTTATTTTTTTTAATTGTTTTTGTAGTAGAAATTCTTTCACCCTCATGTCATACATTAATTTGCCCCTGTGATCTGTGTTACTAAGTAAATCGTAACAGGACATAACATTCTCAAACCAATTTAATCTACTTAAATGTCATAGGGGCCAAAGCCCATCCCAACTGCACTGGGCACTTGGCAGGGAGCTGCCCTGGACTGAGGACCAGTCCGTTTTAGAGCTTAGACTCAGATACCTATCCACAGTCACATAAAGTATGAATTGAAATAAGTATCTCCCCATCAACTATCAATTGGGTTCAATAGGGCACTGAATGGAAAAAAGCCTTGAAACATACATATGTGAAGGGTCCTAACTTCTAATCGCCGATCAATTACTGGGACAAATCTTAACTGTTTCATAGTTAGCCTAGTATTTTCCTTTTTTCATGTTTATAGACTTGGCCATTCTTGACAGCATTTCTTTTTGGATGGCTAATTTCTTGTCTACAATGTGATTTCGTCTGCGCCTTGGATTCTGTTCTAGTTACGATAAACTCACTAGCATTTGTTTTGTTCAACCATGTTCACATTTTCTCTGGCTGTCTTGCTCGCATCTTTGAATCTGCCTTAAATAGCACTGCTTGAAACTAAGGTTTCAGCACACTGAGTTCCAAGCACCTAGCCATTTATTGTGTAAAAGGAGCTGTGAATGTCTGTCATTTGCTCATGTCCAGAACATTTATGACATGTATGATATTACTGGGATGAATAAGTTAGGAGAAAAATTTATTGTTTCTAACTCACATGTACTATCCCCAAAAACTGGAAATGCCAGATTGCATGGAGGCTTCACAGAGAAATTAAAAATAACCTGACTGACATACAACATCTTTACTTACCTTGCAAACTGTTCCAACATGTTTCAGATAAATACCACTGTTCAATAAATTAAACTTCCTTGAAAGTAGGTGTTTTATGGTGTTTGCAATGGTTTACCCTATCTAACATAGGTCAGCTAACTTTGAATTTATTCTGACCTCCAACACATATTTTAAACTCGTGATCATGTCCCTTAGCTTTTTTCATTTTTTTTCTTTGTAAATTCATTTTGCATATCAAGGAGCAATTGCTGAAAATATAACATTGCTGACATTATGTGACATCCATGGTTCAGTGTTTTATCTCTAAAATAATCTGGTTTAAGATGATATTGTGATATAAAAATGCAGATGTAGAAAACAACTGGATGAACCCTCTGGATTAATTTTTTTGCACCTTGCTGAGCCAGGAGAAGATTAAATGTTCAGAATAGAGAACTTGATTATGCAGTTTAAAGAGATTTACTTTAAAGCTCACTACAATATCATTATATTTCCCCCATAGGTTTAATTAGAAACAAGCATTTATCTAATCCTCTTTTGCATTTGCTAATAGGTTTCTGTACAAGAAACCCTTAGGAGTTTATGTCTTGTGATCTTGGTATTACTGAGTGGTAGAAATGATCAGTAACCTACTTTAACTGGATTCAGCATTCATGGCTCCTTATTTTGCTGTGGAACATTTATGCTTGTTCTTTTAAATTGTTTCCTGCACATCTGTGTCAGAAATTGAAAAAAGCAAACACTTTACATTGTCCAAGACATTTTTATCCATATATATATTTGGCTTTACCCTCACAGTCTAATTTTAAAAGTCTTTATGAAGAGCAGTTATATACAGTATGCTAAGTCTTGTAAGTACTGTAATTATCTGGAATTTGGCACCAGCTTGATCATTGTGTAAAGGAATGAAAAGCTCAGTCTCAGAAAGTGTGCAGCCAATGACTTAGAAGTAGTTAGATCTACATCCTGACTTGATTGGCTCCAGTATGGCAAAAAGAAACAACTATTTCTGGTACACATTTTTCCGGTATAGCAACGGCTTAATTATACAAGTGCTGTTGCTTGGGGTATTGACACAGACTGCACTCTTTATTTCTTGCTCACCATCTGCTCTGGTTTCTGTGTTGCCTGACATTTCCCTTTTTCTTTTTTTAGTGGTAGCTGCCCCTCAATACACAATCATACTGTTTACAGGATATTCTATTGGTAAATTTTGCCAATGGAGTCTGCCTTTGCCATATATTAGAAATACGTACAGTGCCGATAAGGTAATTCTGAATGCAATAAAAGTAATGTCTTACACTAATTATTAATAAAATAATAACTTCTTTGAAAAAGAAACACTCTGTCAATCATAAAACAAACAAACCAAATGTTCCATATAATAGATATTAAATGTTCTAATTAATTGATTAGTCTGTCTCTGTTTGTTTTCTAGAACACGTTTTATAAATCTAAGCGTGCACTCTGATCCTGTTTTTTTTTTGGAAGGGCAATATATAAGAACAAATTGAATTAGTCAGAGAATTTCTTGCTCATCTTTTAAAGCAGCCAGACCATAATAAAATATCACAACAAATATATTGCATAATGACCTTTAAGCACCAAGGTAATTTTATTGACAGCATTTAACTTGATGTATAATCTGCAAAATATTTCCAGAATTCAAGTTTACTGTCTTCTTGCAGCAAGTTCACAATGCCTGCCACCAGGACCAGCAATGAACCAGCTTGATTGATCACATACAGCAATACAACAATAGGCTTAACCATACTGGCTTCTTGTCCAATATAAAATTAGCTTTAGAACTGTCCTACTGAAAGATCTATACATTTTAACATCCCACTGATAGGCATGTTGGTCAAATAGACACACTTCATGCTGTTTTTCAGGTTTCTGTGATTTATTTTCTGTTTGCAATGGTACCTATTAGGACAGGTAATAGAAGATAAAAAAATATTAGCTGTCTCTTGCCCTAGGTGTGCCTTCAGTGCTTATTTGCTTGTGTGAACATCTCTTCACCAGCTTTCAAGTGCATTCCCATAAAGCCTGTTTCTGAGACTTACTAGGAACTTACTCACCTCCAGTTCATTTTTATACATTCCGTCTTTGAAGGTGACTCTCAGCATGTGCCTTTACTACTCCTCATGCATTTCACACTCACACTTCATTGTGTCACCAAAGCCAAACTGACCAGTCACACCAAAGCCAAACTGACCAATCAGATTACTCTAAGGGACTGGACACATGGACCTTATTGTTTTATTATATTGCGGATATTAATTTGCATACATTTGGATTAGAATTCAAATTTTGTTCCAGGGATATGACTATATGATCATATGATGTAATTGACATGATCATGTTCTCACAGTGGCCATTGTACCCCCTTACATAAAGTAGGCCTGTTGCATAGTAAGATCTTAAGTGTTTTTGATTCTTTTGAAGATACAGTTCTTTTTATGTCTATTTGTGCTACTGTTTTCTTGCCTGTGGTTTTTCCACATTAGTTTTGTGTCTTGTTTTTCTTTGGTATATCTTGTTTTGTTAGAAAACAGTGGTGTTTTTACCCATTAGATGTGTCGTTTACCTAGGCAAGTTATCATTGACTGTGCAGAATAAGCCAAGTGAAGTAATTTTTTGTTGGCTGATTGTAGGACTGCCTTTTTAGCTTCCTTAATCAGGTTAGTGAGGATAGTATGAGGTCTTGTAAGAAATTTTGATTCTCATATTCTGCCCTTTTCAGTATTTGGGCCATGGTTTAAAATTTTATCAACTCAGGCATATTTTCTACTACCTACAGTATGTACATATATTTTTGACATACCTTTTGAGACTAACAATCACATTAAATGTCATCACTGTTTGCCCAACAAATGTTTAAGATTTGAGATCTTCTGACACAATTCTACTTGCAATTTCAAAGCTTCCCAATGGCCACTCACCTGTCTTGGCTTCTTCTGTTTAGGAGTATTTTACAAGGACTTTAGATAAGGCTGCTTCTACCATATTGTTCAAATGGTATCGAAAATAACTGTTTTTCTCACATTCATTTTAGACCTAGTTTTCTTGAAAATTTAAATAATTTCTCTCTTTGCAGTCATGACTTGATTCTACTATTTAATGATTTTGTGTATCTACTACTTGTACTTTGATTGTCAATTTCGTTGAATAAAACCAAACTTTGGTGTGGAATTACCAATTCTTTAGTTGAAGAGGATCCAGTTAAGTTTATGTGGACATGTATAGTTGTGAGGATACCCAATGAAAAAACCTACGAGTATAGTCAAGAAGACACAAGAAGCAATAACTTGTTCACTTTTAGCTCAGACACAGGAGGTTTTCTGTAGTACAACAGCAGCAGTTTAGATGGTTTTGTTCACAGGCTTCAGATTTCAGATTTTGCTTGTCACATCATGAGTGTGCCTGCTCTGCTTGGCTGTTGACTCTATACATTGTTTCCATGATGTGGGTTTTGTTTTAATGTCTCTAAATATAATTGAAATATAATTTTGGAACCCACTGATTTTAGTGGTTATGTTTATTTTTTATTGCAACACATGTTTAACATGAATTATTTTCTCCCGTGACGTATATGGATTTTGCTTTGCAGGATGCCCAGGAGTGTGTGACGTTATTACCACAACAGTACAAAACTCAGTGTTGCACACGTCCTTGTTATCAAGTTTTGTGACTACAACACAAAACACTTGTATGAAAGTTTGTTATGTCATTTCCTAACCCTCTTAATTCAGACCAGGTTCGCAGGGGCTGATGGAGTGTATCCCAGTTAGCATAGGGTACAAGGCAAGAACAAACCCTGAGCAGGATGCTAGTTCATCACGGGGCAAACACACCCACAACCCAAACGTACACTAGGGCCGATTCAGCATGGCAAATTCACCTAATTTGCATGTCCTTAGACTAAGGGAGGAACCCATAGCTCCCGGACTGAACCCACACAGGGAGAACATGCAAAATCTACGCAGAGAGGACCTGGGATGCGAACCCTGGTCTCCTTACTGCAAGGCTGCAGAGATACCACTGCACCACCATGCTCCCCTAAAAGTTTGTGCATTCTGAAAATATTTCATTACAACTCTGTTCTGTTCTTTGACTATGGTTTATGTTCAAAGTTTAGCCTAGTTTATGTGTACTTTTCTGGTTATTGACACTTCACTCCGTTTTTTTAACTATGTTTTGGTTTCACATCCTGGGATTTGTTAGTTAGATTCTTGTCTTTCTGGTTTCTACTCAGTTAGGTTTTCCTCATAAACGGTCCATTTTTCAGATTCAGTTGTAATAAAAAATTGCTGCTACTTTGTGCAGTCAGTACAGGTCCCTTCACTTAGCAATGTTGATCCCTGCCTTTCATTATTCTGTGCTTCTCAGGTCTTCAAGTCAACTATTTTATTAAACACATTTTCATTTCTCTCCTTATACTGTTTTTTCAAACAAACAAATAATACTTGTATCTCAATGTGGTGTACAGCCACATCCACCAACTCTTCCTCACTCCACCTTCCCAGTGTTTGTGGATACTTTCCAGATATAATCCATTACTACTCTTTCCCTTACTCTTTCTCTTTTAGTAATAACTTCATGTGGCATCAAACTTAAATTCACATTATAAATAAATATTTAAAAATATGTACTGTATGCAAATAAACAATATATTTTTGCAAATCATGTGCATTTAGAGCAATATAAACCTCAGATTACTTGGATTGATTATTGATTGTTCTTCAGTAATTGTGATAGCAGCAACAGCTGAACATTCTTAAAATAGTTTTATTGACAATATATTAAATTATCCTTTAAGCATGTAATGTTGAAGTACTATATGTAAATAGGAAAATTAGCTTGTTCTTTTCTTAAGTGGTATTTGTTTTCAGTGCAGTAGTTTATTGTATTGCAGATTTCTTTGTTCCTAGTAAAAAGTTGACCTCCTTTTAATATGTATACGGTAAGTGGAGAACAGTTTATGCAGCAAGAAAAAAATAAAGCACACAATAAGGAGCTAAAAATAGAAGGTTAACCTTTAGTTTGTCCTTGTTGGTGCTGGATGATGTTTTGTCAGGCTGCAAGGAAATTTAGAGGGTGCTTAGTTTACAATTTATAAGTGGTAGGTAGACAAATATTAGAAGGAACATAGCCTGAAATTGTACACGCTTATCATGGCAGATGTCAACTACTGTATAGTATAGCCATTTTTCAGAGCACCATATACTGCATCCAAGCCTAACCACACATCTTTTTTCTGTTTAAAGTTTACTCATATTTGAATAGACGACCTACGTTTGGTATATCATTTTTCTGTTCAGCAGTTCTGTCATAGAAACATGTACAGTATTAGATTTAATCTTAGCTTTGCAATCCCAAAAAGAAGCAACCTTTCATTGTTAGCCTGCCAGTAAGCACCCATCATCTCCCAAAGCCAGCTTTTCAGTGGAAGGACACTGCTTTGTACTGTAAACAAAAAACAGAATCATTTTTAATGATATAAATGTTACTCAGTTAAAACAGAGTATCCCGTGCCACACACAAGGTGAATGGCTTACTGGCTGTTTTTCTGTAGTAGCAATATTACCTGTTACAAATAAAGTCCTTTTAAATAATTGATGTCACCTGCTGTTTTGAACAGCGCATTAGGATTCATCTGCATGCATGTCAGCAGCCACTTCTCACCTTCTGCTTTTAGTGCACATTGATTCTTGTCATCTTGAAGCAAACTATTAAAAGAAATGAAAACAAATCTGCTAAAAGCCTTAAGGATTTTTGAAGAATTTTGTTTGCTGTATTGACAATGGCCTATTTAATTCTTCATACACTTTCAGTAGTGAGTTTGGGGAACAGAAAAGATAGAGCCCAGGTGTCACATTTGCAGTGCGCTGTGCTACTGTATTCCCTCTTCTCCCTAGTAATCTAATTTGACTTCCAGACTAACTGCCATGCTTTTCTGCTCCAGGTCATGTGTAGCACATTGTCAGTATATGCCATCTGCCATATTTTCAAAGGTGGACAGAAGTCCCCATTATGCAAGTCCTGTACCTAAGAAATATCTTGTATTAAGAATGACAGTTTCCTCCTGCAGGGCTAGTTGTCAGGCTCTGTTCAGTTTAGCAAGTGCCATGTTGTCACTGCATTATATCTTCATCTGGCTTGCCCTCTAGACGTGTTTTGCTGTTCAGAATAATTTATAGCAGCACACAATGTTTGCTGAAATTGCTTTAAAAAGCAACATTATGTAAATCATTGTGCAAATAGATGTCAGTGCTAACTGGTATGTTATGACTTCTTACTTATCCCCTTCACTGACCCTGACCCCCAGTCCGACAGAAAAAAGTACATCTAAAATATGGTTAAAATAAAGGATTTGTATGAGTTACTTTATTAAAAATAAATGCAGAATAATTGTAATATCTGACACCAACCCAATTTCATTATTTTTCAGTGGTGTTGGAAATGGAAGAAACACAAGTAGCAAAGTATTTTTATCTGTTAATGACTCTGTCCATTTTCTTACATCATACCTAGTCATATCTTTGGCATGGCATTATGTTATATTGCATATTCAGATATAAAGTGGACCATGTTTATGTGTCTCAGCAGTACACTGGTATGAGCAATATGGTAACATTCAGAAAGGTTTCATATCACCAAATGCTTTCTTTATTTTACATGCATTTATCTGTTAACTGTAAAAGTATTTTATAGATGATGTAATACATGCATTTTAAACTCAAATTTAGTGGCTTCATCATCTAGTCATGCTCTAGGATATAATGTCTTTAATTATTATTATTTTGTTATATATAAGGAACACTTTACAAGGTCAGGATGCAGAACATCTGTTTGCATATTTTTTAACATCATTGAGGCATAGGCAAGTTTCATGGCTGTCTAAGAGTCTCACTGTTAGCCAGTTATGGGGATTAAGACAGCAACCTTCTGGATTTAAGGTTCAATGTCTAAGCCACCACACTGTACTGTCTGGCATGTTACAGATAAAATCAAGGCAATGGTTCATGGGGACAGTACTCATTAGACATTCTAAAGGTTGAGCAAAAAACATTTTCTATTTCAGTTTGGAGGGTCAAAAATAAGCAATATTTTAAATGCTAAGTAAAAGTGAAAATGCACATTTCTGGATTTTAATTGACTCACTTTTTAAGATTACTGGGATATAACACTTAATTGTTCAGCAACTAAACAATAAAAAGATGCAAAGTAAGTCAACTGTTTTGGAAATACCTGGTGTGGTAGAATTAAGGGGCCGTGGAATTTAATGCCATGTTAATTACAAAATTGCTTGGAGTGAAAATGGTGGCCCTCCAAAAGGTAAATCTGAGACCCCTGAGTTAGCCGGGCATCTGTTGACTCATTTTGCATTCCATTATTGTTGGGCTAAACAATTTGGTTCCTGAATCCCAAAAAGTTAATCAAATAAAATTAATGAGACATACCACTTTGCCTTAGCAGCAATGGCTAGAATTTAAACCTTCAGCCACTGCAGCCCTCAAGGAACTTTGACACCCCTGATTTAGAGAATTTATTTTAGTACTCCGCAAGATCAAACCCTGTTTTATTACTGAAAGATGCTAACTACACAGCAGCCAAATTCTTTTGAATGAAATAATACTGTACATGTTCCAGTAACAGATAAGGTCTGTGTGAGCTACTGTAAATATATACAACAACAAGAACATTTACTTCTACACAACATTTTCATACAAAAGATGTAGCTCAAAGTGTGTAACAAGATGTCGCAAAAATAGTAACAAGCAAAGAAAAAAACAAGTTAAAATTAGATAAGAATAAATAGCATACAAAAAGTAGATAATGCACTAAACAAACAGAGGAACTTAACCGTGCCTCTTTTCAAAACCTATAGCTTGCAAAATGAAAACTTATAATTATTATTGTATCAGTTAACTCTAACCATTGCCTTAACCAGTTTTGAAAAGCAGCATATTTATTCAGAAAGTATTAGCTCAGGTCAGGTTGGGGGCATGCACTCGTACAGCGCGTTGTCGCACCCACCACACGATGAAACAGATTGGAATCCTGGTTGGCAACCCCCCAGGCAGACACGCAGTCCAGTCCCACTCCCCCAAAAAATGACCCTCTATCTTCCGCAGCCAGTGTGCTACATGGGTGGCCCTCTTTGCTTGGTCCAGCCACTCAGGTCCTCAACAATGAGGATCCTGTGAGCTGGATCACCCTCTGGGAATCGTGCCACATGGCCGTAGTGCTGTAACTGACGCTCCCTCACAATGTAGGTAATGTGCCTCATTCGAGAAAAGTACGCTTAGCTTAAAATAAGGAAATTGCAAGTTTTTTTTTATTCTATTCCTTTTATAAGTGAAAGGTACTTCATGCTCTAGGACTAAATGAAATTGTATACCTACATGCAATGGTTTCACACTGAAATCAACATTAAACATCTGTTGCTGCATGCTGTGGCTGCCAGTTTGCCAAGAATGTGCGTCAGGCTTGCTGCCAGGCTGTCTTCACGTGGCTGAGGCAGCAGCAGTCACAGTTGCAGTGCATTGCAATCTGGTTTCTACCTCTTATCATTGTTAAGTGGCAGTCCTCCTGGCGAACATTGTCAGCACCACGATTAGCTGGGGACCAGTCAGCTGGAACCTCACCTTTGTTTTCGATCACTTGTATCAAACCTGAGTCCGACAAGTCATAGTCCAGTTCAGAGATAATAGACCAAACTTCGTCCACGGATTATTTTGCTTTACCCATTCGCTTTGATCTCTCATCATTATGTCAGTGCCATTTCTGTCGTTGTTTGTGCCTTACTATTCACACGACCAATGAAGCTAACTTTCCTTCTAGCAACCAGAGTCCAACTAAAACATAACGGTTGGTTTTGTCAACGTTTACTGTTGATTACCATCGTCAACTCCTCCTTTTGACAAGACATCAGCCCTGAAAGAGTTAAGGAGCAGTGCTTTGATCCTGAGTTGTGTTTGCATGTCTGTGCTGAGGTATGTTTGTCTGCTCATTCTTTATGCTATTTGCTATCTGTAATCTCAGGAGTCAAGTTAAAGCTCAGGCAACACTAATGATAGGGGAATGGATCTCTTCAAAACTTGGTTAGTGCAGTACTTGAAATTTGTTTATTCATAAACTCACAACTGAAAAATTAACGATTTTAGAGGTACATACAGTAGTTGTAACAGCTGGACAGAAAATAGTGTAAATCAAAGTAAAAACATGTTAGTTGGTTTAAAAAAAACAATGTTGTTTTATACTGCAATTTTGTGTGCTCAAGGCTTTTAGTGCTACACTGCAGATATTGTGTGTGCTAGTCATTTCAGACATTTTCCTTTCTTTTCCCTTGTGCACACTTGCACATCTTTAGTTGCTTACAGAATGTCGCAAATGCAGCTCAAAGGCTATGTTTTGTTTCTCCTTAAATTTAAAGGGCAGGATGAAATTGTAAATCAGTCTTATTTCCGGCTAAATAGTACTATTTAATCTTTCAGCATGTTTTCGTTTTTAATATAAAGCATTTTTGTGTTCAACAGAATTAGCTGTTGGTTAGCTGACATCATCAAGTGTAATGGGGAAATTAACAAATCCACACAAACTGTAACTGTTTCTTGCACACAAATACTCTCTAGGCCAAAGCAGCCACTTCCAACACAACCTCTGGTAAGCCGTGACATCCCACAGACTGATGTATTCCCTTCTTAATATGTAATGTTCTACTATGTGTTCTCTGTTTCCTCATATAGCATAAAAAATTAACATTGTGTAGAGGGTTGTCCACCTGAAGGTTCCCACACACTGAAGGTCGTATAAAACCTTATTCATGCGGGTTTGACAAGTTCATTCTGATTTTTGTTCTTTCCTCTGAACTTTATTACAATTACAGCAGCCAAGTCCGGAAAAAGTACATATCAGTCAGAATCTAGTCTTAATTGTATTCTACTCAAAAATATGCACATATCAGATTTGGGTTTACATTAGATTTGTTTGTAAAAACAAGGGTTTTCTTTGAAAAATACAGAAGTTTAGAGTAGTTGGCACTTTGCATGAAATACTTGAAACTCTTCACATTTGCAGCACCATTAGGGGGTAGTGCACATTTTCTGTTTCCTCTCAATAATGTATCTCATAGAATTGACTTCTTTTTAAAATAAAGTTGTTTTTTTACTTCTAAATTTAATAATATTAATGTCTGTCAGCTTCCTTAAAAAACTGAAATTTAAAAGGTGTACTTACATTAAGTAGTCAAATGAATCAGTTTCATTTAAAATATACAATTTGAAAGTAATGGCCAGTTTTCATATGAAGAGGCTTAGAAAGCAAGATGCTTCATTGCTGCATATTTTTCATACTTTTTCAATGTATTATAAACAGAACTAAGTTTCTAAAATAGTTACAGAAGTGCTAAATTGAAAATTGTCCTTGTAAAAATGACCTGATGGTACTTTACACTGTATTGCGGATTAACATTTACACAATAGAACAGCAATTTGGGCCTAAGATTAAGCTGAGAACACTCTCATCAGGAATGCAGCATAGCATTTGCAATTGGCATTGGCTTTGAATATGAGAGTAATGATTCAATAGAATAGATTTCTAGCTGTCTTGAATTCATGTTTTTTCTTTTCATTCAATACCTCAAAATCAAAACATTTGAAGATCATATTTTCTTCTAACACTCTCATTAGAATTAATAGAAATATGTCTGATTTTACAATTGAATTGTTTAATTCATATTATTTGAATAATAATGGTACTATATGGTATGTCTCTGTAATTTATTTGAAGTATTAGCCATTATTTACAAAAAAGTTGTTTGATTTTCATAAAATATTTTAATTTTGCCTCAATGAAAGGTTATATATAAAATAGATGTATTTATTTATTAATTGTTTGATTAAACATGGCACCCTGCCCAGGGTTTGTTCCAGCCTTGCAGCATATGCTATCTGGATAGGCTCCAGCACCTCTTGCGACCCTGTTCAAGACTAAGCTGGTTATAAAATGACTGATTGATTAAACACATTCTCGCCTTGTAAAATGACTATTACCCACTGATTTTCAGAATTTTGCTTGAGTTCGTTTTTAAAAAAAAAAAAATCCTTTACAGCTTTAACCATAAAGGTAATGAGTTTGCTTCAAAATTATATCATGTTCAAAAAACAAGCTTACATTGTTCAAGTCTAAGAAGCTGTATCAAAAAATGTAAAATAAAATCTAATTACATACAGTATTAAATATATAGGATATTTTTTGCGTGCGGCACGGTGGCACAGTGGTATCACTGCTGCCTCGAAGTTAGGAGACCTGGGTTTGCTTCCCGGGTCCTACCAGCGTGGAGTTTGCATGTTCTCCCCGTGTCTGCGTGGGTTTCCTCCGGGCGCTCCGGTTTCCTCCCACAGTCCAAAGACATGCAGGTTAGGTGGATTGGCGATTCTAAATTGTCCCTAGTGTGTGTTTGGTGTGTGGGTGTGTGTGTGTGTGTGTGTGTCCTGCGGTGGGTTCGGATTAAGCGGGTTGGAAAATGGATTGATGGATGGATATTTTTTGCATTTGAGATGGGGCCTTGTTAATACAGTATACAGCACATTTTATTTACTAAGACCACTGTCATTAGGTAAAAACAATTTGTTCAATTTTTTTTTATATTGTATCTATTATTATAAAGCCCCCAATGAAGCAAAGCCATGAATTTAAACAGAGTACAAGTAGTGCCTGCCATGGAGCCTTGTCGGGCACTGCCTGAAAATGACACGTGGGACTGGGTCATAAGGGACGTATAGTCCTCACTTCTAAGACCGTTGTTCCGGCAACATGGCTTTGGATAAGTGGTAGAAAATTAATGAATGAATTATTACACAAATGTAATCTGGATCAACTTAAATTGACTGGGTTTGAGTAAGTGTGGGTGAGTTTGTGAGTGTGGTTTACATCCAGTGCTATCTAGGATGGGTATCGACTCCCCATAACCTTGACCCAGAAAACAATTTAGAAAATGAACAGTTCTGCAGTATATTTTGCCACAAGCAAGGTGTCACAAAAAGTTGTGTAACTGAATAAAATGTTAATATTCCTTTGTAAATATTCTCCTTTTGAACTGAAGTCCTTCAGTTATTGCCAGGTTATTTTTAAAGGCATTACCAGATTGTTATAATGTTCTGAAACTTGTTATTATTAGAGTAAAGAAAGATTGCTTAATTCTGGCCATAGATGTGCGTGCTTATTTATTTATTTATTTATTTATCTGTTTGTTTGTTTGTTTATGTATGCTTAGTCTCGGTTTGTGATTCATTATATCAGAACTACATTAAGGGGCTTTTCTTTTGAATTACTACTGATCTGTATGAGTGTGTGCCATTGTAGTGTCTGCAACGTCATATTATGATAGTTTAAATCAGCTTGATTAAAATTCAAGGTTTCTTGCGTCTTGTGCTAAGTATATAGGAACAATCCTTGAACTAACTCCATAAGATATTGTAGTGACATAATGCTCTGAAGTGAAGAGTGAAAACTAATGAGTTTGTATCAGATACTTGCACCATCGTTAAATACAGAAGAATTAAAAAGACATTCTGTTTTGTTTTTTTGTTTTTTTTAGTTTAGGCTCTTCATTATTTTTTTCTTTTGTTATGGCTCATTAAAATATTACAATGGATTAAGAAAAATATTTAAAGACTTTAATTTTGTGCACAATTTATTGCGTTTTACATTTAATTTTAAATGGGTATTTTTTTGCTGTTTCTGCCCATAGATCTACACTCAATAACCCATAATCACAAAGTGAAAACATGTTTACAGAAAAGTTTTGCCAATGTATTAAAAATTTAAAAACTGAAATCTCACATTCATCGAAGTATTCTTCAGTACTTTGTAGAAGCCCCTTTGGCTTCAATAACAACTGAGTGTATTCTTGGATAAACCTCTACAAGCTTTGCATACCTGAACTTGGAGAGGTTCTTATTCTTCCTGGCAGATCCTCTCGATCACCGTTAGATTGGGTGGGAAGTGTCCATAAACTGCCATCTTCAGGTATCTCTACAGATGTTCTATGGCAGGGGTGGGCAAATTCAGTCCTGGAGGGCCGCAGTGGCTGCAGGTTTTTGCTCCAAACCAATTGCTTAATAAGAAACCCTTATTGCTCAAGTAACACTTCAGCTTCACTTTAGTTGTCTCACTCGTTAAGATTTTGAACCCTTATTGCTTATTTTAGTCTTAAACAACTGTATTCTTGGTTTTTAATTTCTCCTAATTAGCAATACCACGCAAATGACAAAAGAGACCAGCATTTCTCCATTTAGCTTGCTACCATTTACACCTGTGTGTATTTATCATGCACTATTTGGTTTAATTAAATACTTGGAAGGAAAGTGAAGAGAAAAAAGTTAAGCACTGAGAATTACTCATCTGTTTTAGACTTCAAATCATCTGGATGATATCCTTAGAAAGGAAAATAAATCCAGAATATGAGAATGACCTGACATGGTAGAGTTAAAGCACTAGCAAGCCATGCAATTAAATAATTGACAAGGATTATTTTTTAATTAAGCAACTGGGTTGGAACAAAAACCTGCAACCACTGCAGCCCTCCAGGACTGAATCTGCCCACCCCTGTTCTATGGGGTTTAAGTCTGACCTTAGGCTGGGACACTCAAGAACAGAGACTTGCCCCAGTGCCACTCCATTACTGTGTTGGTTGTATGCTTCTGGTTATTGTCATGCTGAATCAGGTTTCCTTCAGTGACCTCTTTGTATTTGAGTACATTCATCCTTCCCTCAATTCTGACTGGAGTTCTACACAGAGAGTTAAATTTTTGTCTCATCAGAACAGAGATTGTTTTCCTCATGCTCTTAGAGTCCTTTAAATGCCATGTGTCAAACTTCTAGCAGGCTCAAGAGTGGCTTCCATCTTGCCACTCTGCAATGCAGTGCTATTGAGATGATTGAACTTCCAAGAGGTTCATCCATCATGCCAGAGGACATCAGAAGCTCTGTTAGAGTAATCACTGGGTTTTTGTTCGCCTTTATGACCATGGCGCTTTTCGTCTATTTACTCAGTTTGGCCGATCAGCCAACTCTACAAAAAGTTCCTAGCAGTTCCAAACTTATTCTGTTTCATAATTTCAGCTCCTGGTAACACTCGAACCTTTAGAAAAAGTTTAATTCCTTTGCCCTGATCTATGCTTCACCACATTATGGAGTTCTAGAGAGAGTTCCTTGGACCTCATGGCTTGGTTTTTGTCCCGACATTCAGTGTGAATTGTGGACCTTATATACACAGGTGTGCGCCTTTCAAAACGCTGTCCAGTCAGCTCCATTTGCCACAGGTGGACTCCAGTGAATTTCTAGACACATCTGAAGAATAATTAAAGCAAACGGGATGCATTTGACCACAGTTTGAGGTAGCATTGCAAAGCATTGAGAACTTATTTAAATGGGAGATTTCAGTTTTTCTTTCTTAATAAATTTGCAAACATTTGTGAAAAAATATTTTCCCTTTCTCATTATGGGTTACTAAGTGTCGATTGATGGGCTAAATTGGCAAATTGATCCCTTTAAAGTTAAATCTACAATAAAATAAAGTGTGTAGAAAGAAAAGGGGTCTGAATACTTTCTGAATCCGCTGTATATATGCAAAAAATAAAAGATGTGATATAATGACTATTTACACAGCATTTCACCAGTGTTTTCATGGTCACATAAAAGTCATACTATTGTAAATGCCAAATTGGTTTTGGTATTTCTGGTATGTTTTGTCTTATATTTTTATATAGAAAAATGACAAATTCTGAAATGGCTATTTTTAATGGGATTTAATAAGTACTGTGTATTACATACAGTATATAAAAAAAAAAGAATTTGATTATTTTGCCTACCTTACTCTATTATCTTAACTTTCTTATTCATTTACAGGGAGCAGCTTTAGGTGCATAATTCAGTGCTGCAAATTAACATGCTCCTTTTTTTGTGGGTGAAAATATGAGTATTCAAAGAAAACTCACAGGGATCTGAGCATAAAGTGCACACACCATATAGACCTTGAATCAAATCCAGGTTCTTGACACAGTGAGGCAGTAGTAAGTTTCATGGAGACAGATGTGATTCTTGGAACTGGAACAGACATCTGGTTCAGCAGGCTAAAATCTTGGTAGTGAACAGTGTCAGAATTTGCCAAAGAGAAGGCTACATCCACAGGGGTTGATTGCAAAAACACATCCCTAATTTCCTGTAGTCTGTGCACTGTAAATGTTCAAGATACAACCAAAAACATAAGCAAAGCAACGTATTGATGTCAAGAGTAACATTTCAGAATGGATGTCTTAAGAATAACATTTGATTCAGTATTGTGCTTATGTATATTCTGGTAAGGCATGTATGATATTTCCAATTAAACTGTAATTTTAATTTACTTTGGTCATTCCTTTAGATATGCAGTCAGAACTTGGATGTTGTGTAACCTTTTGACAACAAACATCTACAACCCTTGTGGCTTTTTGTTATCAAGAGCAAAAAAATAGGCTTACAGGAAATTATTTTCATCTACCTTTAACTGAGTATGATGGCACACTCTTTAGTTGGAATGTACATTATAGCGGTCATAATTTTGCAGATGTAGCTGCCAGTTCTCTCACCCTTATCTTAACTCCTGCTCTATTGTAACAATGAGCAACAAAGACCACATACAGCAGGTGGCAATGCATTATTCACATTTGCCACCATTCTAGTTTTGTTTTTGAATGCAAAAGTATAATCTGCTTTTACAGAATGGTATTCTTTTGCAATAGGTCAGTTTGTTTTTAACATATGTAAGATTTTCTCCACACACACACACAACAAACATTTATATGTTTAACAGGAATTTTTGTGGCTTTTCACCCATAGATGTTTAATCAATTGCAACCACAGGCTTGCTGTCAGAGAACGTGGACAAAGCATCACTGCTCTGTGCTATTTGAGTCACCACCCCTACTTTGAGCTTGGTCTTGCTGAAGTGGTTTAGTTTGTTTAGAAATATCACACATTTAAGTTCAGTTTTTTTTTTTTCCACAGATGTTTTCTGACATATAATATATACATCTGACCCTAATAAACTAGGCAGTAGCTAACTTGTGCACAATTATGCAATGTTATGTTAGTGAGATATTTAAGGACAGGTTTCATGTAAGACTGCAAAACCTGTAATATCTTCTGAGCTTCTGGTTTTTGACAAATGTCTGTGTTATTCACAACTCTGTGTATACCTAAACCTTGTTATTGTGACCTTGATTATTGATTTACCCCTTGATTTCATAATTTGCTTGTCCTTCCAACACAGCTCTCTAAATGCATATTTTAATATAGCTTCTTCTTCTTAATCATGCAGTAACACACCACACACATCCAATTAAGTTTTGACCTGAAATCATCCTATTTAAAATCAAAATATTTTAGATGGAATTTCAATAAATTATAGCATACACATTCCTGAAATCCATAATGAAATGAGCTAATAAAAGACTTGGGGTAGATAATACAGTAGTCTCTCTAAGATCCCCAAAAGTGTGAATAGGAAAAACGAATTTCACTTCATTGTACAAAGTCTGTAATTGCTCAACCCCATTTAGATTGCTATTTCCCATTTAAATTGTTTTTGATATTTTATTCATATCCAGGATCTTCTCAATCCACATTGAGAAGCCATAATGAAAATATCACAAAGCCATTAATATAAATGCATTCTGAAGGCAGATGAAAAACATCCACAGTCATCGACTATTCGCCTGATGTTTCACTGTCAGTGTCTTCCTTGATATTGCCTATAAATATTGTTATTAACATCTTACATATTTTTTTCTTTTAATCTGATCTTGAATACTTATGACATCTGACTTTCTCTTCATAGAATGCTTCTGAGCTATTTCTTCCTTTTGGACAGGAATGATGTTCAAAAGCTTTCTATTTTGCTTGCTGTTTGCAAGACTTACTTTTTTACTTTAATACAGTAACAGCTCTAGATGCGTGTAATTTGATTTAGTGACATTCGTACAAATTAAATACGAGGAACGTTCAAAAAGTTTCCGCACTTTTATGTTTTTGTAGGAAATGGTGAAAGCAGGAGGAGTAGTAATTGGGCATTAAAAAGTTACTATGACGCCACTGGGAAAATTGCATCGTAAAGGAAGGTGACTATGTAGAAAAGTGATGTACCGGTAATTTGTTTTTGAAATTCTTAATAAATAGAGTTTTAAAAAGTGTGGAAACTTTTTGATTGTCCCTCGTATAAGGAGTCATACCAAAAGTAATGGAGCACATTGAAATTATAAGAAATCCTGAAAAAATTACTCAGTAGTTTAGTCTTTGTCTTACATCCATGCACAAACATACAATGGCATGAAGTAGAAGTCCCTAAGAACAACGGTGCAACATGAAGAATAGGTTACATGTACATATATTCATTCTAACATAACAGTGGATACAAAAATTCTATACACCCCTGCCAAAATCACCAATTTTGTATAATAAAAAAGAAGCCATTATAAATCCTGTCAGAACTTATTCCACATTTATTGCAAAATTGCCATCTATAGAAAGAAGGTGAAAACAAATCAGAAACTGTTTAGTAAAAAAAGGAGAAAATAAAAATCTTACAAAAACCTGGTTGCATTAGTGTACACACCTTTTAATAATCAAGGAAGTGGCTTGAAGTTACCGGACCTACTCAATCTTCTTTTCAGCTATATTGCTCATTACCACTTTGCTACTGTCACTACATACTCTTATAAATATTCATATTTAACACAGTGTATTATGGTCTTGAACTTGCATTTTTTCTCAACTACTCACATCTAACATTATGACCCTAGTTTTCAACCAACTTGAAACATCTTAGTTCATTGTGTGTGTCATGATGACAGCTGGAAAAAGACTGGAAAGAATCCTACAGAAGCTGACAGCCAGTCAATAAATAACTCGGTGTAACATTGGGATCAAAAGGGTTATATCAGAAGTCACAAACTAACCAGCTATTAACAGCCAGCTTCACAACTGTATTCCACTCCTAGCAGCAAAACCAAAAACATGAAGGTGCCATTCCACTGGACTGTAGGGTATACAAAATAAACACTGGAGGATTGGAAAAGCATTGTCTGACCTGATGAACCCCCTTTACCTTTGTTTCAATTGAATGAGAGGAGAAGGATATGGTAAAGACAACACTAGTCAGTTGATTAGTCTATTGATCCTTTAACAATTCTTTTTGCTGGTGGCACCTTAAGTGTGTGGGGTATGACATGCATTAGATCCCTTGACACAAATAGGGCAATGTTACAATTTCACATTACAGGATAAACGTGCCTGTCAGTTGCAGCAGTATATTCATCTGTAAGTGGACTTTCTACGTAAGATAATGGAGGCTTAATCCCACTGGTCCAGGAACCTTAAACTGAATTTAGCTTGCTGCAGTAGCTTTTTTAGTGGCCACATTTCAAATCAACTGAATATATGAGCAATGAGATGGAAAAAGCTTGTTTGAAGCAAAGATCTACAACCAGATTATTTCACATCCCAGTGGATTACTTGACACCTTATTATGTCAATGCTCTAATAATCTCAGATGTTCTTAGGGCAAATGAGAAGACATGTTACTATTAGGTAAATATGTCTATGAATAATATAGTCAGATGATGTTAGTGTTTATATTGTTAGTGAAGTTTCATTTTCAGACTCATTTGAGCCACGTCTGGACAAGTGGATTTGAAATTGGATGGGTGGATGTATTATATTTGGAAATGTTTTCAGGGCTTTTTGCATATCAGTAAGAAGTATTCTACATAAACAAAAATTAAAGGAAATATTTCATTACATGTTATTTTTAAGAACCAAAACACAAAAAAAAAACTTTATTTGTGGGTGGTTAAAAAAAACATTCAGGAGTTTTCCATTTTTATTGTGTATATATATTTTTTCCCTTTATTTCTTAGTCTGTGTTTTTCAGTTGCTTTGTCTAATTTATAGTTTAACTTATAGTTTATTGCTCAAGCATTTGACTATTTAGTGTTGTTGTTTTACATTTGTAACCACCAATGATGTTTGAAGCAGAACTGAATGCCTGTTAGTGAATACCCAAATAAATAAATATGCCAGAGTAATGACTCCTCCTCTTTGTCTCTCTGAATTTTGTTAGATATCCTCATTTTCCTTCAGCTTGTGAACAGGATTGTGTCTCACTGTTTTTCATACCATTCTTACTTCCAAATTGCATCTTGTCTCTCTGATTATAGCTTTGTAGTTAATGTGCAACCAAGTAATCAGTCTTCCAAGCATCTATCCGCTCCCATGGGCTTTAAATTGTGATAAGTCGCCTCAGTAAAGGAGAAGTTTTCTAAATAATAACAAATGAAGTAGATATTTTATTCATTGTTAGAAATAAAGATACTTATTTTACAAAATGCAATGCATACTGTACATTTCCATACAGTCAAGGATTTGTAAATTGATATTGTAATCTGTGAACAATATCCCCGATGAGTTCAGATCCTGATTTCTCATCATCTAGGGATTGACTGAAAAATGAACAATTTACATATACTCCAAAAGTAATATTGTTTTGAAGCTGTTAATTTGTCTTATTCTTTGCTGTGGGAAGTGTTTATTTTTTTTACATAGAAGTTATTTTTCTCTGTTCATCTTGCCTGTGAAAAAGTAGTTTAACTTGACTCCATTGATGCATGTATCTGAAAAAGCATTTTTTAAATAACTGTGAAATAACTGTTTCACAACGGTGCTTTTTTAAGTTTAATTCATATTTAATAATTATTTTGCCCAATTTACCATTGCACACAAATATTGCTCATAGAACCAAGTAAAACAGTCAAAGTCTTTAAATTTAACTGGAATAAAGTACTGTTTGAATATATGCAAAGTCTTTGAATTATCAGTGCCAAATTGAGTTCAAGTAATTTAAATCTTCCAGGGTAAGTAGTGTGTTAAGATATCCATCCATCCATCCATCTATCCATTTTCCAACCCGCTGAATCCGAACACAGGGTTACGGGGGTCTGCTGGAGCCAATCCCAGCCAACACAGGGCGCAAGGCAGGAACCAATCCCAGGCAGGGCTCCAACCCACCGCAGGACACCCACACACCAAGCACACACGAGGGCCAATTTAGAATCGCCGTTGCACCTAACCTGCATGTCTTTGAACTGTGGGAGGAAACCGGAGCACCCGGAGGAAACCAAGGCAGACACGGGGACAACATGCAAACTCCACGGTGTTAAGATATTATTGTTGTTAATGTTCTTAGTATAACATTCAGAATGTCTGATTAATCCAATTCAGGGTCACTGGGGACCCAAGGCAAATCTGAGTGGAAAAGATTTTGAAACATTCAAGAAGAGCTGCATGTCGTGACCGTAATGAAACACACATTTAATTTCCAGTGAAAACAGCAGTAATCAGACTAATGTATGGAGTTGCCCTGCATTGTTGTCCACATGTCTGCTATAGAACACATATTCCAAATTAACTATTTCGAATTGCTTTGCGTATAATAAATTATGAACACATACCCTAGGGTTATAAATCCCTCCCAGACCCGAGTTACTGAACTCAATGCTGATATTAGATTCCAAAGTCACTGCTGATAGACGGCCATTTGCAAATTACCTGATTTTTTTTTTCTTCTCATTTAGTACTTTAGTAATGTTGATCCAGTTTACAAAAACCTGTTGATAAATATAGAATAACCACAGGAGGAAAAAGGTACATGCAGGTATCAAGACATAAAAGACGCATGTTCCAGTACAGCACATGGCTCTGCTATCTTTGAGTATTAAAAGAAAAAAAAGAATGGAACATTCTTTTCTTATTTCATGTCTTCATCTCAAAGAAATTTGAAATTTATTGATGATGTGCTGCTGATCAAGTACTATAACATATTCACATGAACTAAATAATCAATTACAGGCTTTTTTCAAAGGTGTGTTGTCCCAAAAGTTTTTTTTTTTTTCTTTTTTTTCATGCCTGTTTTTCATCTAAAACATTTTTGAACTGCTTAGTACATTTCGATTATTATCCTGTTCTCCATCTCCCTCATAAATAGCCACATATTACCAATATAAATTATGTCCTTAAGTCAACAAAACATTAACCATTAGAAAGAGTACCCTGTTTGTTTCATTCTGTTCATTCCTGTTCTGTCTATATGTGGAAAAGAACTGAAAGAAATATGAATGTTGCTGTTCTTTTTCAGAAGATGACAACTGTGGAATGCATTTAAATGTTTTTCTAGTGTTTCTGTTTGCATCTGAACACATCTGTGTGTCTGTCCTATATCAGACCAGATTCTTATAGTGGGTTGGGGTGAAATTATGCAGCTTATTTAGAGAGTTGTACTTGGTGTTGTTTTGATGGAAATGTTGCAAACTTGTAATTTATTAGTAATTGTTCCTGGACCAGACAGTCAGGCAGAGTTTAGTCTGCCCTGTGATATTATGATAAACAGCCACTGGGTATTTTTGATTTAGATTTTTGTTTTTATATACTTTGTTAATCTTATCAAGGGGAAATTGTCTTTTTGCATGACGTTTGGGGGCCAGAGTTCAGGGTCATCCCTTGTACAGTACCCCTGGAGCTGAAAAATTGCTACATTTAGAGACAGGTGACGAATTTCCAGCACAGTTGAGCTCACCCCTTTTTCTGACTGAGAATAGCATTCTCCGTGATGAAGTCAGTGCTGTACAAAAGGTTAACAGGCACCATGAGTTCAACTGCAATCTCTGCCCTTTTATCTTTTTTGCAGTCTGTCATGTTACACAAATCATGAAACAACGAGACAAACTTTTCTTCTGTTTGTGAGGTCCAAAATGCCCCCATTTCTTATTCCTCATTGCTATATTAAATGCAATGTACTTCCAAATGAGTATTCACTGATTGTCCGCTCTCTTGCACACCGAGCCCATCCCTACAACTAAACCTGTTTCACTTTGTTGGGGCGATTATGGACTAGTTGGAGTGGGTGTGTCACACTACATGACTGTACTTCACAGGAATGCACCATCAGCTGTCTCCAACTGGCTAAGAATATGTAAATGAAGGCTACATCAAAAGTGACAATTGCACATACAAAGTTTTTGTTTGTTTTTACTAAAATCCTATTGGATGCAATGAGAAATACACCGTTTTTTCTCTGTTATAGACCATGTACTATAATACATGAAAAGTGATGCAGGTTTAACGGTCAATATAATCTTCTTAGATTCATGAGCTTTTACCACTGTGTACCTATATGAAAGTAAATTTTAAAAAAAAAACACCTCATTTCCCATATAGCTAGCAGATTTTTGATCTTTCAGCAAACACAAATCCTTGCAGAAAGTCACCATGTTATTACTTGTGTCTGCTCTTCAATGCAGGTAATATTCTCTGAGCAAGTACACCACCACTTTTCCTTAAACAGTTCACTAAACATTAATTTTCTGATGCCCCCCAGGACAAACTGAGGCAAAATTAATAACTTTGTTAATACATGAACCTATAATAGACCAACTTTATGTGCTTCCTTGAATGTTTTTTGAAGTCTTCAAGGCAATGTGAAATCCTAAGTGTGTGAATTTGACTGTATCTGCTTGCTATAGCCAGAGTGATAATAGTATGCCATTTTCTCAGCATTCTAAATGCTTATCAGGATTATAGCTAAAAATTAAATAGTATCAAAGACTTCTCCTTAGTTTTTAAAAAATTATGTTAACATTTGAATGGCAGGAACAATTTATTCACAAAACATACTTCATATGTGGAAGATGATTTACAGGAATTTATCAACCTGTTCGCCATCATGTTCAACACATGTACCATATGCAGCACATAAGTTGTCCACAAAAATTGTATATAAGTATATACATAGCAGTACCATTAGTGTTAACATAATTTTGACTCACCCTGTATGTTGTAAACTTGTTATAAAAGGTGGTCAGTAGCTGTTCCAAGAAATAGCTGACTACTATTATTTAGTTCGTGGATGAATAGCTTATAAGTAAAGATAATGAGGGAATAAGATATAAACTTAAGTATGGATTTGTTGGCTAAACAAATGACCACAGTTGTCAATTTTTTATTTCTCTTGCAACCCTTGAAAACATGTGTGGCCTTTTACACTCATGACCAAGCACCAAAATACGTCACAGCCTTGTCATCAGTGAGCAAGCCATCTCATCTGTCTATTTGCTTCTCCTTTGGCAAGCAAACTTGACACTGAAAGTAATTTCTGATTTTTCCATTATGTTCAACATTAGTTATTTGCAATAAATTTAACAGTATACATGACAGCTTTTTGACAAAGGACAAAATTTAATATCTGTAATCATCATCATTGTCACCTTTTATCGCATTAAAAAAATTTCTTTGTACACAAAATAAGCTTAGGTGCAGTCAGTTACACCTGAAGTTACACTGTTCTACTATTAGGGAAATTTCTTTGAACCAATACGGTATAAGCCTTTCAATTATTATCCATCCAGCTATATCCTAACTACAGGGTCACGGGGATCTGCTGGAGCCAATCGCAGCCAACACAGGGTGCAAGGCAGGAAACAAACCCCGGGCAGGGCGCTAGCCCACCACAGGGTACACACACACACCAAGCACACACTAGGGACAATTTAGAATCGCCATTGCACCTAACCTGCATGTGTTTGGACTGTGGGAGGAAACCGGAGCACCCGGAGGAAACCCACGCAGACACGGGGAGAACATGCAAACTCCATGCAGGGAGGACCCAGGAAGCGAACCCGGGTCTCCTAGCTGCGAAGCAGCAGTGCTACCCACTGCGCCACCCTCAATTATTATTATTATTATAATTACATTCTATAGGTTGGCCTGGCAAGCTAAACTTATTCCAATTTACTGTATAACACAGGAAAAGAAGTAACATATCCAATTCTTTCATCTACTTCCTAACCCTTTCTTCCACTTTGAATCATTACTGTGTTCAACATTTATACCTGTGTCTAGTAATTAAGTGTCGCAGGATATCAGTATCCTGTCACCCCATGTTATCCTGTGCACCAAAGCATTTGTCTGGTAGGCTGGAGAAAATTTTTTATTCCATCGAAGACTTTTAGTGATATTTACTACATACGTAAATCTCAGAGACCACCTTTAAAGGTAAATTTTATATGGCGATGATATTTAGCTTTTAATAGGTACAAAATGTGAGCATTGAATATTAGTTACAGGTTGACCAATTACCATGACAGTCCTACATGTGACAGAGATTTCATCGTTTTTGTCAGTCTACTAAGTACAAGTATACCTTATTTTTACTTCAACAATAATTTAGCCTCTTAAAGACAACAAAATTTAAGTGACATTTTCATTATTGTATGTGTATTTAAATACAGTTTTGGATTTTGGATTTTTGCCTTGCTTTATTATTAAATAAGTTGCATTTGAGTATTAAATTTAGAAGCAAATTTGTTATCAATGTCAAATTTAGCTTTTAGATTCTTCAGACCTTTGACATAATTCTAGTGAACAAGCCATAGCCAGATTTCATGCTTTGTGCTGATAGATCCCTTGAGGATCTGTCATCACAAGTGTCCCTGCCATATGAAGGTCATTCCTGAATGCTCCTCATCCACGGGGAAACTCTGCTTCTGATTTTATTAATATTTTGATTTGAAGAGCACAATGGCACATTTTGTTTGTAAGGCCTTAATTAGCTGTGCTTTTGACCTAACAGAATTTTGACTGAAAGCAGTTATGTCTCCACAGAATCCTTATCACAACAGTTTAGTTTTGCATTACATGAACAGTTCAACTAGTAGAATTATGATTATCTTTGCAAAATAAAGGAGCACCTTAGGTATTTCCATCTGTTTTTTACAGACACAGAATAGTGGCACAGTGGTTGGAGGACCTTATAGCTCCAGGGCCTCATATTTAGTTCTTGGCCTGAACACTGGCTTTATGGTGTTTGCATTTTATCTATGTACGAGGGTTGTTTCATACGTTTTGAGACTCGGTCACTTGCCGTCATCGGAGGCGGACGAAATTTTTTTCTATTGTTCTACTATCCTTTCACATCTTCTAATAAATTTTTGGCCCACCCAGCTACAGATGAAGATGAGAAAAAGAGCTCGAAGTGGGGTCCAAAAAGGTTGCCTTCCTCCACTGAAAGCCAGGCGCCAAAGGTCAGCCAAGAGGACCATGTTTGCCATCTTTTTTGGCTACAAAAAAATTATTGCTTCAGTTCCACGTCCTGAACGCACGACGATGAACTCTGATGTCTGCACAACCCTGTGCCTTCCAGAAGTTGTAGCCCAGGTCATTTGGGTGGGTGGAATGCTTGTAAGCAGTGATGCTGATCAATTGGAACTATATGTCTGAAGAGGGAGGTCCCCAGGTGGGCTGGCTGGACATGGGAGGTTCACTCTGGCTGAAGAGACCCCGGACGATCAGTGAGTGGGTTCTGGTTTAAGGGGTGCCATTTGGCTCCCAGGCTGGAGTCTTGGGTCTTGATGGCTCAGGAATGGATTTTGAGGACAGGGACAGCCTCATTTCTGCGGTGGAAGAGCAGCTTGACCAACTGACTGAACCTGATTTTCGTCACTGTTTTGATCGTTGGATTTATCGCATGAAAAAGTGCATTGAAATCGGGGGAGAGTATGTTGAACAGCACTGAAGTGTTGCCAAATGACTAGGTTATGTGAGTAAAAATGTTCTTTGGAATTGACCAAACCATGTTGGATCTATTTAAAAAAGTCTCAAAACTTATGAAACAACCCTCGTATTTATGCCAAAAAAGTGCATTTCTGCCTGAACAGAATCTCTCAATGAATGTGAATGTGTGCTTGTCTTTGCAGCTGGTTTTCCGTCCATGGTTGAACACTACATGTATAGGTTCCAGGTATGCATGATCCTGTTCTGATTAATTCAGTTTAATAAAATGAATGAATGGATGGATAAATGGATTGATATTTTATGCAGTATATAGGCATCTTGTGAGGCTGAGGGATTGTTACATCAGATATTGTTACTTAGACAGAAAAACAAAAGACTTGAACAGAATACACTTAAGATACTGTATATGTGTCAGTCACAGCTTATCTGTGTGTTTATTGTGATTTGTATGGTTTACAGAAGTGCAATAAGAATACCAAAGTGCATTTTTTTTGTTTGAAAAATCAAAACACAATGTTGTTCTTCTGTAGATCTAGGTTGCTTGATCTGCCTACATTGACAGCTTTCAAACAAGCAGTGGTGTTAGGGAGCAATGCAACCAGTCAATCGGTCTTTATTTTATATAGCACCATTGTTAGCATGCACCAACACAAGGTGTTTTTTTTCAGTACAAACTGAGCAGTACACAGCAAATGCAAAAATGCAGCAATAACAAGACACCAGAGCAGCTTTCAAATATATCAGAAAGTATAAAAAGAAGCTACATTGATTGAAGAATCCTATAGCAGAAAAACACAAAGCAGGGCACAAAACACCAGGACAGGCTATATTTATAATTTATGGGAGACATCTGTAATCCATGGATATCAAGCTATATAGTATATAGTGTGATGATAAATCTAAGATCTTGGTGAAGTGCCATAATGCAGAAATGAAGGGGAAGTGATCAAAAAGCCAGAGAAAAATAAATTGTGTTTCTTCAGTCTGGTTGAGAACATCAATACCTTAAGCATACCTAGGAGGAGTTTCCATGAGCTTGTGCAAAAGTCTTTTATGACCATTTATCCAGAATGATGTGATGTGGACTTGGATCAACAACAGAGTTCAACTGTCTGATAAGTTCCTATGTTATTATTAGAGTAGATAATGTACGTAGACAGTTGGACCTAACAACTTTAAAGTCATTTTTATGAACCCTTGTATTTGCTAGTATTCTGAAAGATGAGTGTATTTTGCAAGACGCACTTTAACCTCTCACCTCTAACCTCACACGCAAACCACAAAACAAATGGTGTAGAATAAAATATATAAACACTAGAAAAAAACAGCTTTAAATGCTGAGTTAACTTAGAAGATAAAAGCATCTGTAAAGACAAAGAGCCAATCATTTGCAACAGCATCAGAAGAATCACAGTCACAACAAGAGCACAGGTTACTTTTCTGTTTTTGTGTATCTTAGTTCAGAGAAGATGTCCAAAAGCTGGATATTGTGGTGATTTCCCAAAGGATCGCACTCATGTATTAGCTCATGAAGACACAAAAGACAGCAGGAGCAGCATTATACTTGTATCGCCTTGTTCCAGTAATATTTACATTTGCCTAATAAGTGTTACAAGTTCAATAGCCACCTCTTTCACTCTAATCAGAAATTCTATAAATTTGTCAGCATGCAGGTATAATTTTTAATTTTGCTACTTTCACTCTGGAAGATTACATTTTAAGAGGATTTGCTGCAATTCATATCCTAAGTACAAATTAACTTTTGTATGAGTGTGTAAATGCAAGCCACATCTATGTGAAAAATATAAAAATAAAGAAACATATATATTTTTTCATAACCGATTAAAAAATAAATATTAAGTTGATTATATTTGTGCACACTACAGTGAGTCTATGTTTCTGCAATACTCACTGAAACACTAACCCCAACATTGACCACTTCTGAAAAGGTAGCCCATTTCACAAAAGTGCTGTGTGTTGGGGGAACAGAATGTTGTGGACTTTGTTTGATTTTACACAATGTTCGAGAAGGCTCACAAAATTGATAGATTCAGATGAATAGTCCTTTATTCTTCAGACATAATATTTTCTCCTAGAGTGCTAGCATATGTATATTCTGTAACCACTTAAAGGCCCTAATTGCTAAACCTCTGTCTGCTTGAACGCTGTCACAAGAGGACACAATTATCAGACTCGGTGGATTAGTATCAAATTAAAATCAATGTGTATTATCTTTCCTTAAATGCTCTGAATAGATGGCATCAAATAATTTGTTCTATGCTGTAGTGAAATTCAGATAAATTAAAGTTTGAAAAGGTGTTTAAGAATTATTTATATTTTTTAGCCTGGATGGTGCCTTTTCTGGATTTTGTAGATTATAGATTATCAATATAAAAATCAAATTAATGCTTTGTTTAGTTGTAATTATTCTTAGATAAGGGGTTTTAATAAACATTTTAAGGTAATTTTAATGGTTATTGTTTAAATAAAACCATTTCATATAGACTAAGTTTTAGTGACATTTCTCAGGGTGGCTGGATTTCAAAACGATTATCTAAAGATTTATGTAGTGATCCCCCTGTACAAAAAACCAATTACTCAATTGAGGAAATCTTCCTAACATTTAAATTTGCTTATACAGTATATGAAAGTAGATTATTTTTAAAGATAAGGATGCTGTATATAACTATATAGTAAACAAAGTTGACTTTAAAGATCAAACTTTCTTTTTGCTTAGCATTTTTTCATTTTTGGGGGGTTTATTCTTCTTTCTTTGCAGAGGACACTTGAGAAAAATGGGGGTAAGAGATGAAAATGCAATTACACAATGGCCTATATAAATATGAGGGAAAGAATAAACACATTAGTTTTCTAAAATTTTAAAGCAAACCTGCACAGAAATACGCAGAGTTAAAAGATGCCGTCCTGTACTTGTGCCTCCATATTGCTTTTATAAAGAGCAAAACCAGAAATTTTTACTTCACTGTTACAATACAAATGGAGAACACTATATTTCCTGGATATAATACTATTGTTGTATGGAAGGACTCTTCCTTCAGTCTGTTATCCACTGTGAAAGAACGAGTCTCAACACACTAAAAATGGTTTGAGGCAGCCACCCGTATGTTGTTCCTAGCTGCAAAAGATTTAAATTGAACAACTGATGTTGCTTGTTTGAATTCCCAGTATGAACTGCCCTTGGTTTGGCAATATGGAGGATTTATAGTCTGTAACCCGGAGCTGGAACCGGAAGTGACATCCGTCTGGGAGCCGGAAGTGGCATCAGGCCAGGCAGGTTTTCCCGTATTTGATCTACAGAAATAACAGAAACAGGTTTAGAGCACCCCACCACCCCCTGGCCCAGCGGGTAATCACCTCCACTTGGTCCATTCAGCTCGCTCCTAGTCGCACGTGTGTGACACCACTAAGATTAAGAATGGTTTATACTCTTAAACCATATGTATCTTTGAACTTTTTGGACTCTTAACTGAATAAACGGAATAGGATGTCATTCGTTGAAAAGAGTTACCAAGACAATGGTACAGTAAAGTGGAGAAACCACTTAAGGTAGGAAATGTTGAGTATTTCACATATCTAGGCATTATGTTAAAAGTGCAAAAACAAGGATTTGATATTTAAGTTGGAAAGTAACATGAAAGAAATGAAAAATGGTAGGAAGGGCACATATAATGAAGTAAAAAGCTTAAACATTCTTGAGCAAAAACATTTAGAGTCAAATTAATATTATCGGTGCCTAGCCTAATGACATGAAATACATCTCCCCATTTCAGACTGCATAGCTGGAGCAGATGACAGCTTCAGCAGTCAAGAGGGTTAATGTAAAACTTTCCAGAATAAATTAATGGACTCTGAAGATAGAATGAAGTGAAAAAAATATCATTTTAGAATTCTGAAAGGAATTGAAGCAGGAAATCCTCCTAAATTAATGACACTGTTCATGAATAAATTCCTGGGAAACAACCATATGGAAAACTCAAAAATAAAATAACACATTGCTTACCTTGTAAATGTTTTCCAAGAATTTTCTTCATCAAATTTGAAAGATTTTAGGTAAAAGAAGTTGTATTATGGTGTTCTAGAGGGCATAAAGAGATCCTCTTTAAATGCAATCTGATCTATATTTTTCCAGAAGACTTTTCTGTGTCAACTGCTGCAGAAGAGGGCTGTGTTTAGTGTTATTTTAAGAAGCAACTACATCTCTCAAGATATATATATATTTGTAAATTCTTTTATTTGGGAATGTCATTTGCAATATTAAAATAACAATATTGGTACAATGTAAAGCAGGAGGAAGCTTCCAGTTGTATTACCAGATAACTGATATAAATACCTTTTAAGACTGAAGAAGGAGAGAATGAAACAGTATCTGTTTGGTTTGCATGGAAAAGAATCCCTGCTGAAGTTTTCTGTATACTTTGTCCTATGCTCTTCTCATTACTAGTCATTGCCAATTTACCAGTAATCTGGCTGTTCATCATTCACTCAAAATATGGCTACCAGTACAGGAGATACTTTAAGGCTGAATTGTTACTGCCATTTCCTCCTGTGTACAACTTTAATATATTCAAGCTACCCTTAATTTGTGGATGTTGCTTAGTATCTTGACCATATGATGATATATACAGTATGCATCTTTTGATCCACTATACCTCAGTTTCTACAATGTACAAGTTAGAAACTTTATTAAAAGAAACTTGTGCAAGGTATATCAATGGTTAAAACTATACTATTTAATACTTATAAAGGTAAATCCAAAATTTTCAGACCCTACTAATTTATCTCAAGGGGTGCAGCTTTTGATGACCAAAGGTATCAGTGGGACCAAGGCCTCCTAATAAGAATCTTAGATAATGAATAGAATTCTGCCATCAACAAAATAAACTGTTAATCTTTTGCAAAGGGTCATGTAATTCGGTGGAAAATTGTAAGCCTCACACACCTACTTTTGCAAAAAATATTCAAAGTATATCTGGACAAGATTCAAATTGTGAAAATGTAGTCACTTACCTCTCTTGGTCACATGTTTTGGGAATGCCTTTTAATCAGATCATACTGGGAGGAAGTCTTGGCTTATTTGTCAGATACTTTTGGATTCATAGTTATTCCATCCATCCATCCATTTTCCAACCCGCTGAATCCGAACACAGGGTCACGGGGGTCTGCTGGAGCCAATCCCAGCCTACACAGGGCACAAGGCAGGAGCTAATCCTGGGCAGGGCACCAGCCCACCGCAGTCATAGTTATTCCAAATCCTCTAATAGCATTACTCAGAATAACACTACATGGAACATCACTTTGTTATAAAAATAAAAGAATCTGTTGTGATACCTTTATACTACAGTGATCCTTCATTGTCTTAACTTGGTCAGATTGAATTGTCCTAATCCATCACATAGAATATATCATATTTTATGTAAAATTAAAGTAGAATAAAATTTTCTTTATAAGGAATTTTCCAAAGCTTTTTCAGAATTATTCAAGAATGTGTTAATGCTGAAATAAAAAATTAAAAAAACAAAAGACAGGGCGTATGTTAACTTTTTTTGAATTAACCTAATCAGCATTGCATATTGGTTCTGAGTGAGTATGTGTCTGTGTGTGCTTGGGTGCTTTTGTTGCATTGTGTCCAGTGCTGCTGAGGTGGACTTTTCATGACTTGGTATTGGATTAAGCAAGTTAAAGTATGTACTTAGTTTAAAAGGTTCAGCAGTATCAAGTTTTCACTTTGTTGTTATATTTTTGTTGGGTGTTGATCAGTAGCAATAGTATCAATAGAATAATATGTGAAAAATTCAAGGGTTTAATACTTTTATATTTGTACTAGAAGCGGAACGGTGAATTTGTCACTGATAAAATAAATCAGTATTCCTAAATGGTACAGTCCTGAAATTCTTGAAAATGGGAATGCCAGTTGTTTACATTTTCAAATATATGTTTGGCTAAACATTAATGACATTTTCATCCCTCTGCAAGGCAAAAATTGTATCATTACTTTTATGACCCAAATAGATACACATCAAAAATGCCAGTGGTTTATACCTGCAATAAAATAATTGAGAATGCAGGTCAGGACTGAACCATGACATGATCCAAAACTGGTTATTGATTATTGTACTATGACAAAGAAAACAGATTTGCAGTAAGAAGGAAAAAAAATGTGTTATACCAACCAAAATTACATTACTAATCTTTATATTTGAATCAATGAGTTCAGATTTTGTATAGCTGTTTTTTGTTTCATGTTATTTATAATCACAGTTTACCTCTGTTGCCTCAGTTCTAGGAGACTGAGTTCAAATTCAGGGTCTGCTCACTATTCATGTGGTATTTACACATCATCTCCTCATGTTTGCAGGTTTCTCTGTGGGAAATACAGTTTTTGTCCCAAATTACAAAAAAAATACAGATTCATTTAATTGGTGATTCTAAATCGGTACGGTTTAAGTGTGTGTACATAAGTGTGTGTTGCAGTAGACTGGTGCCACAACAAGGGTTGTTTTTTGCCTTGCAATTACTGCTGCCAACATATGTTCTGACCCCCCATGACACTGCATTGAACAAAGCAGGTTTTATGGATAGATTTTCATGATTGATGGTGAGCTAACACAACGGAGGTCACTTCACGTGAGTTGGTGAAAATCACAGAAATGTGTATGAACTTTGCTGAACTCCATGAGGAGCCCTCCAATGCTTGAGGAAGGAGGAACTGAATTAGTTTTGAGTGGATTATACTGGTCCAGTGGTCTTCTTTTAAGTGCCATGAGGGCTAAGGAAAAGCCTGCCAACTATGTTGGACAAATTATATTGGCCAAAAATGTAATATGAGCAGTAAGGCAGAAGAGCTAACCACTGCACCATCATACCTCAAACAACAAAAGACATAGAATGAAGGAATACCGTAAACAAAGTACAACAGCAGACATTCACAAATTAGCAATAAGAAAATAAAATATAGATAATTGTGGTCACAGAGTTCCAATTTTGGTGCATACATTGGATGTGCCAACAAAGTGATGACATGGAATTGGTTGGTTCAATTGCTTGATGTGGCTGTGGGAGCAGCTAGAATATTTGTTTCCAAAATATCTGTGCAGATACATTCATAAAAAAGAAATCAATTGTAAATGGTAATACATCTTTTGTTTTTATTATTTCACAGTGTGTGTGTCCTCTGAGGAAGGGAGGGGGAGGTCTCCTTCAAGACTTGTTTTGGACTAGTAGCTGGACACATGATTAATTTTCATGCATAATTAGCCATGTGGTGCTGTGCTGCCAGTGCACAGGGATCAGTATTATATATCCGGTGACAGCGCTTGTAGTATTATCATAATGGTCATCTTATGTTCCCTTCAAATGAAAATACTGCACAAGTATTTAATTTATGTTGTAATTGCATGCAAGATGGGAATCTTGTAGTGTTTCTTAACCTTTGTGGCTGACTGCCCACATACAGCAATCGAAGAGTGTGATTGGGTTGAAACAACTCAACCCTTGGTGAAATGAGTGCAGTTAGAAACAGAAGAAAATATGGCACAGCAATGTCAAGCGCACCACAGCCAAGTCAGCAACCATCTTACAAAAAGCATTCATGACAGTTCTGCACATTGCTACTGTAACTTTATGATGTCATACTGGCCTTCCAAAGCATCATGGGGCACTAGAAGAAAAGTCTTTGCCTAAGGCGTCTTTACTGTGAGTTTCAAAAAAAATATTTGGTGAACAACGGAAACGGCAAACACAGCATATTCGCTGCGAAAAACATTTTGGTGAATATTGCGAATCAAGAATGTTGATGATTCCATAAGCATTATTTACAGCAGTTACTGTTTACAGTAATCCCTCCTCTATCGCGGGGGTTGCGTTCCAGACCCCCCCGTGAAAGGTGAAAATCCGCAAAGTAGAAACCATATGTTTATATGGTTATTTTTATATTGTCATGCTTGGATCACAGATTTGCACAGAAACACAGGAGGTTATAGAGACAGGTATTCAAACACTGCAAACAAACATTTGTCTCTTTTTCAAAAGTTTAAACTGTGCTCCATAACAAGACAGAGATGACAGTTCCGTCTCACAATTAAAAGAATGCAAACATATCTTCCTCTTCAAAGGAGTGCGCGTCAGGAGCATATAATGTCAGAGAGAGAGAGAGAGAAAAGCAAACAATCAGAAATCAATAGGGCTGTTTGGCTTTTAAGTATGCGAAGCACCGCCGGACAACGCAGCTGCTAGGAAGGGAGCAATGTAATGGTAGCCTTTCAGCATTTTTTTAGAGGAGCGTCCGTATCGTCTAGTGGTGCGAATAGCCCCCCCTGCTCACACCCCCTCCGTCAGGAGCACAGAATGTCAGAGAGAGTGAGAGAGAGAGACAGAGAAAAACAAACAATTAAAAATCAATACGTGCCGTTGGAGCTTTTAAGTATGCGAAGCACCATGCAGGAAGCATATTGCTTGACAAAACAGCCACATTTAAGCCCAGCAAGGAAGAGAGCAATGTGAAGGTAATCTTTCAGTGTTTTGTTTTTTGAGGAGTGGCCGTATCTTCTAGGGGTGCGAACAGCCCCCGTGCTCACAATATATTTGAGGAGTTTTATTTAATACGTAATACATGCTCTGATTGGGTAGCTTCTCAGCCATCTGCCAATAGCGTCCCTTGTATGAAATCAACTGGGCAAACCAACTGAGGAAGCATGTACCAGAAATTAAAAGACCCATTGTCCGCAGAAATCCGCGAACCAGCAAAAAATCCGCGATATATATTTAAATATGCTTGCATATAAAATCCACGATAGAGTGAAGCCGCGAAAGTCAAAGCACGATATAGCGAGGGATTACTGTATTGACTTCAACAAATATAAAAATCCCATCAATATTTTAATGTGTTACTTTTTTTTTTCAAAAATTACAAAGTATTAATATGTAATACAGGCTCATTGGAAAAATATTTGTGGGGCTTCATCTTTTCAGTCCATTGTACATATACAAAGTCGACTAGACAAGTATTTCCCACAGGTTTAAAATCTTACATATTTTTGTGAGAAGTGAATAATGCTGCATATTTTTATGCTATGACCTTTGTGTAAGAGGAAATTGACATTTCTTACGATCATCTACAATGTGATGTGATTGAATATCATTTTTGAGCTACTCCTGATCATTGGTCTAGAAGCTGGATCATTGCCAGCACAAATCAGGCATCCAGGTTTAGCAGCATTGTATGGTGTATTTCAACAGCAAGCCAACTAAACTTGGTTAAAAAAAAAAATTTAAATAATGCACTGTGCAATCTCTGCAGAAGTATTTTAAAAATCATCAAACTAATTTTAAATCTAAATGTATAAGTCAATCTTCAGTCTTCAAACAGCGAGTTTGTTTACCTTCATTCAAAATCTTGTTAACTTCTTTAAATAAACCAAAATTGCCAGAGCAGCAGAGCTTTTCAAAAAACATCAACCATCTTCAAAAACATTTACACTCTTAAAATGTATTGGGTATGGCTGCTTTTAGCAACTGCTATTATTTAGCAATGTATTTCATACTGTGTTTAGTGTGAAGTATTGCAGTCTAAGCACCAAGGCATATTATGCATAATGAAAAGACTGTCATTGCAGCTTGTCAGAAAAACAAAGGTACCAAAATTCAAAATGACAGTTTCTGTCCAGAATTGTTAAATGTGACTTGTATTTTATTCTTAAAATCACATTGCTGCTGTTTGTCTTATGTAGCAAAGAAACTTGAGGTTCTAATGGTTATGTTGTCAAAGCAGCAAACGTAAACTTCTAATTACATCATCAGAGTGTCCCACAGAGGGCTCCTAAGGCTGTCCTTTTCTGTGGATGTTAAAGCGTTAGTGTTTATTTGAGTAATGACAGGTTTTATTTCATTTTTGCTGTTTTCTGCACTTTATCTGGCTGGCTTATTTGATCTCTGTTCTGTATGGAGCAAAAGCATCCTTGTCCCCATACTGTCAACTCTCAGTTAACAAGGTCAGTTGTGGGAAAGCAGATCACAATTAGCATCAAGCTAAAGTTTAATAGAATGAAGGACAAAACTGCCTTACAAAATGGATTTAATGTAAGTTTATGCCATTAAAATTACAAGTGATATTTAAGCATACATATACATTTTTATAGATTTTATTCAAATAATAGTAAAAATTATAGCAGTTTAGGGACACAAAAAGCCTCATATGTGAATAGATTGATAATAGAGGTTATGCATCTCTTTGTTGGCTTTCCAAAAAGGACAGCACTGCTTTTGTCACACAGTACTTCTAAAGTTGTAAATTATTACAGCTTCGTGGACAGTGATGGATCAGACAGAGGGACTCTGGCATGCAGAAGAGGCTCCTGATTTTGGGAAGTATTGCAAAATTTTTTTTTTTTGTTTTTTTTTCTGGTATAATGCTATTAGCAAGATATGAGAGCTGGAATAAAAGTGCCAAAGAAATAACATCAGATCGAACCAAAACAAATTAAAATTTTATTTGTCACACACAAATTATACATACAGTACAATATGTAGTGAAATGTTGAGGTGCTCAACTCCAATGACTATGGTCTTTGAGAAGAATATACAGTAAATCGACAATAACAATAATACATGACTATATACATTTCAAAAATAGTACAATTTTAAATATGTGATAAATAATAAATAAATGCATATCTCAATAACCTGAATAACTTAATGTAAGAGTTAACAATAGGGCATCATGTAGTTCTAAACATCTGCAAATTCATCTGTTCATGGTGGCAAGGAAAAAAAATATAAAAGCGAAAAAGTGTAGCTATTGGTTTGAGCAGTTATATTCTTTTCTGGACAGGTAACTGCTGTATATTGTCACTCAATCAGATCATATTAACTTTTAGTCACATACAGCATGCTACATTTCCTTACTGTATTTCTTCTCCTTCCTGCACACACACAATTTGTGCTCTTGGAAAAGTCGTAATTTTTTTCTAAATTGATAATAATAGGTAATTATGGATATTTTTTATTGGACTGCTATCAAACAATAGAGATTTATTCCTTCCTTGTTTATGATGTTGCCAGGATAGCTTGCAGCTCTTCATGACCCAGTATAAGACTAAATGGGGTAAGAAGATGAATGGCTAGATGGATGAAGTAAAACAGAAGCATACAGTACTGTGATTTGGAGGCTCCCTGCCTTCTGATAGCCAGGATAAGCACAAATTAATCAAATTTGAATTCTGTTATTTATTAGGTTATATTTTTGGTGTAACCTGCAACACACTGAGTCTTGACCAAATACCTGTTCTAGAGCAGTTGAACACAAGTGATTGAGCTGCAGTAAGTCAAAGGTCAAGCAGCCAAAAGGAACATTATTAAAAATATGAGACTAGTGAGGCTAACCTATAGGAAGCAATGTCTATAAAGGAGTTGGGTGTTTGTTTTGATCCAACATTCTCATTATCTAGGCAATTTTTAAGCTATCTAAAAGGCAAATAAAGTGTTAGATTATATTGTAAAAACTGTTAAATATAATCAGGTAATCATGTGCTCAGGTGTATAATGCATTAGTGAGACTGTATCTGAAGACCTGTTCCATCCTCTAAAAAAGACATAGCAGTCGTAGAAATTATGCAGGAAGAAGCAACCAAGTGCATCCCTACAATAAAGCGTATGCACTATTCCATCCTGAGCAGAGAAATGTATATGAAGACTTAATTCAGGTCTTCAGAAATGTCAGTGTCATCAGTAACTCCGATTCAAGAGCATTTGTTCAGGTAAATAATAAATCACATGCATAAGGACATCAGTGAAAAATGGGGAGGTGCATTTAAGATGTGAGCCGTAAAGCACTTTTCACATAAACAGTTCTGTGGGATATGGAACAAACTGCCATTGAAGCAGAAACCTTGACAATTTTTAAAAAGTATTTGGATGAAATACAGAGAAAGCTTCCCTATTAGTTAACCAGACGAGCTTGATGAATTGAATGGTCTACTGTTAGTTGTCTGCGCAGGCAAAAATACTAATACTTGTGCTACTACTGCTGCTTCTCAGTCCTAAACAGGGAAACCGTGAAGAAGCACACATTAAGGGGCTGAAGAATTCAAACCCAAGGGACGCATAGAAAGAAGCAAATAAAGCCAGCTGTAATTGTGAAGCATGTCTTTCAGTAAATATTTGAAGAACTACAACATTCAGGGATTATACAGTAATGCATTTTTTTCAAATGTCACTGTTTAACCTTCCAGTGACCTCTGTATCTGTATGTGGTGGAAGAGGCACATATCTCAGTTCATTTGTTTTACCTCTTGTCTCATTAGACCCCTTCAAGGATGGGCTGGCATCAGTACCACGGTCTGTCACACTATGTATACATATTATGCATATGACCCATTTAAATCTCCTTCATTTTTCTTTGTATTACTACTGTACTTTGAAGCTTAACAAGCTGTGACTTTTTCTCTGAAGACCTGACCTACATAATCAAACAAGTCTGATCAAAGCTGAACTGACTTCACTGTTAAAACCATATAGTTACCTTTGTTCACAGTATTAACAGGCTTATCTTTATGAAATTACAAAGTGTGACAATAAGTAACTTATGTCATAACAAAAACAATCCAACATGCTTACCTAGTTCTGTTAAAAAACACAGCTGTATTTTTTTTATTATTGTTCTTTACTTCGTACTCTATTTTATCTGTTTTGTAGCTAATTCTACCTTTTCCTTTAATTCCATGTTGTTGTGACTGACAACTTTCAATTAGTCCTCTCAAACAGGTTAGGAGAGCAGCAGAAATCTTTTAGTCTTTCTTTCTTTTGCATGTCAGAAGAATTGTCTGGAAGTGGCAGAGATCGGGACACTTAATGTAAAGATTTATCATGAAAGACAAGGGCTATGTTAAACTCAAAGTTGAAGAATAAAGCTAAATCAACCCCAGATTTTGCACCTTGAGCACAGCTGTCTCATAAAGTCTTCTGTTTAGGTAATGTCTGAATTTTGATCAAAAATAAACTGTTTGACCATCTTATATAACATGGCCTCCTCTCTAATGTGCCTACATGGCATCGTAATCACCAGACCCAAATAATGGAAGTGACCATGCAAACCTGAAACATAAAATGGCGTCTGTAGTAAAATTATAAACAAAATATACATGATGAAAAATTGTTTTGTGTTCCTAACACCTCTGTACAGTAGGGGCATCAAGTAGTTTCCTATATAATTTTTTTATTTAAATTACTTTGGGGGTAATATGGTGGTGGAACAGTAGTTATTTCAGCTGACTAACAACTCCAATTATTGTGTGTATGTTGTTGGCACTTCTGGTGTTGGCATGTCCTTTCCCTAGGTACCCTGCTTTATCGTCTTCCCTAAGATGTGAATGTTAGGTTACTTCTAAATTGGTTCTGTATGAGTGAGTTTGTTGTGGAGTAGACAGGCACTTCGTCTAGGGGCTGTTCCTGTCCTGCTTCTTGTGCTGCCAGCATAGGCCATGTCCCTATGTTGGAAGAAGAGATTTCAGAAAACAAAGGACACTGATTTAAAGCACTGTATGTAAGTTACAATATTTAAATAATTCACTTCCAAAATCTGATCTTTCTTTACTTGCTCTCTGGGACTTTAATCAAACAAATCATCTTTGTTTGTTTAATGCAGACAGTCTTAGTAAAGAAAGAATAGACATACAGCAAGGCTAACTTCTGCTAAAATGTTTTTTATATTCTGCATTATGCAGCCTTCACAATTGAACAAAAACAATTGTTTTGAGTTAGCACATGATACATTTTATAATTAGGTATTTAATTAGCTTTGTCTTAAGTCAGGCAATACAAGGACATTGTTGAATAACAGCTATTTTCTTGCCTTGTTAGACTGAAGCTCTCTATCTATAATACACATCTGTATAATGTGTTCTTTGTTATGCACATTCCTAATAGCTCAATTTATAAAAGCTAAATGCAATTATTATTATACCATGGTGTGTCATTTTCACGATTTCCTTTCCCACTCCTCACGCAACTATACCACCTAGAACCTAGATTAAATCAATATGAAAAACTGACATACTCATATTCTAGAATTTAAAAAGGAGGATGTGTTATGTACATAAGACATCTGTTTCCAGTGAGTTAAATAGATGACAGCAAAGAAAGCACACCACACAATAATAGACAGGCTTTGTTTAATTTAGATAAAAAATACATGAACATGATCTTTCATGAGATATTTATGCCAGAAGACAATATTATGCAAGCATATTTTTACAAATTGGAATGGTTAGTCTTTGCCTGTAGAATAGCTGTATGGCTGACTGAAATAAGGTACCTGTAAACATACTGCTTCTTTGACTGAATTGATTTTATCAATGTATAAGTACAAGAGTGTCTCTAAATCATATTTTAAAGGTACAACCCATTCAGAGTTGCCACTTGCTTCGTGTCTGATGTTTCTGGGATTGGCTTCAGGCCCTACATTGAATTAAAGATACTGAATTTTTGTTGCCTATCAGAATATTGTAAACTGTATTTTAAAATACTAATTAGCATTATTGAACTAGTACTGAGGAGCATACGCTTATGCAACTCCAGCTGGCATAAGACAGCAAACAGTAAAGAACAATAAAGAATAAAATTGAAAGAGATTTATAAAACATCACTACAGGTTTACATGACCAGCACTGTTAAAATAGTTTCAGCTGCTCCACACAACTCCAAGAACCTGGCTTTAATTCCTTGTCTTCCAATTTCCTAGGATATATCAAACCTCAAGGGTAAATTTGTTAAGTCTGCCTTACACAGATTAGCTAAACAGTGAAACCTCCTCCCTAATATTGTGTAGGTCCCTCTCATGCCACCAAAACAGCTCTGACCCAACGAGGGCTGGACTCCATAAAACCTCTGAAGGTGTCCTGTGGTATCTGCACCAAGACATTAGCAGCAGATTCTTTAATTCCTGTAAGTTGTGAGGTGGGACCTCCATGGATCAGACTTGTTTATACAGCACATCACACAGATCCTTGATCGGTTTGAGATCTGGGGAATTTAGAAGTCAATTCAACACACAGAACCTTTTATCATGTTCCTCAAACCATTTCTGAACAGCTTTTGCCATGTGGCTGGTGGCATTATCCTCCTGAAAGAAGCCAACACCATAAGCGGTATTCATGGACTGCAACAATCTTTAGGTAGGTGATACATTCACATGAATGCCAGAATCCAAGATTTCCCAGCAGACCATTGCCCAAAGCAGTGCCTCCAACAGTTTCCCTTCTTCCCATAGAATCCTGCTGCCAACTCTTCCACATACACATGTACCTAGCCATCCACAAGATCTAAAATAAAACATGATTTACTTGACCAGGCCACCATCTTCCAATGATTCATAGTCCAGTTCTGACAGTCACATGCCCATTGTAGGTGCTTTTGGAGGTGCACAGGGTTCAGCATGGACACTCTGCAGCCCCATATGCAGCACACTATGGTGCACTGTGTGTTCTGACCCCTTTCTCCCAAATCTAGGATTAAAGTTTTTCAGCAATTTGTGCTACAGTAGCTCTTCTACGTGATTGGACCAGACAGTCTTTGCTCCCCATGCACTTCAATGAACCTTCACAAATTTGACAAAGTCGTTCATATCCTTGCACTTCCCATTTTTTCTGCTTCCAACACATCACCTTCAAGAACTGACTGTTCACTTGTTGCATAATGTATCCCAACGCTTGACAGGTGCCAATGTAACAAGATAATCAATGCTGTTCACTTCACCTATCAGTGCTTTTAATGTTGTGGCTGATTGGCATATATTTATTACTAGCTTCGTTTACTTGTCGATATAATAGAATAACTTTTTTAAAAGCATTCCTCCAACACTTTTCCTCAATATCTTCACATGTTTCAGCCTCTCTTGCCTGGTATTTGCTCTCTCAAACCCATTATCCTAAAGCATGTTTCTTAAGCTCTGTTATTTTGAAGCACCTTGCTCGCGTCCTGTCGGCTTTTTGACTATCACTAACGGCCCCATTACCTGCTGCAAAAACATCGTTTGTATTCTTGCAAATACTTCCCATATTTGAAAACAACTTGGGTTGTACCTTGTTAGTATTTAGCAATCCAATATTGCTTGGTAATTTATTCACTTTTTTGTCATTGAAATGTTCCATTTTAACTGCTTTTTTGTTAAAAAAATTAATGATAATAAATCACATTCAGGAATTGAACTTAACATCATCCCTACCATATCATATCTTCATCCCCACCACTAACCAACCAAAGCCAAACTGATCAGTCAGATTGCCTGGACAGGCTGAACACACACACCCACACAGACATGAGCGTTTATTATATATAGTAGTAGAAGATAGTGTGTGATGGTGATAACATGTTAGAATAACATTTCATCTGACAAACTTTAGATAATAATTTTGCTAACTGTTGTCCAGTAATTGAATTAACAAATGCCTGTGTACATATATGTTGTTTAAATAAAATGTTTTTTCTAATATTTATCTATTTTATCCTCATAACCTCTTAATCATAACATTATTAAAATGGGAAGTCTTTCCTTTATCATTAAAGGAACAGTTGACGATAACCATAATTATTCCCCTCACAATACTGACTTGTTTTGTATTTTCTAGTATATTTATGTATATTAAATATCTAGGTATTCTATAGTGATAAATCATAAACTGGAGGGATTAATTAATCTGGAGGGATTAAAACCAATTTTATATAAACTGCTATCCATGCTGTGAAATTATGACTGTTGCATGTAGCATAATTCGTGGTGCTTTTTAATGAAAATGAAGAGAGCAGAGTGAAAATGTGCTTTTTAAAAATATATTCAATTGAACTGTGAAGCACTTAGGATGCTGGGGCATTTGCTATAGTCTACCATTGCATCTGTTCATTTTCTAAAGTTACTCTTCCCTAAACAGGGGGTCTACCATCCTAAACAGCACAAGTGGGAGCACGAACTGGACCTTAATGAAACACCAGTCCACTGCATGGAATATCATTAAAACATAACTCCATTATACTTTACCTTGTACAGTACACTTAGAAAATGCTAAATGAAGGTCAGTCTAATTAGGATTCTAACGAGGGGTTAAAGTGCTTTTAGGTGGCAATGAATTATGCCACAGTGGCACTTTACCACTTAGCCAGATATACCAAACTCTCTATGGCTGGTCTGCTGTTGTAATTTGTAAAATAAAGAGATGATAAAAAATGTTTTTCTCTGACCTACCTGGTTGTGGTAAATCACCAATTAAACGCTACGATTTTTTTCTTGTAGAAAATGCACTTTGTTGGATGTTTGCCTTTAACTTTGTGTAAATCTTTAAGCTGTCTAATTGATTGGCTCAAAGTGATGTTTAATTCCAGCTAATACTCTAAACTCAAGGAACTCCAATGAGGCATCAATGATTTCCCTCAAAGCCTTTGTGCAGTAAGTGCTTGATGTTGTGCACCAGTGACCGCAAAGCCAATAACGCACACAATTTGACACGAAAGATCTTTCATTGGGAAACTTTTATGTTTTGTATTTCATTTCAGTTTTGATATATAGTGCACAATGGGGCCAAATCAGAAATGCCAGATTATGGATTTTTGAGATGGATGAAACAAGCTTATTCTAATAATTATTATGTATTGGAAAAATTAATTATTAAATAATGCATTTTTGAAGCACTTTACTGCTAATTTCATTCACATACATGATTTCCATCTCTTTCAACAGTATAACATAGATATATTTGCAAGCAAAGAGTCATCTTAAGCTTTTGTGGTATTCTGGTAAAAAGTCTTTGAAACCGCACTAATAAGTAGACAAACTATCTTTGTATATTTCATTTTAGAAACTCTACACTGAACAATTAATTTTTTTCACAGAAAATGGCAGTTGCCCAGTAAGACCATCCTCACATAGCACAAACAAATGCTACAAGCACTTTAACCATATTTTACCTTTTGACCTTTTACTGTCCCCTTCTCTATTCTTGCTCATCCAGTTTGGTGGGTAAGGAGACAATGAAGATGACGCAATGGTGCAAATAGCATATAGCCGTATGTAGATTACTTAATATTTTCATTGTACATTTACATGTCTTCTGAAAAGAGTTTGCATGTTCTCCCTCACTTGACATGTGTTTCTTGTGGGCCTTCTAGCTCCTTCTCAATGTTCAAAGACAAGTGTTATTTGCACTAACCTGTTTACATTGTCCTACTCTTTGTTGTTGTGTTGAAACAACACATTCATGCTTTCATATGCTGCCTAGGGTAGGAATTAGGCTGTAATGTAAATATTTTTTATTTCTAACACAACATTAAGTTGAAACTCTTTCAGCTGTTACCACAGAACAACCAAAAGTGATGCCCATTTTTCTCAGGGCTAAGGGTGAGAAGTTACAGATTTCACTCACAAAAGCAGCTTCTGCCCAGAAGCACCTCACTGTTATAATTAACTTCCATCCATCCATCCATTGTCCACCGCTTATCCGAAGTTGGGTCACAAGGGCAGTTTCCTAAGCAGGGAAGCCAAGACCTTCCTCTCCCCGGCCACCTCCTCCAGCTCCTCTGGGGGACCCCAAGGCGTTCCCAGGCCAGCCGGGAGATATAATCTCTCCGGGGTGTCCTGGGTCTGCCCCGTGGCCTTCTCCCAGTGGGACATGCCCGGAACACCCCTCTAGGGAGGCGTCCAGGGGGCATCCTGACCAGATGCCCAAACCACCTCAACTGACTCCTCTCAATGCGGAGGAGCAGCGACTCTACTCCGAGTCTCTCCCGGATAACTGAACTCCTCACCCTATGTCTAAGGGAAAGTCCAGCCACCCTGCGGAGGAAACTCATTTCGGCCGCTTGTATCCGTGATCTTGCTGTTTCGGTCACTACCCAAAGCTCATTGCCATAGGTAAAGGTAGGAACGTAGATCGACTGGTAAATTGACAACCTCGTCTTTTGGCTTGGTTGTCTCTTCACCACGACGGACCGTTGCAGAGCCCGCATTACTGCGGATGCCGCACCGATCCGTCTGTCAACCTCCCGCTCCATTCTTCCTTCACTCGTGAACAAGACTCCGAGATACTTGAACTCCTCCACTTGAAGCAGTAATGTGTTCCCAACCCGGAGAGACCATTCCACCCTTTTCCGGCAGAGAACCATGGCATCGGATTTAGAGGTGCTGACTCTCATCCCCGCCACTTCACACTCGGCTGCGAACCGCTCCAGTGAGAGCTGGAGGTCACTGTCCATTGAAGCCAACAGAACCATGTCATCTGCAAATAGCAGAGACGAGATTCTGAGGTCACTGAACCAGACCCCCTGCACTCCTTGGCTGCGCCTAGAAATTCTGTCCAAATCCACAAAGCACATGTGGACTGGTTGGGCAAACTCCCATGCCCCCTCCAGGATCCTGGCCAGGGTGTAGAGCTGGTCCAGTGTTCCACGGCCGGGACGGAATCCGCATTGTTCCTCTTGAATCCGAGATTCAACTATCGACCGAACTCTCTTCTCCAGCACCCCTGAATAGATCTTACCGGGGAGGCTGAGGAGTGTGATTCCCCTATAGTTGGAGCACATTCTCTGGTCACCCTTCTTAAAAAGGGGGACCACCACCCCAGTATGCCAATCCCGAGGCACTGCCTCCGATGTCCATGCTATGCTGCAGAGATGTGTCAACCATGACAGCCCCACAACATCCAGAACCTTGAGGAACCCAGGGTGGACCTCATCCACCCCAGGGGCCCCACCACCTCGGAACTTTTTAACTACCTCGGTGACCTCGGCCCCCCAGGAGTCCTTCAACTCTGCTTCCTCTAAGGAAGACATGTTGGTGGGATTGAGAAGATCCTTGAAGTATTTCTTCCACCGGTCAATAACGCCTACAGTTGAAGTCATCAGGGCCCCATCTCCACTGTACACTGTGTTGGTGGAGCATTGCTTTCCCCTCCAGAGGTGCTTGACGCTTTGCCAGAACCTTCTCGGTGCCAACCAAAAGTTGTTTTCTATGGCTTCCCCAAACTCCTCCCATGTACGAGTTTTTGCCTCTGCAACAGCCGATGCCGCCACGCGCTTTACCTGCCGGTACCCCTCAGCTGCCTCTGGATTCCCACTGGTCAACCAGACCCGATAGGACTCTTTCTTCAACTTGACGGCCTCCTGAACCTTAGGTGTTCACCACCGGGTTCATGGATTGCTGCCATGAGAGGCACCGACAACCTTGTGGCAACAGCTCCATTCTGCTGCTTCGACAATGGAGGCTTGGAATATGGCCCATTCAGACTCAATGTCCTTCGCCTCCCTCGGAATGAGATTGAAGTTCTGCCGGAGGCGGCAGTTTAAGATCTTTCTGACCGGTTCCTCTGCCAGACGTTCCCAGCACACCTTCACTATACATTTGGGTCTGCCTGGTCTGTCCGGCAGCCTTTCCCGCCATCTGATCCAACTTACCACCAGGTGGTGATCAATTGACAGCTCAGCCCCTCTCTTCACCCGAGTGTCCCAAGACATAAAGTCGCAGATCCAATAACACAGTTACAAAGTCGATCATTGAGCTGCGACCTCGGGCATCCTGGCGCCAAGTGCACTTATGGACATCCTTATGCTCGAACATGGTGTTCGTTATGGACAATCCATGACCAGCACAGAAGTCCAACAACTGAACACCACTTGAGTTTAGATTGGGGAGCCGTTCCTCCCAATCACACCTCTCCAGGTTTGACTGTCGTTGTTGACGTGAGCGTTTAAGTCTCCCAGCAGGACGATAGAGTCCCCAGGAACTGTGCTTCGCAGCGCTTCCTCCAGCGACTCCAAGAAAGCTGGGTACTCTGAACTGCTGTTCGGCACGTAAGCACAAACAACGGTCAGAGTTCTTCCCCCAACTCGAAGGCGCAGGGAAGCAACCCTCTAGTCCAACGGGGAGAACCCCAACGTGCAGGCCTCAAGCTGGGGGGCCAGAAGGAAGCCCAGTCCTGCCCGACGCCTTTCACCTACAGCAACTCCAGAGTGGAACAAAGTCAAGCCTCTCTCAAGAGGAATGGTTCCAGAACCCAGACCGTGTGTAGAGGTGAGCCTGACTATATCTAGCCAGTACCTCTCAACCTCTCACACCAGTTCAGGCTCCTTACCAGCCAGAGAGGTAACATTCCATGTCCCTAGAGCCAGTTTCGGTAACCGAGGGTCAGAACACCAGGGCTACCACCCATATCACATTGCACCCGACCCCTGTGGCCTCTCTTGCAGGTGGTGGGCCCATGAGAGAGTGGAACCACGTTGCTTCTTCTGGCTGAGCCCGGCTGGGCCCCGTGGTCAGAGGTCCAGCCACCAGGCGCCCCAGGCCCCGGGTACCCTTTCCAGGGCAAGGGAAACACCGATCCTTGATTTAAATCCATATAGGGTCACAGGGTCGAGTTAGTCTGGATCTTCACCTCAGACCTGTTTGCCTTGGGAAGCCCTACCAGGAGCATGTAGCTCCCGACAACTTACTGTAGCTCCGAGGATCACTAGACCACGCAAGCCCTTCTGCCATGGCAAGGCCTCGATCCAAAAAGGGTATAATTAACTTAGCAGAAAATATTTTTTTGTATTTACAGCTTTATTTCACTTTATTTTGATCTAATTAGATAGATAGATAGATAGATAGATAGATAGATAGATAGATAGATAGATAGATAGATAGATAGATAGATAGATAGATAGATACTTTATTAATCCCAAGGGGAAATTCACATACTCCAGCAGCACCTTACTGATACAAAAAAACAATATTAAATTAAAGATTGATAATAATGCAGGTAAAAAAAAACAGACAATAACTTTATATAATGTTAACGTTTATCCCCCCGGGTGGAATTGAAGAATCGGATAGTTTGGGGGAGGAACGATTTTCTCAGTCTGTCAGTGGAGCAGGACAGTGACAGCAGTCTGTCACTGAAGCTGCTCCTCTGTCTAGAGATGACACCATTTAGTGGATGCAGTGGATTTTCCATAATTGATAGGAGCCTGCTGAGCGCCCATCGCTCTGCCACAGATGTCAGACTGTCTAGCTCCATGCCAACAATATAGCCTGCCTTCCTCACCAGTTTGTCCAGGCGTGCAGCGTCTTTTTTCTTAATGCTGCCTCCCCAGCACACCACCGCATAGAAGAGGACGCTCGCCACAACCTTCTGATAGAACATCTGCAGCATCTTATTGCAGATGTTGTAGGACGCCAACCTTCTAAGGAAGTATAGCCGGCTCTGTCCTTTCTTACACAGAGCATCATTATTGGCAGTCCAGTCTAATTTATCATCCAGCTGCACTCCCAGGTATTTATAGGTCTTATATGTATAATTAATACATATCCCTAGGGAATTTATATTGTAATAACTTTTATCACATGGAATAAGAGGAGGGTTAAAACTACCAAAAGTCAGCATTGTTACCACCAGGCTCTGATATTGTATTCAATATTTCTGGTTATTTATACCAAGTGAACTCTTCTTTGGTTTAATTTGATATGTAGCTACCTGTTGAAGTGGGCATTATTAAGTCCATGTGGGTGTCTGGAAGCTTGTTTGTCTCAGATTACAGGATTTTCCCTTCAATTTTATGACTATCCATCCATCCATCCATTCATTTATGCAGTCATCTGTTTTCTTAACCTGTGTAGAAAGTCTAATTCCTAGTTCTCACAACCTTCAGCGTAAAGATCATGAGAACTGCCTGTCCTGTGCCAACTGTCGTTAGTGTGGATTTAGAAAACAAGTTGCTGGGTGGGTGCCAGTCACCTGCTTTTGATGATGCCTTTGTTTTTTTTTTGGTTTGGCATTTTTATGTGCGTTAAATTCTAATTCTGTTAATTAATGCAATGTGTTTAGTTTTACTCTCTGTACTATGTCCTGCAGACAGGAGTGCCTTAATTTTTGGAGATTGTAAATGGTTTTTATAATGAATTCTATGTTTGATTGACTATTTCAAACATCAGAATTCTAGGCCATCCACAGAAACATGGATGTCATTCTGCCTCAGTTGGGGGTGATAACTCCTGATATCAGAGTTAAGAGTCAAAACCCAGTTGAAACTCTACGACAGCACAGGTAGCTGGCACATATGTTAAAAGCACACTACTTTCATTTTTAATGTGAAGAACAGCGCGAGTAAAGTAGTTGTCATTTTAGTGGAATATTTCAGTATTCAGCTATAAAATTCAATCAGTGTGTCAATACAAAAAGAAGATAAATGCTGGCTTAACAGAACTTTACTCTTTTCAGTCATAATCATGATCATAATCAATCTGTGATCACATGCATGAGTAACACGACAATGAAATTCTGAGCTGTCCCTTTCAATTATACTTTCCTTAGTTTATTTAATGTTAAAACTATTTAGTTTTTCTTTCTTCTCTACCTGTGTACGCATTTATTTGAAATGTAACAGTCTGTATTTTTGATTTCTTTTTTGGACGCTGAAAGTCGGAAACAACGGGAGACAAACACCAATTTAAAGTAAAAAGCAATTTCTTTATTCTTGGTGAGTTAAAGAGACTGTAGCCCCTCTCAGCTCAGTGCCACTGACTGGTCAGATCAGACAGCCTGCAGCCTAATGTGGGGCTTCCCTCTTTATACCTAGTTTTTTTATTAAACAAAAAAATATATATGGCAGTTCATTTTGAGGTTATACATAAATTACCATAGCTTGCGAATCCCTGAATTAGAATGTGCACATTGCTTCTTTCAGATAAAGAGGTTATCAGGGCACTCACAGTTTTAAGAAATATTCTCAAATAGTTTTAAGCAAGAATTCAGAAACGGTCACAACTGATTTATATATCATAGGGTGTTCTGTTAGTATCAAGAGGTCAGCATTTTCTCAATAAAAATGCAAATTAGTCCCTTATTCTGTGCATAAAGCTTCATTCTTTTTCTACATAAATGAAGAACAAATCATACAGCTTTTTGTAGCATGATTAATACAAAATACATTCTTAAGCTTAGCATTTTGTATTCTATTAGCACCATACTTTTATTATTTGGAAAGGGTGAGGCACCTTAATTCTAAATATTATTTCACACTTTGAAATATGATGTACCATGAATATCAGGTTGCGTATGTTATTATTTTTAACTTATCTGGCTGGCTTCTTACATTGCACTATGATTCATCAGAGATATACATCTTGGACTATTTTAAGATTCCTCCATTGCACTGTAACAGTGCAGTTTTGAAGTTAAAATAGTATGCGCCCACCCACACACTTTCTTGCTGACTGTTTACTCACAGATTTGTTTGTGATTCCTGATGCTGCTGAGTAAAATTTGATATCATATTTTAATGACTCTTTTTTTTTCTGACTCACACTATATTGCTTTCTGTTTACTAGGATGTTTAACCATTTCATGCATGTTGTTAGATGTGTGTTATTCTTTTTTTCTCTTTCTGCTCACAACATCAGCAAAATTACTGAAATCAGTGCTTCCATCTGAAATGGGTTTTTGGAGGCCACTCTTTTTTTGTGAGGATGCCATGGTCAACATACTGTATTATTTGCATCTGAGATTTTTTGTGGAAACAGTAGTTAATATTTATTGTCATAAAATATTTCATTTGTGTATGATGGTTTAGATACTGTCTAATGAACACATAGTTTGACCTCTTACATTGTAACACATACACCGTAACTCCATTCAAAATAAAAATATATCTGGAGAAACATTGTGAATACTTGACTTTCGATGATACAGGATTTAGTGGTGTTTGTTTTGCCCTGGATATCATAACATTTAAAATGAGAATGACACTATTGCAGTGTTTATGTTCAATAATGCAGCTCAACAACTGATTGTTGTGTCAACTAAAGAACAGAACCGCCTGGTTATATAAGTACAGCAGCCTAATGAAACATATTATGACACACAAAATGGATTTCAAAAGAAAAGCTATCTCGGAATTTATTTTATGCACACACAAAACTACTATTCTAACAGTGATTTTGCTTGCAGCATCTGGTGTTATTGCCAGTTTTTGTAAATGTGCTTTTTATGCTTAATTTTCTTCTGATGTACCAATTACAGTACCTATAATAATAGAACAGACGTCTATCATTAGCTGAAGGCTATCTAAGCGAGGAATTGCTTTAGTGAAGTCTCTAAATTCTCCAAATGACATACTATTTTCTGTGTCCTGGGGTTTGTATACCTGTATAGTTTTAACAGAACGAGAATATAATAATGTTTTCATTAGTATAGCTATACTGAGAGCTATACTTGAAGGAATATTTTTGTTACAATCCATGCTTTGAACATTTTTTTATAATGTTTTCACGAACATTTATCAAAAGTAGCCAGGTAATAAATAGATTTTTACATTTGATAGTTATGAAGGAGATTTCTGATATAATTACTTGTTATACCCTTATTTATTAATGTAGAGTACCCAACACTTGTTTATTTTATGAATGTGGTAAAACCCTTGTGGCCAAGTGCTAAACCCTAGTCTGGGTGATGCTATCAGAGAACATGTTTCTTCAAGAAAATTATGCTTTACAGAGTGGTAAATTTGACATGGACTGCAATTTTCAGTGGTGTAATTTGACATGGTGTAGTGATGGGATCAACAACTGCATTTCATAAATCTGACCTACCACACAACAAAAAGTCATGTAATGTGACATCGGTTTATGGTGTTAAACAGATGATTAACCAATGCGGTTTCTTGAGGTTTTTTTATTGCAGCATTCGTTTGTGAGTTGACCTTCCTCTTAAACATTTCTTACAAAGATTCCATTAATTTCATCCCTGTGCCGTTTCACAGTTAGTACCTTAGCTGCTTTTAAGTTTTCTGGATCCTTGTTGTTAGCTTTCTACTCTGGGGGAAAATTATGGAGGCTTTTTGACTTTGACTTTATTTGTTGAAGTTTCATATAGAAGAGTCAGTGGGCTTTCACCACATAAATGCATACAGTAGCAGCTGCACTTTTCTAGTGTTTTATGTAATTTACTCATAAGCCAGAAGGTCATTAAGCATCTCTTTTTCGACTTTAAGTGCCTCTGATTGAGAGTCTACAGTGTCAGGGGGTGAATTATTTCATATTATAATGTGCACAATAATCTTCATCTCAGAAGATTAATTAATTTTTGAGCTTGACAGCTCCTCATCATCCGTATCATTATTTGAAATTAATCTAATGAGATACACTCAATTATAAAATGATTATAATTGTTTTGCATATAGCGGGTTAGAGGAGGTCTCATTATTTGCTTTTTCTCTTTTTATTATTTATTACAATAAATAAGGATGCAGGTTTTTCCAGTATGATGTCCAGAGAGGTTTAAAGCTGTACTTGGATTATTTTGTTTGTTTTTTGAAGCAAACTTTAAGGAATCAAAAATATGTGTAAAATGTGTAGGTTACAGTTAATAACCTTTTAAATGATTTAGTTAATGGAAATGGGGCTGGACATTCTGTGGTGAAGTTCATATAGTTTAATTTCAATATATATAGCATGTATGCAACTGTATCTATAATTATATATATATATATATATATATATATATATATATATATATATATATATATATATTGTAAGAGGTAGCCCGGCCACAGACAGACATGACAACGCAGTGTCCACAACACACACATTTACACAACTATTTACAATATTTACACGATTGCACAGTCCTTGGTTCCTTTGGCTGCCTCCACTTCTATCTCGCAAGCTCCGTCCTTCATCCACCCGACTCCTGCTCCTCAAATGGAGTGAGGCGGCCCCTTTTACCTGGCCCCGGATGTGCTCCAGGTGCCTGATGATGGACTTCCGGCAGCACTCCCCAGTGTAGTGGAAGTGCTGCCCTTGCACCCGGAAGCACTCCAGGCATAAACAATCCTTGGTCTGTCAGCACTTCCTGGTGTCCCGGAAGCGCTGTCCCCCAGGGATCAAGGACCGTCCGGGTGCCCAAGGAAAAGAAGTGCAGCTCTCCCGGTGTGTATATATATATATATGTATGTATATATATGTATATATATATACACGTATATATTAGTGCATCCGGAAAGTATTCACAGCGCATCACTTTTTCCACATTTTGTTATGTCACAGCCTTATTCCAAAAAGGATTAAATTCATTTTTTTTCCTCAGAATTCTACACACAACACCCCATAATGACAATGTGAAAAAAGTTTACTTGAGGTTTTTGCAAATTTATTAAAAATAAAAAAATTGTGAAAGCACATGTACATAAGTATTCACAGCCTTTGCCATGAAGCTCAAAATTGAGCTCAGGTGCATCCTGTTTCCCCTGATCATCCTTGAGATGTTTCTGCAGCTTAATTGGAGTCCACCTGTGGTAAAGTCAGTTGGTTGGACATGATTTGGAAAGGCACACACCTGTCTATATAAGGTCCCACAGTTGACAGTTCATGTCAGAGCACAAACCAAGCATGAAGTCAAAGGAATTGTCTGTAGACCTCCGAGACAGGATTGTGTTGAGGCACAAATCTGGGGAAGGTTACAGAAAAATTTCTGCTGCTTTGAAGGTCCCAATGAGCACAGTGGCCTCCACAGTGGAAGAAGTTCGAAACCACCAGGACTCTTCCTAGAGCTGGCCGGCCATCTAAACTGAGCGATCAGGGGAGAAGGGCCTTAGTCAGGGAGGTGACCAAGAACCCGATGGTCACTCTGTCAGAGCTCCAGAGGTCCTCTGTGGAGAGAGGAGAACCTTCCAGAAGGACAACCATCTCTGCAGCAATCCACCAATCAGGCCTGTATGGTAGAGTGGCCAGACGGAAGCCACTCCTTAGTAAAAGGCACATGGCAGCTCTCCTGGAGTTTGCCAAAAAGCACCTGAAGGACTCGCAGACCATGAGAAAGAAAATTATCTGGTCTGATGAGACAAAGATTGAACTCTTTGGTGTGAATGCCGGGCGTCACGTTTGGAGGAAACCAGGCACCACTCATCACCAGGCCAATACCATCCCTACAGTGAAGCATGGTGGTGGCAGCATCATGCTGTGGGAATGTTTTTCAGCGACAGGGACTGGGAGACTAGTCAGGATAAAGGGAAAGATGACTGCAGCAATGTACAGAGACATCCTGGATGAAAACCTGCTCCAGAGCGCTCTTGACCTCAGACTGGGGCAATGGTTCATCTTTCAGCAGGACAACAACCCTAAGCACACAGCCAAGATATCAAAGGAGTGACTTCAGGACAACTCTGTGAATGTCCTTGAGTGGCCCAGCCAGAGCCCAGACTTGAATCTGACTGAACATCTCTGGAGAGATCTTAAAACGGCTGTGCAATGACGTTTCCCATCCAACCTTATGGAGCTTGAGAGGTGCTGCAAAGAGCAATAGGCGAAACTGGCCAAGGATAGGTGTGCCAAGCTTGTGGCATCATATTCAAAAAGACTTGAGGCTGTAATTGCTGCCAAAGGTGCATTGACAAAGTATTGAGCAAAGGCTGTGAATACTTATGTACATGTGATTTCTCAGTTTTTTTATTTTTAATAAATTTGCGAAAACCTCAAGTAAACTTTTTTCACATTGTCATTATGGGGTGTTGTGTGTAGAATTCTGAGGAAAAAAATGAATTTCATCCATTTTGGAATAAGGCTGTAACATAACAAAATGTGGAAAAAGTGATGCGCTGTGAATACTTTCCGGATGCACTGTATATATTCATGGCATTCATAGTCTGAATCACAGTTTGATTGTATGGGTGGTTACCTATCAGGTAACGCTTGTGGTTGGTCAGCAAGTCGGCTAACATCCGCCATGGTTCCCTCTTTCAGTTGCGAGAAGCAGATCATAGAATGATTGAAATAGTTTACTGTCAAATAAAGCAAAGAGTACGCGACACGTAACCACCCATACCATCAGATTGTGATTCAGACTACGAATGCCATGAATGTAATTACCCCGATCTACATGCTGTCAAATGAACGAACCACATGCCGTGGCGCAACGTTAGAGGCTTTGCCTCTAGCGCTGACGTCTGAGGTTCGATTCCCTGAGAGGGGGGTGCAGTGAGTGTGTACGCCTGATGAGCCCAGAATTAGGGCGAAACACGTGTCGCGTACTAATTGAAAGACATACCACTGTTATCTATTTTGTTGAAAGTAGAGTAAATTATTATGCAGGCTTTATCATATGACTGTGTATATATGTATGTATGTGTGTGTATATATATATATATATATATATATATATATATATATATATATATATATATATATATAATGCTAAGGGTTGTCTGTCAGGTATTCAAAATCATGTGTACCCAGACCCTTGCAGCTTTATCTTGGTCTCAGTTGACAGCTTATGTCGTGACACATGCAACATGACTCATGAATCATGAATTGGACATCTGACCCATGGTAGCCTGGAAATTTACCTGCAACACCTTCTCACAGTCAGCAGTGATGCAGCAGCATGTCTTGACTATCATATATGAGTGACTTAGCTGACACCAAAACGATGGCCAGGGGCCTCATGTATAAACGGTGCGTACACACAAAAATGTTGCATAAGAACGTTTCCACGTTCAAATCACGATGTATAAAACCTAAATTTGGCGTAAAGCCACGCACATTTCCACGGTAGCTCATACCCTGTCGTACGCAAGTTCTCTGCTCAGTTTTGCAGACTGGCGGCACCCAGCGTCAAAGCAGTGCTACTGTTCCTGTGTGGTTATCCTTTCTTTTTCAGATCCACATTCCTGACGCGGCTTTATAAATACACTGAAATTAACCTCATATTGTTTATTAGTTTAATGCATCTGATTGTAATTAACCTGTAACAATACAATGGTCCACAGAATGGTCAAACTATTCCAAATACCATAACCGCTTTAGCGTTGTTACTGTCACTGCACCTTCTTCTTCTTCTTCCAGCTGCTCCCGTTAGGGGTTGCCACATCGGATCATCTTTTTCCATATTACTCTCACTGCACCACTCGGAGTATTTATATCATTGTATCTGAGTGTGAATCACAGCTGTACAGCTGCTGATCGGAAAGAGAATTATCGGTATACATCGTCAAGCACATGCTGCCTCAGACATTTCTCTATTTGAACAGCTCTCATCCGACAAACGCTTCAGAGTCTTTCCTGTACTGACCTCGCGGTTCACAAACAGTTTCATCTCAAGAACTATAAACACACTCAATCAGTCCATCAAGTGCTCCTTGTAGAACTGTTTGTACTTATTAGTACAATTACCTCACTGTAAACTTGCGATACAGTTATAATATTGCACAACCTGAGCCACTTTATAAAGTGCGTATTTACCAAAGGTGGGTAGTAACGAGTTACATTTACTCCGTTACATTTATTTGAGTAACTTTTTAAAAAAAATTGTACTTCTAAGAGTAGTTTTACTGCACCATACTTTTTACTTTTACTTGAGTACATTTGTGAAGAAGAAACGCTACTCTTACTCCGCTACATTGGACAACACTTGACTCGTTACTTTTTATACATTACACTGTATTTTTGCCAGAGTGAAGTCGCCAGTGGATCTACTGCATGATTGTTTCACCAATCAGACGTAGCAACAATAATCACATGACTACGTTTCACCAATCAGACTTAGCAACAATCACAACATGACTCCATTTCACCAATCAGACGTAGCCATGCAGTCAGATGACCACACACAGACTTCCTGCGTCTGCAGCCCGCGAGAGACTTTTTTGTTATGCGGGGCTCCTGTTCACTGCTAAATGGTCACAGCTTTACTACAAGAACCTTGAGAAGCTTAACCATCACTTCACTGAGTGAAGAGCAAGCACATTTTAACCAAACATGCACAGACAGTCATGGTAAAGTGAGACTTCTTGTCTAGAACAAGCTGCCTTGTTCTAATGTTATTTTCTGTCAGCTGTGCTATTTGGAGGGCAAGTGTGTGATGATACCGGTCCCCTACAGACTCCTTTTTCCCCACATGGGAGTCTGTTGAACCAACACCATCAATAGTTATGACCGAGATGAGCTGACATATGAGGATAATTCACTGATGAGGCCAGAGGATGGTGGAAAAAGTGCTCAAGTGCTTTTATTAAAAACCAGTCAAAACAAAAGTAAAATCAACAAGTGTCAATGGTGCAGTGTTCTAAAAAACAGTACATATGTAAATCCATATAAATCATTGTGAAAAGTGGGGATAAAAAAATCAATGAATAAATTCGTTAAAATGCAGACTAACTCCTCCTGATCTCAGCCCACCTCCTTCTCATTCTATTGGCTCACCCATTGCTTGTGTAGCCTGCAGAGACTCAACAGCCACAAGCTCCTTTCGGCCAACCTCCGTCTTGGCTTTTTTCTCCATTTCTTTGATTCCCCCTTCTTTTTTTTTTTTTTTCTGCTGACCCGTATATATACACTCCCGTTTCCGAGGGCTTTAATCACACACCGTAGGAAGCCAATGAAGCAATTGAGAACGATTGCGCCCACACGTGCAGGTGTGACTTGCTCCAACTACCTCATTAACTCCCCATGGTTGTGCAATTGCGCCCACGGAAAGTGACACAGCTTTATGGATTTGAAACTGGCAGAACCGCAAAACCACAAAGTGAATATACAGTATTATACTGTCAGTGTACAGTATATCTTGTCACTGTAAGTAGTTTGCACTGTTCAAACATACATGTTACCTATTGTAGGTATTGGCTTCAAAAGCTGTGTTGTGGAAAACTGAAATTTGGAACTTTGTGTTATTTGTGCATCATTATTTTGTAAAGATGTTATTTATTTTTACTCACTTTTTTATTTTATTATTTGGAAATAGCAGAATTTGCACATTATTTTATATTTTTGTCTGTCTTATTACAACATTTCTAAAAAATAAATCATTTATTATGTTCAAACAGTTACTCAGTGCTTGAGTAGCCTTTTCTCCAAATACTTTTTTACTCTTACTTGAGTATTTTTTTGGATGACTACTTTTTACTTCTACTTGAATAATATTATTTTGAAGTAACGCCACTCTTACTTGAGTACAATTTTTGGCTACTCTACCCACCTCTGGTATTTACATATGATGACGATATCAGTTTTAAGATGAAATGCAGCAAAATATGTTTATTATACAGATAAAACTGTAACTTTAACTACACAGTGCCGCAGCGCTAGTGAGGAGCTGCAGCTTCATTCACGGATTGTTCCTGCCTCGCGCTGTATTCTTGCTGTGGCTGGAGCGACACTGGAAGGATAGATGGATAGAATAATTAAACACGTACTCTGAAGATATTTCAATGTTCCTTAAAAGTTTTGAAGAATCAGCGTTCTGAGCTTACAGATGGCTTATGGTCTATTACAGAGCTGATTGTGTGGCGATTGGGTATTTGGAGAAAGAAAAGTAAGGACAGAAATTGAGGGTTAGTACGTTTGAAAGAGACAGTACTTCTGCAATAAAGTATTTCATCGAAGGTCGGGCATGGCGCAGCAAGCTTCTTGCGTGAGACAGGAGCAATCATTGCGCCACCGTGTTCCTATGTTTAATAACATTCTTTAACTCCTATCATCATGAAAATGATATCACGTATACTTCTCAGTATTTTAATTATTCAGAGAGCTGTAATATTACGAATGTAATGGATTCTGTGTCCTGTCGGAGGAAGAGAAAGCCCGGAAGCACCTAGTGATTCACCCACACAGAAGATCAAATACAAAACAAAGCATTTAACGTGTTACTTTAGTTACAGTGGGATTTCAGAAACTAGTAAACGATTTTAAGATGAAGTTTATGATGTTCTACTTTAATGACAAAATAAACTACGTGATTAAAGTGGAAATCTCGAGATTAAAGTTGATATTTTGTGTTTTTTTCACACTATGTGCCTTTTTTTTTTCTCTGTACCCTAATAAGCTTTCATATAACACTCAGACAGTGGGCTACAACTCACCTTTTCACAGCGACTTTGATATCTGACAACTTCTTTTTTTATTTCGGGCACATTGGGACTTTGTGAAGTTGAGCTTTTGAGTTTCTCCGACACTCTATGTCACTCAATCAACTTCTTTTTGTTGTTTGTACCACTGCTTAAATCCATCCATCCATTTTCTAACCCGCTGAATCCGAACACAGGGTCACGGGGGTCTGCTGGAGCCAATCCCAGCCAACACAGGGCACAAGGCAGGGAACCAATCCCGGGCAGGGTGCCAACCCACCGCAGGACACACACAAACACACCCACACACCAAGCACACACTAGGGCCAATTTAGAATCACCAATCCACCTAACCTGCATGTCTTTGGACTGTGGGAGGAAACCGGAGCGCCCGGAGGAAACCCACGCAGACACGGGGAGAACATGCAAACTCCACGCAGGGAGGGCCCGGGAAGCGAACCCAGGTCCCCAGATCACCCAACTGCGAGGCAGCAGCACTACCCACTGCGCCACCGTGCCGCCACTGTTTAAATCAACAAATAGTATTTTTTTCTTTGCCTCCACTTGGTATTCGCTGAAATTCTTCCATTTTCCCCTCTTGCTTTTGCCATTGCCTGTTCACAGAGTGCTGAGCTTAAGAGCTGTTTATATTGATTTGCATATTCAAAGAGGCGTAATTCTGGGAGGAGTTGGGGGCGGGACAGCAGGCGCGTGCATGTGCGTTAATTTTCACGCTGACCGGGATTTATGTAGCGGAAGAACGTGGAAGCTGCCGTTCACACAGATTTATGCATCTGGATTTTTTTGTGTGTAAGCACATTTCCGCTTTTGTGCTTACGTCGTGTTATAGTGCAAATTCTACACACGCCATTATGCATGAGGCCCCAGGTGATCACACTACATGTCTAGCAAGAAAACAGAATGGGGCCACATGAGTAACTGACAAGAACCAGGACAAATTCTTTGAAGAGCGTGGGCCACACTCAACTCTGCAAGGGTCACACTGTCATGACTACAAGATTAATTACACTTGTGACCACCAGTGACAGTCAGGCACATTACACACCTTAACTATAGGACACAGAATGCAGGTGCAACAACAATGACAGCTTCCAGTGCAAACAGTCCCAAAATGAGGCCTTACACATTGTTTTTTCTAATTTATGTCCACTGCAGCATTTATTGGTTAATTCTGGTAACTGTAAACAGAGTCTGTAAATTCCTTTAACAATAACCATTTAATTTTATGAGAGACTGTACATAACTCGCTTATCTCCCATTTGCATTGCATTTGTGGAAGTTTGTTAAAAATTTTGAATGTTTCACCAGTATTCACAATTGTATATGACAGTGCATCTCATCGAGTATACTCAGAAGAGGGACTTCAACTGTTTCTTGCAGCTGTGAAAAATGTTTATCTAAGCTAAGATCTTTCCAGATTTCTGGGCATCATGCCAAGGGCTAAGTATTAACAGATAAGACATTGCAAGGAACTTATCATAAAAATAATATTCCTTGTTTAGACATTTTAAGATATGTCCTATTTTTGACTGGAACAAATTACATATTTAAAATACTTTATTGTTTGAATGATTATGAACTGTGAATGATGTCATTAAACATCCTGTCAGTAGTTTATAGTTTGGGAGTGCTTAATCTGCATATTCTTTGTTCTGATGGATGAAAGTCACTGTTGAGCTACCACATTGCTGTGCTTCTGCTCTCCAGATCACAACATGCATCAGTAAAGTGCTTTCTTACTTAAACCGCCAACCAGAGAGTGAAGCCTTTTTCTTTCACATATTTCTTTTTTTTAGCATAATGCATTGTCACTTACACTGAAGAACACAGAGGGAAGCAGGTACTCAAAACAACAACAAGAAAAAGAAAAACAATAAAAGCAACATTCCTCTCTGGACAAAACAAAACAATGGGTTAGCCCTGGTAGGGTGGCTGACCTTTTTGCGTACTTCATATTCTTCCTTGTGGCCTCTCTTCCTCCAACCGGGTAAACCCATGTCAACACCAATCCGACCAACTCCAAGCTCATCTGTCTTGTGGTTAGAAGGAGTCTTTTATACCCCAACCAGGAATACCTTCCCAGCAGGCCCACAGATTATTTTTAGGGTTAGGGAACTCCTGGAGCCATGTGACTGGAACCTCCCCCAGCAATCCCTATTGCACTTGTAATTCTGGTCACAAATTCCCTTTTAAGGAGCAACGACTGATCCCAAGTCAGAAGTCCATCACGCAAGGTAGCAAGAAACCGTGTGTAAAAAATAGGCCTCCTGTACCACCAATCTGCTCTGTTGCTCCTAGTATTTCCTCCTCATTTTTTCTTACTTATAATTGTGTCTGAGAAGTCATTAACTCCTGGACTTGTAATAATGCATTGGGGCACTGTGTCCCTGCCGGTGGTTCGATAATCCCACCAGAGCATTGTAATAAGGACACAGAAACTCATAAAGGTTTGGGGTTTCCATCCCCGTATACTGTACAGATTTGCAAACAAAAAATACGGCCAGTGATATGACTTCATCTCATTACAACAGACCTTTTGCATGTGATGGAGGGACCATTTATGAGGTGGGACCGGAAACTGATGAAAGTAATGCTGGGAAGGAACCGAGGTGCTGTATGGGAGCCATGATGTCATCAAGAAGGGACCAGAGGAAGGGATGGAATGTGGAAGTTGTAGTGCGTGGTTTAGGGAATCTGGGCAAAGTTACAGCGGCGTTTTTTCTGTCTTTCTGTGGGAATAAAAGAAGGTAAGGTTAGTACCCTGCCTTGGTCCCCTGGCACGATATGTTACGTTGCTCGTCGGGTCTTTACGTGGCTCCCTATGTGCGCGTGCGTGACACCACCCCCCCCCCCCCCCCAGCCCAGACCCATCGGGTCAGGTGGCCCAAACCGAGAGGTCGTGAACCTGGGAGAGAGCATCAGCGTTGGCTTGCAGGTTACCCCGGCGATAAGTGACAGCAAACTTGTACGGCTGAAGGTCTAAAAACCACCTGGTAACTCGGGGATTCGACTCCTTGTGCACAGCCATCCACTGGAGGGTGACATGGTCTGTCACCAGAGTAAACTCCTGACCAAACAGGTAGTACCTCAGGTGTGTTACCGCCCACTTGATGGCTAAGGCTTCCTGCTCCACCGCAGCATGTCTTGTGTCCCGATCCAGCAGTTTCCGGCTCAGGTAACTCACGGGGTGCTTGACATCGTCGATACTTTGGCTCAGCACGGCACCTAGACCTGTGTTCGAAGCATCGGCCTGGAGGATAAAAGGGACAGAAAAATCAGGGGTACTCAATACCGGTGCCGTGGTTAGGGCCGTCTTTAGGTCACTGAATGCCTGTTTCATTAAATCATCCCATACCACAAATAAAGGGGTCCTTTTCTTCATCAGATTTGTCAAGAGTGCGACCCTCTCGGAGAAACGAGGTACAAACCGGCCGTAGTAACTCGCTAACCCCAGGAAAGCTTACACCTGTTTCTTGGTTGTCGGACGGGGCCATTCCAGGATGTCTTTAATTTTTGAACATTCTGGTTTCACCAGTCCTTCCCCCTCCAGGTAGCCCAAATACTTGGCCTCGTTAAATCTGAAGAAACACACGGATTAATGCGGAGGCCCGCCTTCGCTAGCGTTAAGAGGACGGCGTAAACCTGCAATATATGTTCCTCCCAGGTGTGTCATCAAGGTTTGCGGCACAATAGGACTGGTGGGCCTTTAGCACTCTGTCTACCAGACGCTGGAAGGTCGCAGGGGCTCCGTGCAGCCCAAATGGGAGGATCTTATATTGCCAATGCTCACTAGGCGTGCTGAAGGCTGTTTTCTCTTTAGCGGATGCCATTAAGGGAATCTGCCAGTATCCCTTAGTCATGTCAAGAGTAGTCAGGTAACGAGCCATACCCAAGAGCTCAATGAGTTCGTCCACCCAGGCCATGGGGTAAGCATCAAATTTGGACACCTGATTAAGACACCTAAAGTCATTACAGAATCTCCAAGAACTGTTGGGCTTAGAAACAAGGACGATGGGACTGAACCATGGGCTGTGACTCTCCTCTATGATGTCCATATCCAGCATTCGTTGGACTTCCAGCTCCACCTCTGCACGTTTTGCTTTCAGGAGGCGATAGGGCCGTTCCCTTACTACCACCCCCGGGTCCATCACAATGTCGTGCTCAATCCGCGAAGTGCGTCCTGGCGTCTCACTGACTACTTCTGTGATGGACAAGATCACACTTTCTAGCTCCTGCCTCTGGTTAAGGACTGATTTTTCTGAGAAAAGGGAGAGGGTGGCCTCTGTGCGAGGGCAGTCCTCCCAGTCCCTCCAAGGCTTAAGCACGTTGACATGATACATCCTCTCGATCGGTCGACGATTTGGTTGCTTCACCAAATAGTTGACGAGCCCTTTCCACTCTTTTACCTTGTATGGACCCTGCCAATGGGCTAACAATTTGGAGTGGGAAATAGGCACGAGCACCATCACACGATCCTCCCGGAGGGAGGTGTTTCGATTATCATTCCGCGCCTGTGCTGCTTAAGCTCTCAACATGTGTTCCTTTAAAAGGGGTTGAATCTTCTCTAACCTATCGCGCAGTTGCATGATATGTTCCAAAATATTGGTGGAGCCTCCCCTTCCCATCCTTCTTTTAGAATGTCCAAAATACCCCAGGGTTGGTGGCCATATAAAAGTTCAAACGGAGAAAAACCCATGGAGGCTTGTGGCACCTCCCGATATGGAGGTGGACATGGGGTAAAAGTTGGTCCCAGTTCTTACCATCCGCGTTGACTACCTAGCGGAGCATCTGTTTAAGGGTTTGGTTAAAACATTCCACTAACCCATCCGTCTGAGGATGATAAACAGACGTTTTCAGATGCTTAATACAGAGTAATTTGGCAACTTCCCTTAACGTATCTGAAGTAAAGGGCGTACCTTGGTCCGTGAGGACTTCTTTAGGTATTCCCACTCGGGAGAAAAGGGCTACCAGTTCCCGTGCGATATTGTTTGTAGTAGCGGAGTGCAACGGAACCGCCTCTGGGTATCGAGTTGCGTAGTCTACCAAGACTAAAATGTATTTATGGCCACACGTCGAAGGCTCCAGGGGCCCTACAAGATTGATTCCGATCCTTTCGAAGGGGACATCAATAAGGGGAATCGGAATGAGAGGAGCACGGTCCCTCCTAGGTATCTGATGTAACTGACAGTCCGGACATGACTGACAGAAACAACGGACCTCCTCGTTAATTCCTGGCCAATAGAACAGGAGTTTTATTCTCTCCAGTGTTTTCTCGGCACAGAGGAGGTGGGCATGAGCCAGTTCACAGACCTCCCACCGGTAGGTCCGTGGCACTAGCAACAACTTCCGTACCTCGCCTTCATTGTCCACGACTCGATAAAACAGATCGTTTTCCAGTACGAAGTAGGGTCCCGGTGGTAAGGGAATGTCCGACGTATTGCCGTCAACAGAAACAAAGGGTTGAATTTCCAGAGCCTCCACTCGCTCGCCTGCTGGTCCGACATGACACCATAGCAGCTTAAGATCTCGTCACTCAGGAGGTCATAATCCGCGGCTTCCTTGACAGGGAGGTCATGAAAGGCCCTCTGCGCAATACCCTTCAAGTACGGCACCAGTATGGCCTCCCATGGCCAGCGATTCCGAGAGGCTGTCCTCTCGAAAGTTGATAAATATGACTCAATGTCATCCGCCTCCGAAAGCGGCACGATCGGAGGAGGTGGAGGCTGTGCGGGCTCCGGTCTAGCCGCTTCAGCCGCCGCAAGCCATGTCTTGGTCTCCGCCAGCTCCCGCTTCGTGGCTGCCTGCTCCAACTGCAACACTGTTTTTCTGTGGGAATAAAAGAAAGAAAAATTAGTACCCCGCCTTGGTCCCCTGGCATGATATGTTACGTTGCTCGTCAGGTCTTTATGCGGCTCCATTTGCGCGCGTTCGTGACAGCATTTAACAGTGTAACTCCTGCCTCACTTAATTTGTACTGCAATTAGTGCTGGGTGGCATACCGGTTCATACCAAAAACTGTTTTTTATTTTTGTTATGATATGGATTTTTCTTATACCGGAACACCGGTTTAAATAGCCTAAACAACGTTCGGAACGTGGCGCAGCGGGAAACTGTTTAAGAGGGGACCTTTTTCACTGCTACACCGCTAAACAGGCATGCAACGGAGTACATGCGTTAGTGGAGGTATTGAGCGGTGAAAATGGACAGGGAACATTCCTAAATGGAAGCTGTAGCAGACGATAAAGTTGAACATGATGACACAGAAGACCTTTTGACGACAAAAGGTGCCATGTCTGTTATCTGAAGGTACTTTGGTTTTAAAAGTTCGGATGTGGACTATTATGTTCAAATGTGTGAATACTGTTTCTATACTACTGGATAATACTGCAAGCCAAGTTGTACTTGTTTTATTTTTCTTTTCAATACTGTGTAATGTACCTGGTTACTGTGTAATAGTGTGACGATGCCGGTCCCCTACAGACTCCTACTTCCCACATGGGAGTCTGTTGAACCAACACCGTCGATAGTTATGACCGAGATGAGCTGAGAAATCTCATTGACGCCAGGGGATTGTGGAAAGTGCTCAAGTGCTTTTGTTAAAAACAGTCAAAAGTAAACCAAAAGTGTCTATTGTGTAGTGTTCAGAAAAATACAGTACCTAAATAAATAGCAAATCCATAAAACCAGTGAAACGTGGAGATAAAATCCATAATAAATAAATCCGTTAAAATAGAGGTTAAAATGCAGTCTCTCTCCTCGCCCGATCACAGCACACCACCTTCTGTCTCCACGGCTCACCCTTCACTGGCGTTGCTGGCGGAGCTTTTGCAGCACGAACTGCTTTCTGCCAACCCCTGTCTTGGTTGCCGCCATACTGTGCAGCCAGACCGTCCGTAGTTAGAAGAAAGGTCCATATTAATGCAATTTGCCTTAATGACGGTTCGGTTGGTAAAGATGTCATCACCAAGTTGCACTAGTTTTATTTTATTTTATTTTGGTGAATACCATGTAATGTACCTGGGCTTGAAGTTTTGAAGTAATAGTATTAGTAATGGAAGTTGCACTATTATTTATTTTATTATTATTTATTAGTTTAAATATTATGCAGTTTAATGATGGTAAAGTTGTTTAAAAAGTCACTTTAACGTGTCAGTGAACAGAGATTGTTAACATTAACAGAAAGTCTAGTTGGTTTTCAAAAAATATTTACTCTTTATTCATTTTCTAAGACATGTTCAGTGCAATACAACGTTTGACAAGCACCTCTGGATATTTTACTAGGTCTAAATGCCTCTTTGGATGGTTGACAATATGTTGTCAAATTTTTAGTTTAAGTTGTTTTTAAAATTTGTTCAATAAAAAGGTTCAATATTTTGACTGCAACTGTCATGCAATGTGATTCCTTCTCTTCATTAGTGCCCCCCCTCCTTGAAAACTATCACTTTATGGGGCCATGCAAACCTGTATTAATACTTGTGTGCACATTAAAATGATTTTTTGTACAATGTACAATTTTCATGACAGTGGAATAGGTTATTCTTAGTTATTACTTAGAAGTAATTGCAGTGGAAAATGTGGTTAACTCATGCATGGGAAAAAAATACTGTCAAATACCATGAAACCGGTACAATTTTGAAAAATACCGTGATAATAGAATTTTGGTCATACCACCCAGCACTAACTGCACTTTTAATTGCTTACAGCACTCCTTTACATGGCGTGAAATATTTTGTTATGTTTCTTACATTGATCTATTCCTTTATAACCCAAACTTCTACACATTGATGGGTTGATTCAATTACAGTTTGAAACAAAAAGAACATGCTGTAAATTGTTATAGTAAGTATTCAATCCAAAGTGTTGGAGGAACATGCGGCAGGCGGTGTGGTGAAGTGGTTGAGGCTTTGGACTTCAAACCCTGAGGTTGTGTGTTCAGCTCCCACCATTGACACTGTGTGACCCTGAGCAAGTCACTTTGCCTGCCTGTGCTCCAACTGGAAAAATAAATGAAGTGTAACCAATTGTATTTAAAATGTAAGTTACTTTGGATAAAAGTGTTGGCAAAATAAATAAGTAAATATAAATGGAGACATATTATTCAGGGATTTCTAAAATAGCTTTTTTTTATTAAAGGTTTATTCTGAACATGATCATTCTACTTTTATAGCATTTCCTCATTGGGTAAAAGCTTTGATTACTTACACAGAATTACAAATATGTTTCACAAAGTACAGTGAAGCTCTTTCTTATTAAAGTGTCCAACCAACTTGCAACACAAAAGTATGTACTTACATGCATAACAATATAACATTACCATGCAGAAATCAGAACTGTGTTTCATTTGGTTATAAGAGAAACAAGGTCAAACAAATAGCAGTTTTCCTGTAATTTAGCCTGCCATGACAGGAAAACAGGAAAACAAAAAATCCAGTTAACAATATTTCTGAAGAAAATAAATCCCTGGGATGTGCACCATTCTTCATAACATTTCAACACTGAGACCTCCTTCAGGTTTACAAATATTACAGAATGAAAATGGTTTATTAATTTGCACTGCAGAAAAAAATTGGAGGATTTAGTGCGGGGATATTCAAATCTTCTATTAGTGTCCCATATTTAATTCAAAGTACAGTAAAAAGGGTGATCACCATTTTTGTACCTCTAGTTTTTAAATGTATAGTTTGTGTTTGAGTCACTGTTAGAGTTAATCTTTTTAACATATTTTCAGGGATATAAATCTTGATACATTGTACACATTAGTTGGAACTGATTTGTTGTTCTGTTGTAGTCAAATTGACCCTTCTTTCTAAACACAAAAGGACCCTATTTTCTTAATTACTATAAACTTTAAGGCAATATAATGTCCCTCATTCTAACCTTTAACAGGCAGTTTTAGTTTTTTTTTTAATAACTAACTAATTATAAATACCAGTTTAAGCCATGTAATATTAGCATAGGTAAAAAAGCAAGTAAAATGAATTGTTTGAATGTATTTATTCATTTATTCCTTATCCATACACCTTTAATTGAATTCAGGGTTACAGTTGCCTAAGTCCATCCCCAACCTGAATAGGGTGCTAGGCCATTAATGGGTACACTTATTCTGGGAGAGTTTATGGTTCAATTAATGCTAAGTTGCATGTGGTTGGGATGTGAAAGGAACAGAGTGAACATGCAAGTAAGAATTTCAGTATATTCTGTACATATGACACTAGAAGAACACCTCCACATGTAATAACCATGCCCTGAGTTCAAACTCAGTGTTCTGGAGCAGTCACATGTACAAGCACACAACCACTGAGCCATTGTGCTGGCCTCATGTTGTTCTTGATTTTCTTAAAGCATTTAAATTACCTTGTGCTTTCATTTTTTTTTCTACTTTTTACAAATGTGTCAGTTCATAGGTAGGTTTCAGGGAGGATATTTCATCTACATCTCTCTCTTGCTTTACCTCCCAGCCTTAGATGTACTATGTGTCATATTCTGTTTTTTGTGTGTGAGATATTTAGTGCCATACCCAATCTATCAAACAAGAGAAGTGGGCTTCTAACTTCTAATTGCTTTTAATGTACAAAATATATCCTGTATGGTCATATGATAGAGTATGTATTTGCACATTTCAAACTATGTATGCCTGTGATGTAAATGCATTTAGACATTTTCACAATCTTGTATTTGAGTATTCTTTGTTCTACTTTTGCAGACTGCAATGTAGACAGCATGCAGCAAGCTCTCCACCAATCTGTCTTCTTGTCAGCCATGTCTACCCACCCAGGTCGTGACCTCCCCCTTTGCTGGGAGCAACACTGCAAGCTCCTGCCTGGAGTAGCTGGAGTAGAAGCTAGTCGGGTTGCACAGTGGACTGTTGACGAGGTAGGAGATTCAGATGACTTGTTTTATATTTCACCACCTGCACACCCGTTCTGTACAGCGCAGATTTCATCCTTAACTTTTAATAAAATACACTTGTTTTATAGCATTTCTAATTAGCAAGCTGGGGCTGCTACCCATTTCATTATTGGAGGTATTCATGAAATTTCAAATGATCTTACTTAAAAAGACTATGAAGGCTGTATATATAAAGTGATCCATGCTGCTTTTTAAATGTTAAAATCAAACAACACAGGCTAATAAAATGTGCACTCGGGTAACAGGTAATCTAATTACTTTCGAACAAAGTATTGTAGTGTAACAGCATTTACATTTAAAAGGATGATGTTCAGAACTGTGGCATTTTCACTGAGAAATCTAGTAATCTGTTACTTTGTAATTTATATTTTTGAATAACATGCCATGTTTTTCTGCAGATAGGATATGGTCGATACAGATTCATGTGTCTAGTTTTTTTTTCTTTTCTTTTTGAGGATTACAAATTGCTGCATTTTTTAATTTGTACATTAAACTTAATCAGTTCTTGAATGAATATATGAAATATCTGTCTTCACAATGGTGTAGTCATTGTTACTACAGTCTCACATTTCATGGCTTCATATTCTAGATAATCTGCTATGTTTGGGCAGCAATCATTGACAGTTTGTTTTAATAAACATGGTTATCAGTTTAGAAAATCTTTTACTCCCTCAGGATATTATTTAGCATAACTTTGACCCACATACGTAAAATGCTTGTACAGAGTATGTTCTAGTGTTTTTTACAGGATATAAACAAAGAGCAAAATAACAGTAGCCACCTTTTACTACAGTTGTACTCAGGGTTCTACAAACAATTGTCAGGTGCAGTTGCAGTTCTAAATATGGAATCATGCTGTGGTCCTCCAGAGTCTCAGCTTATTACAAGTTTTTACCTTTAAATGTTTCTCAAAACTGGACATATTTTTGATTCTTATACCTATGCTTAACCAAAATCTCTCTGTAGTTTCCACAGTGATCATTTACACAGATGAGAACATAAAGATGCTTACTGTCCTTGATGTCAGGATGGTTATAAAGATGAAAATAATGTGAGCCACAGTTCTTGCTTGTTAAATTCTAAAGCCAAATCTTGATGTCAGATTTGCACACCAACTTCATGTCTCTGTATTGTTTTATTCTGTAATTCTATATCAAAGCAAACACTTTTTTCCATATTTTTTACATTAAATATTAGTAAATCTCCATTCATATGCATTGACTCAATAACTGAAGACTCTGTACCTGTAGTAACAATTGTACAACCACACAGTTTCTGTTATTGGTGTAAAGGATGTTTGGCCCATTCCTTCATGAAAACGTGAGTAACATGAGGGAGGGTTTTAAGAAATTTCTTGCTTCGGGTCTTATCAAAACATTTCTATTACATGGGACTGCTGAGATGGACTTTAATTAAGACATTCTAAAACTTGTACATTCTTCATCGTCTTTGGACATTCTTCATGTTTATTTAGAGTTTTCTTGCATTTTCTAACAGTATTTCTGGTTTCTTCCTTGAATGCACTTTCCTGTCGCCTTTTACATTTCTTCTGCATTAAAGGATGTCACAAAGGTGTTCCCTAAGGAAAAAAAATGACAGAATATCAAATGCATTTTTGTAATTGACAGCATGGACATGCTTAGCCCATATTATTTTTATCCATTAGCTGCAATATATTTAGTTGCAAAAGCTTTAATTTTTCAAAATTACTGTGATAGCTGTAACTGAATTAGGTGACATTCCAATTTAATTCACCAAAACCATATAGCTGTTAAATATGGAAAAAGTAGAATGAAAAATTGTTAGTGATTGAGTTACTTGCCTCACAGTTGTCTTCTTTCTTGGTCCCTTAAGAACAATTTCGATGAGATAGGTCATTCAGCTCTATATAGCTCCTTATTTACATTTTCACCTAATGTTTGCAAAATATTATGCAATTACATTTTGAAGGTTTCTATATACCACACTAAGTAGTAACTTCTACCACATTATCAACAACAACATTTATTTCTGTAGCATATTTTCATGCAAAGGTTTGGAAGGGCTAAGAATTAAGGGCCAATTTTTAAATAAATAATTCTAATTGCCTCAGTCATGTCTTTGGAAGGGTGCCATGCGGGAGCAGAGGTCCCTGACCTTCATGCACAGGTGCAGGATCGCCTGTGGCCCAAATTGGGGCCAGGAGATGCTGCTTGCTACAGCTGTGATACACCCCATATTAGAAGGAAAGCGCGAGTGTTAGAGATAGAGAAGGAAAAGGAAAGGAAAGAAAGAGAGTGAAAAGAAAGAAGAGAGGAGCTTAATGGAAGGAGAAAGACAAGGCGGGAGATGGGAGATGTTGTGGGTGGATGAGCAAGAGTGAGCAGGCAGTTGGTTGTCCCAAGTGAAGCATATGAACAATGCTCGGGGGCTGAATGCCACTCCAGCTGAGTGACCTGGGGGTTGGAGTGACCGAAACACTGCTCAGTTGGAGCCACTCGCTGAAAAGAGGCAGCATGGCTGCAGGCAAGTGAGAGGCTCAGAGAGGAGTTCAGCAGGTGTGCCACAGACCACAGGGGTGCGAACCTGACAGCGGAAGTCGGAGACTTGATGGGGTGCCCTGATTGGAGCTAGAGAGGGCTACAAGGGCCTGAGCCTAGGAGCAGTGTGGAAGGGTGGCTTGACCTGCAGTTTTGGCACCTCCTTGTCTGCAAGGACCCATTAGGGTGAAGTCAAGAAAACATCAGCTTTTAAGGAGTGCACCCGGGCTCATGGTTTTTATGGATGGTTTCCTTCTGTGGTTAAACCTCGTTTTAAAAAATTATTTATTTGACTGTTTCAACCTCCGCCTTCACTTTTTATTGGATTATTTATTGAACATTGTTGGCACTGCACTTATTGAGCACTTTGTTTTTATTGGACTGTTTTTAATAAAAGCACTGAGCGCCTTTACACCTTTCCCTTACTATGTGTGTGTTTTGTCCTCATCTGCCAAGCTCATCCTGGTCGTGACCATCAGCGGTGTCGCGTTCAGAGGCATCTGGTAGGACCCAGTAGGGTGGAACCGATCTGCACTGTCACAACAGGGTATAGCTCTGTGTCTTTCTGTAGTTTGTTGTGCCTTTTTATCTTCCTGATTCTTATTTCTTTTCCCCACATCTAAGCATTTTCTCTCCTTTTACTTTTGTTCTCAGTTTTGTCTATGGATGGTTGACCTTTATCACACAACCGTTTGAGTTCTCCAGCTTCTATTTAGCTAATTTGAGTTTACAACCAACCTAGTAATGCAATTTCTTTCATGAGTTTATTTAACTACCTTTGCTAAGCACATCCAAGGGTCTCACTAGAAAATTGTTTGAAGAATACAGAAAGACATATATACACTGTGGAACATATGTATGTACATATATATATTGTGTACAATATATATTGTGGAAGCCGGCCCGGACACAGACTGTCGGACACGTTGACATCACCCATAACACGTTTATTATACATATTTCTATTATTTACAAGTCAATAAGTGCACCACAACACCCCCAAATACTCCCCCAAAGTCCTGGCTAACATGAATGCCTTTCTCTTCTCTTCAGGCCGCCTCTTTACCTCTCCACCTGAGCTCTGTCCTTCTCCTCACCCGACTCCAGCTCCCGAATAGAGGGTGGCAGCCCCTTTTATCATCTCCCGGATGTGCTCCAGGTGCTCCCCAGCAATCTTCCACTGGCACTCCCAAGTGTGGCGGAAGTGCCGGCTGCACACCTGGAAGCACTCCGGGTGTCCCCACTTCTCTTCCCCCCAGCACTTCCGGGTGTGGCGGAAGTGCTGAGGTCTAGTGCTCCAAAGGCATTGGGGCGCCCCCTGGCGGTGACCACGGGCCCCTACAGGGTCGAGCTTCAAAGCTCTGTACCTGTGGTCCCCATAGCAACCAGGGTGGTCGCCCCCACATGGTCTGGAGGAGGTGCAAGCCCTCCTCTGGTCCTCCTGGGTGTCCCGGCTGGGTACCACCCCCAGCCGCGTGCCACAATATGTATATTTTATATGCATGTATCTGCAGTTATTTAAGCACTAATAAAGTGTCAAAATTTAAATTGCATTCCCAGAATAGCCCTGATAGTATAAGCAGATGAATGAATGAGCGGGGAAAAAAAACTAAAGCGATAGTTAGGATGGTTTGCTTAGCCACTTTAAGTGCTATCACAATAAGCTCTGTCTGTTCAGTACTTTATGATGGCAGGTGTACCAGAAAACTCAATATGTTCGAAGAACATTCTATGGCATTATTTTATCATAGGTTACCTTGAATAAAGGTTAGGGAAAAATCAAATTGTCCCTGCTGGAGACCCTTGTTTTAAATTTAGAAAAGCAGAAGTCACAGCACTAACCCCTGAGGAGACTGCGGTAGTTGATGTGCTGCCTGCAGTATGCCAAGGTGAATGTTGCACCTTTCAGCCCACAGCGCCTTCACTGCTTCCAACCTGAAGCTTAATGATTACATTTCTCTTGAAAACTTCTTTATCATTCTGTCCTTCCTTTCCTCTCCTTGCAGTCATTCCTCTGCCTCCACTTTGATATACAAGTATGTACGAGACATTTTGCCATTGAATTATTTTATTTTAAGAAGTTAAAGGTATTATGTTTTAAAACTAGTCCACACTAGTACTATTGTGTTTTTTATGTTTTATGTTACATCTTGATACTGTAATTGTAACCTTATATGTTGTAATATGAGAATTTTGTTAATTTTGTTCATTTCAATAAAATTACTTTTAAAAAAAGTAGGAGGATTTAAGGTGACAATAACGCCTTTACTTTTTTCAATCATCCCTTTTTAATGCTTGTTTCATCCACTCCATAGTCCTAAGACCTGCTGATTCTAAATGGCAGGACCATGATATGTGTGTGATATTTACTTGCTTGTACTCTAGCGTCATGTGTGTCCCAATCAGGACCTTTCTACAGTAGCTACATATTTTCATTGCAACCATTTCTTTATTCAGAATGGGTTCCCCTCCCTTAGCAGTGAGTCAAGTACTTGAATGTGCTGTATATCTGTTTTGGGTGGCTGATCATTTCTTTCTTCAGCAAAGATTGGTTATGAGAGGTCACTGCTCTTAAATTATGTCAAGGAAATTAAACAAGCTATTTTTACTACACATTTTTTTTAATTGTGTGTGGGAGACTATAAGATAACTAAAATGCATTCCATGCATGGTCCTTATATAAAGTGTCAGCCTCCTTCCAATATCATATAGAATAGAAATAATGCTTAAAAGTCTTATCAAATAAAAGCAGCAGCAGTGCATGGGGATTTTTTTAAAGATAAATTGTTTTTGAAGCTCATAAGAAGAATATATTGAAGAATAACTTTGCTTTGCAAACAATCAGAGAAAAAGGACACAGCTAATACAATTTAATGACTCCATAAGGGTCAATAAACCTGACTCATCAGACTGAAGTTTATTACCAGTCAGTGGATCCTTGGAATGACAGACTTAACTTATTTGATGTTTGCTGGACTCATCCATTAAATAAGGTCTGCTTGATATAAGTCCTGAACTTTTTCTGTATACAGTTTATGAAAGTTTTAGCCTTTCTTTCATGCCCTGTACAATATTGTTCATTTCTTCTGGATGACTCAGGTGAATAAGTGTTGCTCTTTTTACCCTGCATTTGCAGCCAGACTATTTGTTTCTTACTGGAAAGTGGGTACTGTTAATGTAATAACTGAAAAATGAGGTCAACTGCTGGCCACAACCACACAGATTAATGTGAGATTATTTTCTTTGTGGGTGTGGTGGCAAGTGCTGCTGCCTCACAGCTCCAGGGCACCAAATTTGAAAGGCAGCCATGATGATGTCTTTGTGGTGTTTGTACATCCTCCCCATGTCTGTGTAGGTTTTCCTCCTATACCCAGAAAACATGCAGTTCTACACTAGTGCTGTGCTACTCAAGTCCAGTCTTTTTGTGTTGTCTTTGACTTATCTAGGACTTGGGGGTATTATACTGTACTTAGACTTGTCTCAGTCTTGGCCACAGGTCTAACCAAGTATGGTCTTTGGTCTCAGTTTATATTTGCATTTTTTTTGTTTGTTTGTTTGGTTTTCCTCCTGTGCACGGGACATGTTCATGTCGGATTTCATTAGTACAGGTCTGTTAGCCAGGAATGCTAAAATAGCTGTTATGAATTCAGGAGCTCAGTGGCACAGGTCAACTGAAAATTAATGATTAATTTTTACATAGCATTATGCACATGAAGGAAGAAACAGACACACACTCACATGTAGACCACCATAGCTACTTGTTTGAGAAGAGCTTCTTTCTGCTATGATATCTTTCAGCCATTTTAATTATTGCAACACTATATGACTTGACAACAGCAAATAGAGATTAGATAAGCATTGTGGTGTATGGATAACATGTTAAAATTCTTTGCCTATTAGACTTCAATGTTAAATTTCTTTAGTTATTCATTTAGACAGACGGCCAGAAGGTGGATGCTGTGCAGCTTTCTCCCTGAATTTACGGGTGGTGTTAGGCAGATTTGTTGATTTTGATTTTGTGCATATCCCGTGGCTCTTTGTTATCAACTCTCTTAATGGAAGTCCTTTTCACCTCCTTTTGGAAGGGGATAACACTTTGTTTACTTCAATGCATATTTTATAATTCATATTTTCACAAATATAGCTGCCAATTCTTCCAACCTTGCATCAGCTCCTATGCAATTGTCGAAACTGAACAACAGTGATTTCACTTTTGGATTTTGGAACTTGTGCTAGAATGTGGATCTGTATGGTACAGTAGAATTAAATGTGATGTTGAGTGGTCTAAGAAGATATGCTTTAGTTCAGCTTCATGTGGCTTTTACTTCAGTGCAGCACAACACACTTCCCCACTGAGTGTGGGGATTACATATTGTTTTTAGACCATATTGGGTAATGCTAGGTATAAGCCATACTTTAAGTAAATCATATAGCCTAATTTATCCTACACTATTGTTTCACTGCACTCATTTTTTGATTATTACAAATAAAAGTACAATATGATCATTTAATTTGTATTTGTTAGTTTTTGTAACATGAAGTGTGATGAAAATTTTGTGATCAGAGCAACATGTTCACCACCGCATTTCAGTGCCCATTTGTGTATGCCATCTCACACAACAACTGCTGATACATTTGATCTTTTAACTTGTGTTAGTCTCTGCCATGATACTCTTGACTACAGCACTGTTTTCATGAATGTGTACCATTAAGGGGGTGACTCCTGCCTTGTTGGCAATGCTGCAGAGACTTTTCTGAACTGCGAAATGGGTTAAGACGTTTACTTAATTGGATAGTTGGATGGGTGGATGTTTTCCATGCAATCAAGCAAATGAGCATTAATTATTAGGGGTTTCTAATACTTTCTGTCATTTTTTCCAGTATTTCTGTTCTATTTCATTGGATTTAGATTCTATAAATGAGCCAAGCTATCCATAAGTCCGTATTACACTTAATCCAAAGCAGGAGCTGTAAAAATAATGTTTAAACTGTAGAATTAAATTAGCTTATGGTTTGGAAGCTGTGTTTTTAATTAATGAAATCAATAACCAGAAAAGACTGCAATTGCATCACAAATGAAGAGATGCAGGACAGGAGAGGACAGATGCCTTATTGGCATTATGTCACCACCAACAGGGAGCTTTATGCCCCAGCTTAGTAACTGCCCAGAAGTCAGTTATCCTTAATATAGAGGACCCCGAGAGTTATCCTGGCCTTGTATTTAGATATTTGGAGCCAGACCCAACACCCACATACTATTGACCTCAGAATAGATCCAGAAGGTTTCCCTGGTATGAGGGTTTGTGAAAGATGCAAGCAAGCAAAGGGCAAAATTACGCAAGTTGACCAGCCCCCCATTTAAGTACTTGTTGTCCCTTCACCCTTGTATCGTCAGTATACCTACATCATTATGCATCTGTTTTAATCCTCTGTTCTCATCATACTTAGCCTTTTTTGGGTTGGGGTCTGCTCAGTTACACTCCGTCCAGTCTACACTATTTTTAAATAATTTTAAATTATTTAATAGTGTAATTTTAACCTAATGTTTTTTGTAATGTTGTATCATGCATCCTTTTAACAGTTTTCTCAGAATATGAACATTATATTAGACTGATACTGTGAACAATGCATGCCTAAATCTAAAATGCCAGAAGTGTTCGTTAAATTAAAATGTGCATGTTTATTTCAAATACATTTTTAACTAATTTGACTGTCTTCACTGTAACCGTAATCAACTTCCTTTTTGTCTGATTACTTTTTGGACACTGTAACTTTTTTTACAAGTTTAAAAGGCAAAAGAAACCCTTTGGAGTTCATGGTACACTGGGCTCTTTATGTGGCATTATTTAGATCAAATTTAGAAAGCATACAACAGTAAAAACAGTGATTCTAAGCTTTGAAAATTATGGCTCAATTAAAATGAAGGATTGATTCATCCAGACTTAAATATAATACAGGCCCCTCATTTTAAATTACATAGTGCTTTTTGATACAAAATAGGGGTGAAATCAATAGAAGATCAAAGGATAACTGCCAGGAATTTCAAAAGGGAGTTTGCAAGCAGGGTCTTTATTAGTAGGAGCAGAGCCTGTTTAATGCTTTTCTATGGATTTCAATTTCAGATTACTGTGACGTCAAAGCAGAGGAACATTTACAGCCTGATTGGCCATCTCTCTTTTTAAAAAGCAAATTTTGTGTGTGTTAAAGGAAACTGGTAAAAGTAGCAAAGAACATTTTAATTTGTATTTTCAGCTCTTAATTCTTTCATATTAAAGTGGCATATTGTGCTAGAGTGAAGCATTTGTTGTTAAAGTGCACTATAGCAGACCTACAGTATTTTTCTCAGTTTGTGCCATCGGGTGTCATACCGCACTGTTTCTCTGGTTTCATGTTGTCACAGCCAGGAAGAGTTGTGGAACCCACAGTAAATGTTGGGGAGCCAATCAAACAGAAATATTTTGGATTCAAACACAGCAAACACAAATTTGTCCAATCCAGCTCTGCAATACTTTTTGAATTTAGACAACAGGCTTCAGGCAGCTCATAGGTTCCTTTCACTTTGGAGTATGGGTCCAGAGAAAGACATAGCTCTCCAGACACACCTCTTTTTATCTGGCCTGGACCAGAAGGAGCGGGCCTTCACCAGGCTCTGTAGGTGGGGTCAGTTGCTGGGGTTCCTCTCATTAACTGCAGGTGGAAGAAAAAGGACAGTTAGCAACAGCGTCTCCTCTCAGTCAAGGGTGGTATTACTTACCTCTACTGAACCCCAAGCACATGTGCATGACACGGTACATATGCACCAACATCCTCTATTAGATAGCAATGACAATGAATGAATGTACACATTCTAAACATTTATTTTGTGTTTCATATTTTTTTTTATTTCATACTTTTATTTATTGTTATAAAAAATAATCAAACACATGCTGCTATGTGCAAAAAACAGCCCAATCGTAAATATAATCAACACAACATATCAATGATACATGGATCACAATCAACACTTGAAGCCTCAGCATTACTGAATACAGAGAGGTATTTGATAACAAAAAGTCCACGGTATTATAGTTCCCCACATTAATTAAAAAAGACAAGAAATTAATCAGAAACATAGGGAGAAACCCAAAAGGCTTATTTTAGAATAATGTCTTGTCAGAATTATGTGCTGTTTGATGCAAAGAAAATTTGATTTTTTTCAAGGTTTATGTAATGTAACACTGGATATCCCCATATTGTGATTCTCTCAGTTAAGCAATATTAGCTGGCACAGTAACAGTGCAGTTTAAGAAACCACCGGGAGTTTATTGGCCAAACAGTGGAATCCCATTGGATGTCACCATAAATGCTACTATAAAAATACAATAACAGTATCCAATAGATGAACAAATATCTTCCCTTAAAATGGTCCTACCAAGGCCTGGCAACATGCCACCATTTACAGTTATGGTGCAGTGCCAGATATATCTGTAAAGTGTACAAATTTAATATGAATTACAGCATGTTTGGCATATATTGGTAAAAAATGTATATTATGAATAATTGAGTTCCTCTCCTTACCCGATATATTAATAGAGAGGTCCTTTTCCCAGCCTTGTCTAATATCATCTAGCAGTGCAGACTGTTATGTGATATTGTCATTATAAATCGCAGAAGGTCAGGATACTTAATGACTTTAATATTTAAATGCTGTATTAAAAATGCTGTATCAATTCATCTTGTAATGAAACTGCAGGGAACAGTGTCTCTACCTTAAAGTATTTCTTACACTGGTTCCATACCTTGAGAGAGTAATGGACAATCTGATTGATAGTAAATTGATGGTAATTATTGATGACTGGTGCATAAAGTAATACATTTAAAGATTAATATAAGCAAGACATTCTTTCCAAGGCTAACCAGACTGGTGCATTCCCAATACCTTCTAACTACATCAATTGCCTCAAACTGCAAATATTTGTGACCCTAGTCAAGTAATACCATGCCATGCAACACCATCCTCCACTTTCAATCTTTGGAGTGTCGCCCTTTCATTATTTTTTATCCTTTCCCTTTCACCTCAGCCTCTGTCATACAGTATATACAGTATGTTTATTTTGTCTACTAAGACGCTGTCCTTCTCTTCCTTTGTGACTCTTCCCTGATAGGAATCAAGTACTGTTGTTGGAGTTTCTCCTCTTCCCATCAAAAGAGAGAAAATACCAATACACCCAATAGCCAAAAAAAATATCTTATCATGGTTGATAGGCTACTATAAATTAATTCTTGATCTAGCCATCCATCCGTCCATCCACCATGAAACCCATTTAACCTACTTTAGGTTCATGGGGTAAGGAGTTTATTTGTCTAAACTGTGTAATCCCACCTGATGTCACTACAAACACCAATGTAAAAAGACTGTAAATCATAATTGTCTAATAGATGAACAAATATCTTCCCCTAAAATGGTCTTAACACATGCACACACTCCCTCATACAGAGTCAAGTCAGTAAGTCAGTGTGTTCACTTGACCTAGCAAGAATCAAGAGAAAAACCCACACAGACAGAAGGCGAATGTGCATACTCTGCAGAGTCTGGACACTTATGCTGTACGGAAAAATAATTGCTTGTGAAGGATGAATATTGTGTAGTCAGCATTGTGTTTGTTTTCAGCCATCAATTAATCATTGAAATTATGAAATTGGAGAAGTTAAAGTAATTCATTACCTTAATTGACATTTTTCAAAAGCCTTAGGATTGTCCTTATTAACTCTCATAATAGACTCAATTTATCATCATTAAACTCACAATTGCTGAAATAGCTTTTCTCTTTGTTTATAATCCTAAAATAGGAAATGTACCTTTATGTTTAACTAAATACTAAATATTTCTGCAACCACTAAATTTGCTTGGGTAAATATAAGTGTTTTTTTCTTATGAGAAGTAATTCCAGGATTATTTAATGCACAATTTAATTTACAAATACAACATCACATTTAGACTGAAATCTTATTTTATATATAACCAGGTCATCTAAAGACCTACCCAGAATTTCAGTGTTTTATATTGTATATTTATAACTTTAGTAATTTTTATGCTAGAACATGTAAGGTTTTCATTATTGTCATTATCAAGCAAGGTTGATATTACAATAGTTGTTGATTAAATTTAATTGATATTCAGATTGTTTGTCCTGTTCCAGTCAAAGACAAAGTTTCTTGTTTAACAAAAAAGTCAACAGACATTGAGCTCTAAAGTAGGAGGTCTAGCAATGCTCTTGCTTGTAGAGCTGAAAATGTACACATCACAACTGTTTAAACTAGGACATTAAAGGTTGAGAATTTTTTCATATTTCCTAAAACTGTGTATTGTTCCATGTATTTCAAAAAATTACTTTCAGTGATATTCATGTTTTTGTTTTGACTTTGTACTTAATTAATATTGTAGTATATTTTTGGTTTAGTGTGAGTGTTGGAAAGTTGGATTTGTACACCAAAATAAGCTGTAATACCCTTCTGAAACTGTAATGTGTACAATGAAGTCACATTGATGTCACAGGCTTTTGAAATAGGTATGATTTGTAATCTTGTAGACTTTTAAATGACATGAAAGGGAACCTATAGATAGGGCTATATACTTTGGACTGTAGTAATTACTGTTGAGCTGACTCCTAAACACAAATCAGTATTAAAGAGGTCACAGATATGAAACAACCATGGTTAAAAAAAGGAGAACAGAACAAAAAGAATATAAAATATAACAGTATGGAAAATAACAAAACACTTACTGTCCACAGCTCCTGACCCGAGTTATGTGGGTAGTCTGATCCATTTGCCCTCATACACATATTTTAAAACTACTGTCTTCTTCTGCTTAAGTTACCCAAAACATCTCTTCACCCTAGACTCTTTATCAGACCTCTAAAGCCTTTGCCAAACACTCACCTCCCAACTCTAAACTTGACATACTTATGGTTGGAAGAAGCTTTTAAGTCATAGCCATCAACTACTTCCTTATTACTCCGGAAATGGCTTCCAGTGTCCCAGGTGTTGTACAGGGGACCTGACCACCACAGATAGAGAAGTACGGAGCCCACATATAGTGGCATCCAAACATACTACCCTCCAGTAACATGTGGTATTCCGCTAATATAAATGGTCCTAAATGTATCTAGTAGTGTCCCTAGTGGTTAGCAATTAACATCAGAGTTAAATTTGTTAAAATGCAGAGTTAAAGGAATACTCCACCGAAAATGATTTGCTATATGTGCTTACTCATGTAGTTTATAGTGATGGCAGCAAAAAAATGTTAATCTAATTTTTTTATTACAATGTAATTTTTTAAATCTCATTTTAATCTCATTTTTTATTACTATGTACAACCCCCATTCCAGAAAATTTGGGATGCTTTGTAAAATGTAAATAAAAACAGAATGCAATGATTTGCAAATCTCATAAACCCATATTTTATTCACAGTAGAACACAGAAAATATATCAAATGTTGAAAGTGGGAAAACGTAACACTTTAAGAAAAGAATAAGGTCATTTTGAATTTGATGGCAGCACCATGTCACAAAAAAGTTGAGACAGTGCTACAGTATGTTTACCACTGTGTAGAATCAATCCTCTCTTCTTTTAACAACAGTCTGTAAATGTCTGAGAACTGAGGAGACCAGTTGCTGGACTTTTGGGAGGGGAATGTTGTCCCATTCTTGTCTGATTTGGGATTCTATCTGCTCAACAGTCCTGGGTCGTCTATGTCATATTTTTCATTTCATGATGCGCCAGGTTAGTTCACCACCTGGGCTGTTCTGCTACAAAGCCATGCTATTGTTACAGATGCAGTATGCAATTTAGCATTGTCTTTCAAAAATATGCAAGGCCTTCCCTGAAAAAGACATCATCTAGATGGAAGCATACATTGCTCTAAAACCTGTAACTACCTCTCAGCACTGGTGCCTTTCCAGGTGTGCAGGCTGGCAATTCCATGGTCACTAATGGGCCCCCTTACCATCAGAGATGCAGGCTTTTGAACTGATCGTTGATAACAAGCCGGATGGTCCCTCTCTTTAGTGTGGAGGACACAGCATCCATTTTTTCCAAAAAGAATTTAAAATTTCGATTAATTTGACCACAGAACAGTTTTCCATTTTGCCCAGTGAAGACAGCAGCGTTTCTGGATCATGTTCACACATGGCTTCTTCTTTGCATGATAGAGTTTTAACCTGCATTTGTGGATGGCATGGCGAACTGTGTTCACAGATGATGATTTCTGGAGGCATTCCTGAGCCCATGCAGTGACAGAATTATGACAGAATCATGTCTGGTTTTAATGCAGTGTCGCCTGAGGGCCCAAAGATCACAGGCATCTAGTATTGACTTTCGGCTGTGTCCCTCGCACACAGAGATTTCTCCAGATTCTTTGAATCTTTTAATGATATTATGTACTGTAGATGAATAAATATTCAAAGTTTTCACAATTTTACTTTGGTGAACATTATTCTGAAATTGTTCTACAATTTGTAGATGCAGGTTTTTGGAGATTGGTGAACCTCTGCTTACCTTTACATCTGTGAGACTCTATACCTCTCTAAGATGCTCTTTTTATACCAAATCATTTTACTGATTGCCAGTTAACCAAATTAGTTGCAAAATGTTTCTTCAACTGTTTCATTTTTCTACCACTTACTTTTCCAGCCTTTTGCTGCCCCCATCCTTTTTTTTTTGAGTTGTGTTTCTGCCATCAAATTCAAAATGAGCTAATATTTTTCATGAAATAGTAAAATGTCTCACTTTCAACATTGGATATGCTTTCTATGTTCTATTGTGAATAAAATATAGGTTTATGAGATTTCCAAATCATTGCATTCTGTTTTTATGTACATTTTACACAGCATCACAACTTTTATACTGTATGTTATATAAATTACTTTCCCATTTATATTTTTGAACCATACACTACATGTGCTGGTCAATATTGCCTGTGTTTTCTTTTGTTCCATTTTCTGCTGTTTTTAAAGTACAATAGAATGGTGAAAAGCAAAGCAAGATCCACAACAAGTTCAAATGATCCAAAAATATTCAAACCAAAAGAGTAGACCTATAACAACATCCAAAAGTCAAAACTTAAATAAATATCAGGTATGAAGTTTAGAATCTGTCTAGATACTTGAACTGTATTGGACATTGCATTGTGGCACAAAGCAGGTCACAGCCCTGTAATGGAGAGTAATAGTTAGCATATGGTTTGATCTTTTGTGAAACTGTCTATTGAATATGTTTGAGCCATACTTTTATTTTAAACATAATGATATTTAAAGAAATGCCGGATACACCATTTGGTTCTCAGGCACCTTACTAGATTAGTTCAATTAAGAGTTTTTGTTTAGTGCTGCTCTGGGATATTTATTTCGTGGTAGGAGGGTTGTAGGTTCTGCATGGATTTGGTTGTAACTGCTGCTTTGAATCTGTATCTGTGACTTCAAAATTAGGAAGTATGAGCCTCTAGAAGGAGGATAGGTTTTAAAAGCATGAGTAACCCCTTCCAGGAACTCAACCTGGGAAATACAGGTGGCTGAGATGAAAGGATAAATTTGTCTAGGATCGGAATGGGGGCTGAGTCATGCTGAAGAGCTGAATCATTGGTAAATACTACATCCCCACCTGCCCAAGAGATGTGTCAAGGACTGGATAAATTGATGCTTGCAGAGGCCTACTGATGTTTGCTGTCACATCCATAGAGGGGGGGCATGCTGTGTCTACTATTTCATTAACAAGCAGGTATACCTAATAAAGTGGACACTGGGTCTGTATTAGTAATAGCCAGCAAACCCCTGATTCTCGAAAAGAATCGGAAATCCAAGAATGGCAGTCACTTTCTGTTCCCTCCGATCTTTGGAGGGATGAAAAATCATGGAGGGTGGGTGCGTCTTGGGAAAGTTTTCATTTAATTAAATAAATATATTTGTACTAAAGCTGTTTCTTTTTGGAGCCGTGACTGGTGTTTCAGAAGCGTGTTGTAGGCGCCTTCGTTCATTGTTTTTATCCATGCGGTCTCGTTTTTGTTTTTCTGTGGCTGTGTCATTAGCTAGAAGTCGTTTGCTGATGGTGGCGGTTTCGCGTGCTGAAGTGACCATGGTGGCGGATTTGCGTGCTGAAGTGACCATGGCGGCAGATCCGGGCTTGGAGATCTACATTACTAAACGAAGGTTGTATGTGCGGTGGTGTTCGCGTTCGGGCGGTGGTTGTATTGTGCACGGCTTGCTTCTGGCCTCTGGCATCCGTGCATATATACAACCTGGTGTGCACGCTTTACCTCAAGTTTAGTTTACAGGTTGTGTTGTGTTATTTGGGTGCCACCTACTGACTCTGGGAAGCTACTGTGTTTGACTCTGAGGCACTGTGTGCGTGCGCTTTCAGCACGGCTTGCTTCTGGCATCTGGCATCCGTGCATATATACAACCTTCGTTTAGTAATATAGATGGCATCATTCATGTAGCATGGGTTTTTAAATTGTCATCTGCATGTATTTACCTAGGGTAACTTTTCAGATATTTACCTTGTTTAATATTGCTAAATTTATATTCTTCAAATAAAGTGTTAATAAAATGTATGTAGGTAATGTAATGGTTATTGGCTAAAAGTATCCATTGTATTTCTTTGACTGCCATAAGCAGATTTATTTTTGTCTGTTTCTTTTCTTAAGCAACAAAAGGTATTTGGTCTCTGCAAATTTTACAGTGTCCTATATTGGAGTGTAAACCTAGATCTGAATCTTTAATCCTGACAGCAGTCTCCCTAGCAGAAGAATATCCCAAATTTATTATACTCAACATTTGGTAGTGAGCTTCAAGTCTATCAACTACCAAGCTGGTGTGTGTGTACGTGCATGTGCATGTGCATGCGTGCATAACATAAATGTGTGACTCATTTCTCATGAATGTTTAGACATAGTAAACAGAATTTTAATAGACATCACAGATGGTTTCCTTCCACCAAACATCTGACTGAAGATCACTTCAATTTTCCAGGCTGCAATATAGCACTCCTTCCTTCCTGACAGTTGCTTACAGAGTGAGGCAGTCATCAAGTGACTGCTGTTTTATTTTACTTTTTTGTCTGCTTGCATGAAGATTTTTGTAAGTGTCCAGCTGTGGTGCAGTCATTAAATTCTCAGCATTGGCAGCAGAAGTGATGTCCATGCGTATCACTTTGAATTTCTGTATCACAGAATTCCTGGACCCAGGATATCTTATAATTTTATCCTAACCATATTATATCTTTTTTGTATGGTATATTTACTGTATTCTTAGCACTAATGCTTGTCTGCTCCAGAATCCTGGAATTGAATACCAGTATGGCCATGTTCATTATAGAGTTAGCATATTGTACCCACAAATGCATGTCTGGGGTTTTCTCAGGATACTTAAATCTTATTGCCAAATTCCTAGAGACATGTAGGTTAGCTTAACTGGAGACTCTAAATTGGCTCTATGTGAATGAGTGGGATTCTGGGTTTCCATGTGCTCTGTAATGGGTTACCGCATTGTGCTCCGTACTGCCGGGATTGGCTGCAGCAGCCATGACCTTACAATGGATTATACAGGCTCAGTAATAGGTGGAAGTATATTACTTCACCTTTATATTCCATGTATTATAATCAACCTGTCATTCTTTATTTTGTGTTGTACTTGGCGTGTTGACCTGATAGGATGGACTCTAGTCTCGCAAGGCAAGACTTGATTCTCAAATGAGAATGCACATCAACAACAAAAAAGTGTGTAGTGAATAGCAGCAAAATTCTACACTGCAAAGGCTACACCTACAGTGGTCCTTCCTAAAACACTCGCCCACAGTTCCTCCAGTCCGTGCAATTTAAACTGCTGGGTGGGGGGTGGCCTGGGAGAGAGTAAAAGATACTGAAAAGACTTGATGCTGAAAGAATATAACAAGCTAAAATTGCTGTTATGAGGAGCCCAGCAGCTCAAGGTAACTGAAGCTTAATAATTAATTTACACATTGTAAAGAGCGCTGTGACAGTGGAGACAGACAGACAAATACACATAGACCACAGCTGCTACTGGGCTCCACATATTTGAAAAGTGCCTCTGTCTGCTAATATATCTTTCTGTCATTTTAACTACTGCACTATATGACATAACAGCAGCAAATAGAGTTTAAATAAGCATTGTCGTCTATAGTTATACAATGTGTTAAAACTCTGAGACTATTTTACTTTGCGATAAAATTTATATGACGAAGCACAATTTTTAAATAATCGAATGCCAGAGCGTGCAGGCTCCAAACAGCTACAGGTGTGCTTATGACGGCACCATTCTGCAATTGATTGGGATGCTTAGCTGATCATGTACAAATGTGAATGGGTCAGTCAGGTGCCTTATTCACACCTTGGAGTAGGTGGAGGACAACACCTGAACTTGTACAGCAGATAGGATATCAAAAAGGACCAGATCAAAGAAAGAGCATGAGGGAAACGAGGTTAAGGAAGGAGAAAGAGTTAAGATGGTGAGAAACCTGTGTAACAAACAGTTGGAAGCAGATGGTTGTATGCACCTAAGGAAGCAAGCAGCAGGCCTGCACTCAAGCATGGGACTGGAGAAGGGGAGCTCCTTTGAAAAATTTCGTACAGTGTCTCCCTCCTGATGCTGACAAACTTGCTGAGGGAGATGTGTGTGGGATTTGGCGGGGAGCGCTACAGATGCCCACAGACTGGCAGTAGGACCCTGAACCCAGGATTTAGTGGTTGACTGCACCTGTTAGCAGGCATCTCCTCATGCTCCATCATGCCTGATGGGATAAGCTGAGGAGATGCCAGATTGTACAAAGAGGCATTGGGGCTTGAGCTATTTTAGTAGAAGAAATTTGCCTGGGATTTTAGCCTCATTTTTAGTGGATTATTTATTGAACATTATAGAACTCTTTGAGGGCTGAATTTTTTTTTCCAAAAACACAATTTTTTGATAATCACACAAAGCAATTGTTTCACGCATAAATCAACATAAAACATCTGTTGCTGCATGATGTGGCCACCAGTTCGCAGTGGCTCTAGCTGCTCACAGGCGACACGACAACTGGCAAATGCACAGCAGGCTGGCTACCAGGTTCTCTTCGTGGGGCAGAAGCGACGGTTGCAGTTGCAGTGCAACACCATCTGGTTTGTACCTCTTGTCATTGTAAGTGGCAGTCCACCCAGGCAAATGTTTTCACGGGGGCATTGGCTACCCAAAACTGTTCCTTACCATGATCAGCTAGGGACCAATCAGCTGATGCTAGTACCTCACAGTCGTTTTCGATTATTAGCATCAAAATCGGAGTCTGGCAAGTCAGAGTCCAATGCAGTGATAATATACAAAATGCCATCCATGGAGTATTTTGCTTTGCTCATTTGCTTCGATCTCTCACCAGAAGTCAATACCGTTTTTGTCATTGTTTGCTCTTCGCTACTCACGTGAGTGCATGGATTCTCGGTTAAACCAACAAAGATAACTTTCCTTCTAGCAAAGAGAGTCAAACTTAAACATAATGGTGGGTTTGGTCACCATTTACAGTTGACTACCACCCTCAACCCCCCTCTTCACAAAAGACAAACCTCTGCCCTGAAAGAGTTAATGGATTACTTATCCAAGATTTTACACTAGACTTTTGAACAGTTTGTTTTTGTTTGGTTTTTAATAAAAGCACTGAACACTTTGTTTCAACCCCTTGCTGACTATGTGTGTCCTCATCTGCCCAGCTCTTCTCAGTTTAACTATCGAAGGTTCTGGGTTCAAGAAGCTCCCGGAAGCAACCTAGGAGCAAGGAGCTCTTTACACTCGTAACACAAATTTATATTAATTTTTAAGGAGACTTTTCAACTTATAAACAGAATCTCTCTGTTTGATCAGGTTAACGAGAGCACCTCTGATCTTTGCAGTTCAAAATCACCACCGCTACTCTGAACAAAATCTTCATGAGGCATTGGATTGGTTTAGTAATGTGACATTCAGTAGTCTGATTGTTCCCACTCAATTTTAAGCAAAATTCACTCATGGTTGTCTCCAGACATCTATATTACATGACTGACTCCAGCGAGACTAGGTGAAATCATGCAATGGACTAACTAGCATTGAGTTTGGATGTAAAGATAAACTTCCAGAGAGCGAGCCAAACAAAATGAGAATGCTTTTGCTCACATTAGGCTTCAAACAGAAAGAAGGTTTTTATTGTCTAAAAAAGATTTAATAAAACAGAATAAATGGGTATGACAGGCAGGTGGATAAAAGAAATCTGAATGTGAAAGTGGGGCTTTAAATCTATAATAATAAAAGGCAAAGCCCTCACTGACTGACTGACTCACTCACTCACTGACTGACTGACTCATCACTAATTCTCCAACTTCCCGTGTAGGTGGAAGGCTGAAATTTGGCAGGCTCATTCCTTACAGCTTACTTACAAAAGTTAGGCAGTTTTCATTTCAAAATTATACGCGTAATGGTCATAACTGGGACCTCTTTTTTGTCCATATACTGTAATGGTAGGCAGCAAGATGGCCGTAGGAGACTGAGTTGCGTGTCGCGTCATCACACCTCCCACGTAATCACGTGAACTGACTGTGAACTCAGTACGTAGAAAAGAAGGAGGAGCCCCAAAGAGCGCAGAAGAAAACATTCATTACACAATTGATAAGGCAGCGAAACAATAAGAAGCGAGTGAGTGACGCATACAAGCATCTTCATAAGACACGAGGTATAAAAAAGCACGGTGTAAACCGTAAGTCTAAATTAACTTTATAGAAACGCTCCCGCTGCCGTTTGCAATACCATATTCGCGAGATACAAGTTTAATGAGAAGACACGAGGTATAAAAAAGCACTGTGTAAACCGTAACCTTAACTTTATAGAAACGCTCCCGCTGCCGTTTGCAATGCCATATTCGCGAGATACAAGTTTAATGAGAAGACACGAGATATAAACGACAGTTTGCATCACTTTGTAACAGAGTTAAAATTGCTGTAGCGAGAAACTTTTAACTGCCGGGTCTTAGCTAACATTAAATAAACCCGTGGACATCGCAACATCACACAAGAGAGTGGCTCACGTGAAGTGACTGAACGCAGCAGGAGTGATCACTTCCATTAATCAAACCTGTTCAAAAAACACATTACACTATTGATAAGGTAGGAAAAGAATATGAAACAAGGCACGGTATAAACCGTAACTTTAAGTTTATAGAAACGCTGCCGTTTGCAATACCATATTCGCCCCTGCGAAGCGCGGTGATTTTGCTATATATATTAAACTATTTCAACCATTGTATGATCTGCTTCTCGCAACTGAAAGAGGGCACCGTGGCAGAAGTTAGCCGACTTGCTCACCAACCACAAGCGTTACCTGGTAGGTAACCACCCATACAATCAGATTGTGAATCAGACTACGAATGCCTGCAATGTAATTACCCCGATCTACATGCTGTCAAATGAACGAACCTCACGCCGTGGCACAACGTTAGGGGCTTCGCCTCTACGTCCGAGGATCGATTCCCGTAAGGGAGTGCAGTGACTGTGTACTCCTGATGAGCCCACAATTACGGCGAAACACGTGTCGCATACTATGCATCTTCAAAGCACGGTGTAAACAGTACGTTTCAATTGAGTTTATAGAAACGCTCCCGCTGCCGTTTGCAATACCATATTAGATGACTTTGTAACAGAGTTAAAATTGCTGGAGCGATAAATTTTTAACTGCCGGGTCATGTCGCGTGTTCTTGGGTAGGTACACCAAAAAATTTATACATTTATGCATGTAATGGGCAAACAAAAAATGTACTATACCCGAAAGCACTACAGTAGTACTCAATGTATCTTTACTTCTTAAATGTTAATGTTTTACTGTTTAATAATTTATACGATTCTTATATGTTATTCAGATTCTTTTATCAAAATACCAGTAACAGCGCACTCCACGATAACGTGGAGTGAATACACTTCACATGACCATTCATAGTATTTATCCTCTTTCTCTGTACGTTTACCATTCGTTTGCTCAGAGGTTGATGCGCTTGCTGCTTAATGAGCAGCTCTTGACCCTAGCGTCCCGCTGCTTCTCTTCTTTCGTCGGCATCTTTTCCCGTTAAAACTGATTTCTTTTAAAACTTAGTATGTTTTCTTTAATTTTTCAGTTAAGCTGGCACTTAAGTCTTCAATCTGCCTCAAGAATGATTAGCGAAGGTGGTAGACAATGAAAACGTCAGCCGTACGCATCCGCCACGCACGCACTGGTGCGCGCAGCTGTGAGTTGATTCTACAATAAAATAAAATAAAGATAAAAAGAGTAATAACTTGCACCACCGCTATTCAATTACACTTGCCTAACGCCTCTCCTAAGGGGAAATACTGTGGGATCATGACATCCGTCAAAGCAGCAATCACAAGCCCGATTACAAAGCGGGAAGTTGTGATTTGTCGTCTCCCTCCCATGTAACAATCACAGCCCGTGTTGCAACGCACTATGTATGTATATGTATATATGTGTATGTGTGTGTATGTATGTGTGTATATACATATATATATATATATATATATATATATATATATATATATATATATATATATATATATATATATGTGTTCATATGTGTGGCAAAGCGAATAGTAGACGTGACATAGTATCTGTGTACCAAATTTCAAGTCAATAGGTGAAACGGTTTGCGAGCTACAGCTCATTTAAAATCCTGGACAGACAAACTAATAGCCACGGTACTGTTTTATAGAAGAACATTTTAATGTTTAATAATTTATATTTATATGCAATGTGCTTCTTATATATTACTTCATATTCTCAAATGATAATGATGTTAATGTTGTTTATATTGATTTCTATGTTATTGTAAGTGCTCTTTATTTGTGGAAAAATAAATTTGGCAATTAAACTTATTTTATACATACATTTTCTTTTTTTCTCTTCAACAACAACAACAACATTTATTTATATAGCACATTTTCATACAAAAAGTAGCTCAAAGTGCTTTACATAATGAAGAAAAGAAGAAAAAAAGACAAATAAGAAATTAAAATAAGACAACATTAGTTAACATAGAAAGGAGTAAGGTCCGATGGCCAGGGTGGACAGAAAAAAACAAAAAAAAACTCCAGAAGGCTGGAGAAAAAAATAAAATCTGTAGGGGTTCCAGGCCACGAGACCGCCCAGTCCCCTTTGGGCATTCTACCTAACATAAATGAAATAGTCCTCTTTGTAGTTAGGGTTCTCACGGAGTCACTTGATGCTGATGGTTATACAGACTTCTGGCTTTTAATCCATCCATCATTGTTGGAACATCATGGTGCTTTGGGTAGATGGTGGTGGCACAAGCCACCACCAATAGGACACCGGAAAAGGAAACAGAAGAGAGAGTAGGGGTTAGTACAAATTTTGAATGAATAGTTATTATAATGAATTGGATATACAGAGTGTCAGGATTAAATTACAGTGAAGTTATGAGAAGGCCATGTTAAAGTAATGTGTTTTCAGTAGTTTTTTAAAGTGCTCCACTGTATTAGCCTGGCGAATTCCTACTGGCAGGCTATTCCAGATTTTAGGTGCATAACAGCAGAAGGCCGCCTCACCACTTCTTTTAAGTTTTGCTCTTGGAATTCTAAGGAGACACTCAGTTGAGGATCTGAGGTTGCGATTTGGAATATAAGGTGTCAGACATTCCGATATATAAGACGGGGCGAGATTATTTAAAGCTTTATAAACCATAAGCAGAATTTTAAAGTCAATTCTGAATGACACAGGTAACCAGTGTAGTGACATCAAAACTGGAGAAATGTGTTCGGATTTTCTTTTCCTGGTAAGGATTCTAGCAGCTGCATTCTGCACTAACTGCAAACGATTGATGTCTTTTTTGGGTAGTCCTGAGAGGAGTGCATTACAGTAATCTAGCCGACTAAAGACAAACGCATGAACTAATTTCTCTGCATCTTTCGATGATATAAGAGGTCTAACTTTTGCTATGTTCCTTAGGTGAAAAAATGCTGTCCTAGTGATTTTATTAATATGCGATTTAAAATTCAGATTACAATCAACGGTTACCCCTAAGCTTTTTACCTCCGATTTGACTTGCACTCAGTGAGCAAATCCACTGGCTAATCAGCTATATATATATATATATATATATATATATATATATATGTATGTGTATATATATGTGTGTGTGTATATATATATATATATATATATATATATATATATATATAGATATATATATAGATATATGTGTATGTATGTAGATATATATATATATAGATAGATATATGTGTATGTATGTAGATATAGATATATGTGTATGTATGTAGATATATATATATATATAGATAGATATATGTGTATGTATGTAGATATATATATATATATATATATATATATATATATATAGATAGATATATGTGTATGTATGTAGATATACAAATATGTATATATATGTATATATGTTTATATATATGTAGATATACAAATATGTATATGTATATATATGTGTATATGTGTATATGTGTATATATATGTAGATATACAAATATGTATATGTATATATATGTATATGTGTCTGCATGTGTGTGTGTGTGTGTATATATATATATATATATATATATATATATATATGTGTGGATGTGTATATATGTGGATGTGTATATATATGTGGATGTGTATATGTATATATTTATGTATATACACTATGTTTATGTATATATATGTTTACATAACCTCTTTAACACACTACTTCTCCGCTGCGAAGCGCGGGTATTTTGCTAGTTTATTAATAAATTAGATAAGATGATTGTGTAATTAATTGGACCCACAAAGAGGCTGTTTGGTCACTGCACAAAAGTTAAGTTGAATTCAGTTAATTCTAATGAAACACTTATTTTTAACAGAGTGGAACACACATTTAGAAAAGTATTACAGTTAAAATAGAATACAATAATAACACAACACACAAACATCATGCTGTCAGGGTTTGAGAGAATGTCTTCTTTTTTGCTATTTCTGTTCTCCTTTGTTTTCTTGTGTTCTCATCCCCATTTCTTTTGCTGTAATGCTGCATGTTGCAAACCAGGCACATTAAATGCTGCACAAATTATAACATCATGTTAGTTGCCGATTTAACTTTGAGCTGCTTGTCAGTTGGCATCCACTTTTTGTGTATATAAAGGAATGACCCCGCAAAGGAAATCTTTCACAACTTGGAAGCAAATCAAAAAAGCATTCCATATTTAGACTTTGAATAGCACTTTGCTTTTAAGTGTGAGTTTTGTTTTTCTCCATTATTTGTTACTAATATATATCTGTTTGACTTCTGCCTCCTGTTATTTTCACCTCAGTTTGTCGTACAAGTCTGTACTGCTTGGATTACATTTCCTTGGGGCAGGGGACATTTAAAGTGTTTGTGACACATACAATATGCAAAATATAATATATACTTAAATTTAAGAACGTAAGCTGCTAATTATGACTAAATACATATATCAAATAAATAACCCATCTGAAAGAAGTTGGAGTTACATTGAGGTATTTCCATGACCAACATGGAGAAATTAGCTGGGCATTGTAATGCTGGCAGGTGATTAAACTTTTCAGTTTTAATCAGCCAAAGCATACCTCAATAATGGAGCTAACCCACAAAGAACCTGTTAGTTTTGTGATTTAGAGAAGGATTCAAGCTTCCTCTGAGTGTTATTGAAATTGAATTTTACTGGAATTTGATTGAAAAAGTGTTGCTGTGATTCTAGTAATGACATTATTAATCTGGAGAGAATTGGTCTACAGTAATCCCTCGCTACTTCGCGGTTCACTTTTCGCGGATTCACGACTTCGCAGATTTTATATGTAAGCATATCTAAATATATAACGCGAATTTTTCGCTGCTTCGCAGGTTTCTGCGGACAATGGGTCTTTTTACTTCTGGTACTTGCTTCCTCAGTTGGTTTGCCCAGTTGATTTCATACAAGAGATGCTATTGGCGGATGGCTGAGAAGCTACCCAATCAGAGCACACAGTTAAGTTCCTGTGTGCTGCTGATTGGCTCAGCGACAGAGTGCTGCATTAACCAGGAAGTCTCATCTCACTCATTCAGCATTAACGTGCTCTTGCTACTGCATTCAGGGGATCATCACCTTCATCGTCATCATTTTTACTGCGCAGCATATTCATCACCATCATCACGTCATATATAGCTACGTGTACTTCGCTATACAGTAAGTGTAAACTTATCTACCGATTTCATATTGCTTAGCAGGTGTCCCTGTTATTAATAGAGTAAAGGGTGGGTTGTAAACAATACGGGGGGGTTTAAAAACGTCCAAATACACGTTAAATAATTGAATAAATATGGTGTTCCTACTTCGCGGAAATTCAGTTACCACGGTCGGCCTTGGAACCTATCTCCCGCGATAAGTGAGGGATTACTGTATAGGACATGGTGTAGCTGAATAGCCTCATCGTCCATGTATAAGTAAGAATGGTGTGGTGAAAATGTGTCATATTGTTAACTAATCTCAGTGTTTAAAGGAGAGGGTCAAGTTAATAGCAAACAGATTAAACCTTTGTATAAGAAATCTGGTAGCAAATCTGACTGGCAGTCTGGTCACCAACTATCTATAGTACATATCTATACATCCGTAACTCTTTAGCACATTATAGCATTTAATGGGATCAAAATTCCAGTGGCAGTTTTATAAGGATGTTACAAAAATGAAATGCTGACAATTAATGATATCAAACATGAGACCATCTGATTTTTTTTGTGGCCATTTACTGTCATAATTTAGTCGTTGAATTCATTTCAGTGTTTATATTTTGTACTTATAATTTTATTTCAAACATGTTACTGTTTTTTATTCTCAATTTTAGAATGTTATCCAGTCCCCAAATTGTTTATTGTTATCAAGTATGGACAGCACCATTTTTAAAGGACCATAGCTGTTTTGTTCTTGACAACAGCACTCCATTGCTATCACATGGCTTCTGGAAGTTGTGATGTATGTTGTCATTGAGTCACTGCCATCTTAAATAGCAGCATGTCAATGACATCGTGCATCTGAGGTTTTAGATTGTAAGTAACTACTCAATGGAATTAGTGATTCAAATCTGTTTAGGGAGTTAGAACATTGAATTTTTTGACTGGATTTTTGGTTAGCTTTTTGGACCTATTGTTCAGTGTTCTTTGATCTTCTGGCTTAAGTCCTTTGTTTCTTAACTAAAGATTTTTTGGTATCATCATTTGGTTCTGGTGAAATTGTGTGTTTTGGCTTGCATTTTTTTCCATTGAGAGTATTATACCTACAAAGTGTACATTGTCATTGTTAGTGTTGAGACAGAAGTAAGCTCAAGAGATTAGATTAAACAATGCTTAATATGCATCCTGGGAAGATGTGTTTCTTTGCAGTTCGCAGTAGGTTTCATGACCTGATTCACTGCTTTCATGTATTGCCTAGGTTTATAACTTTACATGCCTTTTCCCTTATAAATGTTTTGCTTTCCATTTCTTGCTTCTTATTAAGTGCTTCCTGCCACACAGTATTCTGCCCAAATGTTCCCAGTCACCTTAAACATTGTTGATTGAACACTCAGCAATAACGAAAAAAAAAACTTCATCATTTTAATGCCACAACAAAAGACTTAAGCAGAGGCATCCAGATCTTTCTTTTGTTTCTTGACTTGCCAACATATGTTGGCATGTGTTATATGGTCCAAATCCTATATGATAAAATCTTCCTATGCATTTTATTGGATGAAAATAATTAATTATTTATGTCCTAGAATGGTTCAGGCAGCTACAGCTAATTTATAAAGAATGTCACGTGCCTTTAAGGCTGCAGTGTGTATCTGAATTAAGAGAATATATGAGATGTGTAGCTTTGCTTTTACTTTTTACATAAATAATAATGAAATGCTCTTCTTATATCTAGGTGGCAAGCTTTGTGCACTCACTCCCTGGCTGTGAAGATCAAGCGAAGCTGTTCAAAGAAGAGGTAAGCTGAGTTAAAATTGCAGGGAGACTCCCAAGTGTAGCTGGAGATGAAATTGATTTCAAGTTCTTTCTGTAATGTGCAGTTAATTAAGTGGAACAGGTGCAGCGTAGCCTTTGGTGCAAACTGAAGCAGGCATTTGTAAGTGTCAAACATCGGACCATTGGGAAGCGAGCTATGGAGTGAAAACAGATTAGGTGCAAATAAATCATGCACAGTTTTGAAAAGCAAGTCAGCTTCTTTGAATGGGTCCAAGTTACTGTACATAATAAACCCCCACTAACAAATTAAGGTTTTATAACTTTGCCAACGTAATTAAAAATTATTTTTCCTTCATGACGGAAAAGTATGGGTTAATCAAAGAACCATTCCTGTAGAAATAATGAAAAATGTTATGCCTTAATAAGCAATATCAAGAAGTGTTGAGAAAAATAATATTATATGGTTGACCAGCCCATGCAGTGGCTACTTAAACTTGTTCACATTTGAAAAAATGGTAAATGTACAAAGATGCCAACTCTTTTCAGGATTTGCCTCTGCAAACTGTTTATTAGTGTTATAACTAAAGTTGAACTCCGCTCATACAAAGATTGAAAAATAATGAGCAAAAACCAAACATTCGTTACCTTTACAGTGGCTGATGGGATTTTCACTATCCGTTCTGCTGATTGCAGTTGCTCACATCCCAAGTATGCTCTTTCTAATTAGGTTACCTGACAAAATAAATTATCAAAGGTCACCTCATAACAAACAGTGAGCTTATTTAAGTCAAGCCTGATTTGTGCTCCAGGTCCCAGTCATTACACCAGTATGCCAATGTTGAATGCTTTATATTTGATTTTGGAAGCTCTTTTTTATTTTTGCTTTTGAACTTTTATCTGCCCTAAGTGTTTCTGGCTTCCTGATTTTGACAAAGAAATTAACCTATTTTTTCCTCATGGGTGTACTTGGAAATAAAAACAACAGCAAAGCAAAGTTATCCATCTATACTGAAGACGTTTTTTAAACTTCAATACACAGCTGATAGAGATTTTCTTTAATTGTTAGTGACTTCAGCCCCCGGCTGTGCACATCTCCAGTAATATGAGAAGCAACCTTTTGTGTACAGTTCAACCTTCGAGATCAAACGCTAACTGCTATTTATATGCTTATTGGTAACTAGGGAATGAAGGTAGTCTGTCTGATGCCATGTTAGACATCTAGAGCGTGGTTGAGTTCCCTTAATTTCTACTGACCATTCTAATGTGTGTCTTGGATTCTTACCTGGCAGTTGCTAAGAAAAATTCAAGTGTTTATCCCATCCCCAGTGGAGGGGGAGTGAACTGTAGTAAAGTACGATGAAACTGCTTCAGATGTGTCGTGGGCCAAACTGCTCAAGCATTTAATATTTAAGAAAAATGGAAGAGTGGTGCATGGCCTAACAGATACTGGGGACTTAGTGCTTGACAGTCTGTCAACACCAGGAAGATTCCCTTGTCTTCCCATCTTCTCTGGACATGTGTCAGTTTGTTTGTTATGAACCAAACAGCCTGGCCAAAACAGTTCTCCACATCTTAAATCGTTTTTCACTATTATCAGAAAATGGTCATATTCATAATGTAATCAGGGCATTGCAGTGGCTGCCTCACAACACCACACACCAACATTAACTTCTTAACTTCTAAGTGCACCCTGATGGACTGGCAGCCTGTCTTATACAAATCTCTGCAACCTTGAACTGGAAAAACAGGGTTCAAAAAGTGGATAGATGAGTACTGTAATAAAACCAAAAGTTCAATTAAGAAACATCTGGAATGCAGAAACAGGCTTCTGGTTAAACTAGGTAGCTTTCTTCATTTTTTTCTAATAGTAACAGCTTTCAAACCAAACAGAAGGTGTATAGTATTCTGAAGAACATATAAGGTGTCCAATGATTTGATTCAAAAGCATTCTGATAAGATTATGGTGTTCCTTGGAGAGGATATCAGGTGCAGGTGTTTACATGTGCTATTTAATTAATTTTTTTACTGATTTACACTTTTTGTAAATTTATTTAAATTAATTTATTTATTAATTTTAAATCATGAAGAATCTCTCCTTGGCCTTACTTTCATTTCTGAACTGGTGCTACTGATAAAATGCCATAGTTGGCTAACATAATAGAATGCTTTTAATCATTCTACTTGAAAACTCAAGTTAGTTTATCTCTGCCACTCACACCACAATCTTTAAAAATGGGTCTTTTGGTTCTACTTCATTACTGGAAGATGGGACACTTGTTAAAGTCTCTCCTACACCTCCTACTCTTAATACATACCCATTTGGCTGGTACAGATGGCGGTGATCCTTTGTCATAACACTTGGGTCATAGGTTTACTGTTCTTCCCTGGTTCACTGGGATTTCCTTTAGTCCTCTGTCTTTTAGTGCTCTTGACCATATTTGTCAGAAATGGTCTCAATATGGGTGTGTTTATGCACACATCACTGGTGGTTTGATGTGAATATTCTGGAGGGTACATGAACTTGGAAGAGAGATACTTTTAGGAAGGCTGGCACCATCCTGAGAAATTGTACTGAAGGTATATGTGTGTAAGAGAGCAAGAGTGAGCAAGAGTAATGATGAAGCACTTGAGGACAAGTATTTCCGAGAGCCACTCTTCCCCTTAACTCCATGGAACTGGGTATGTGGCCACTGGCCAGTCTTGGGATGTGTCCTGGCTTTGATTAGCTCACAGAGTTGGGGGAAATGAGTGCAGATGGTGTTTTTCGCGGAGCTTAAGTGAGTGGTGTGAGGTGGAGCCAGTGTTGTGGACATGCAGGGAGTGGATGTGGCAGAACAAACGATCATTGGAGCCACATGGAAGGTCAGAGTGGCAGCGGCACCCTTGGAGGGCAGCAAAGAAAGGATATATCCTCTAGTAAACCTTGTGTGAGGAAGATGCACTGCATTTTACAATGTATTACGCAATAAGCACCAGTGATGACAAAATGGCAGAGAAAAAAATCGCAAGAAGTGAAGATCAATCAGCATGTTATTTTGTCATTAAGGACAATCACCTAAGGATAATATTTAAAAATATCTCAACTTTAAATACCATCCATCCATCCATCCATCCATTTTCCAACCCGCTGAATCCGAACACAGGGTCACGGGGGTCTGCTGGAGCCAATCCCAGCCAACACAGGGCACAAGGCAGGGAACCAATCCCGGGCAGGGTGCCAACCCACCGCAGGACACACACAAACACACCAAGCACACACTAGGGCCAATTTAGAATCACCAATCCACCTAACCTGCATGTCTTTGGACCGTGGGAGGAAACCGGAGCGCCCGGAGGAAACCCACACAGACACGGGGAGAACATGCAAACTCCACGCAGGGTGGACCCGGGAAGCGAACCCGGGTCTCCTAACTGCGAGGCAGCAGCGCTACCACTGCGCCACCGTGCAGCCAACTTTAAATACTCAGCACTGAAAGCAGAAATATAAATGTGTATTCATAAATGTTCAATTTTTTTTTCAGAAGTCGAATTGCTAAATCATATTATAAATAAATAGCCAACATATTTCATGATAATGATGACAACTACTCCAACATAGAAAGTGCACAAAATATCTCTTAGTGTGTGAGTGTACAACTACCACACAAGTCCCAATTAGGATGACAAGATATAGAAACTTTTTTTAGAAAAAACTAAATATGTATATTTTGGGTGCCACCTGCCAGTTTTGAAGGCCATAAATATTAAAAAAAAGTTATTTTGTAATGTAAATAAGTGTCACTATTGCAAAGATGGTCAGTAAAATGCAGCGCTACAGTGAAAATTAAAGATATATTTGAAACTTTTACCATGCCAGAAAAACAGTAACCATTCAGACACAGCTCATCAAGGGTGCATACGAAGTATTGCCATTACCATGAACCGTGTATCTGTTGTTAGAAACCACTAATAAGGGGTCACTGTAATAATGTCTTCAGTGAGAAAATGCAAAATAAAATGAATTACTCGCGAATCCAACCTGGCCGACGTGGTGCTAGCCTCCAGGCCTCTAAAATCTGTCAAAGCCAGGTCTGGCAGCCACATGGAACATCTACAGCCTGGGGAGACTGCACAAAAAAGCTACAACAAAAAAGAATGAGTTCCCATGTTTCTTTTGGCCCAAAAGCTGTTAAGAAATTTTAAAGGATCTAGCAAGGATAACACAACCTCAGCCCTCAAATAAAAAGATCTAAAATAAAAAGAAAGAATTTTACTTCTTAGGTATACCAATATTGTGAGGGACATAATGGAAGTGTTTAAAAGTATGAAAGGAGTTAGTTTAGTGGATGTCAGTTATTACTTTAAAGTCAGTTCTTCATCAGAAGTGCAAGTGCCTAGAAGGAAACTGCTTACATGTAAATTTCATACAAATTTTAAGAAGTATTTTTTCATTTGGAGAATACATGAAATGACTTATAAAGCAGTGTAGCTGAAAGTGGCACTTTAAGAATCTGAATCAACAATATTTTAAAATTATTAAGTGAATAAATATTGACAAGCTAGACTTGTATATTTAAAAGCTTTGCAAAATGTAATAGTATAGAGACTTCTGTTTCTTTAAAAGCTGTACATTGATATGTTTTTCCTTCACCCCCATAGAAGTTCGTAATAAGAACGTAATTTAAATATACTTCTTGCTTGTAAGATTTCTGCATTTAGAAGACCTGCATGATAAAAAAATAACCTATTATTCTTCCATTTTACATTGGTCATTTCTTGGGGAGACTGAGGATGCAAGATTCATATTACATTTTTAATTTGATTTTAACTGGTTATGAAAAGCATGAAAATACATTAATTTTGGTTCAGATAAGTTTTTTTTATTTAATATGCCAAAGAGAGAACCTATGATTGGTCCTGATATAGTAATATCTTGTAATTGCTATACAATGTCATAATATCAAATGACTGTAAACTGTTTTCTCAAGAAATGGTTGGTACTGAATAGAATATTCTGTCAGCAGGGTGTCCTTCTTTCTAATGTAAGGTGACAGTGTTCAAAACAAGTTTAAGTCATCTGTGTTATATGAAAGTGCCTAAAATCTCTAACCAACCTGAACATTGTTTTTCTAGCAAATTGATGGGAAAGCATTCCTGCTGCTCACTCAAGCGGACATTGTGAAAATCATGAGTGTCAAACTGGGTCCGGCTCTGAAGATCTATAACTCCATCCTGATGTTTAAAAATGCCGAAGACGTTTTGAAAAGAGAGGCACAGCCAGGAAATGAAGAGCCTGGCATGTGAGGGGACTCTCCTTCCCTGCCAGCCAGGCCTGTTAAAATCCACCCGCATGCTTGGTTTAATGTTGAAAGGTACTGCGGGTACAGTAAGTGACAAGAAAAGTAATTCGCGTTCAGATGTCAACATATTTGCTTCTGCATATTTGTAAATTGTACAATATTAAGACTTTTGGACTCCACTTCCATATGTTAAGTGCCTCCAGTGCCCATAGAGTCTTAGGGCATATGGAAGTGCATTGGTGCATTATTTATTACAACATTTTAATACAAAATAAACAGAGAAGTGCAAACAACTGACAATCATTAAGCAGCAAGGCCTTTTAGGTTCTTGGCTTTCTTCATATTATCTGATTCTTTTCGGTGCTATTTATAAACACACACTTGCAAACAAATATACAGAGTTTGTAAAAAAAAATAAATAAATAATAATAGGGAAGTAATTAACCAATGCTATTTATTTCGAAAATTGTTAATACATTTTAGTAACAGCAAAATTAATCTAACAAAAAATATTTTAAATTAAAGGTATTTTATTTGTCTTGTAAAATTAACAGAGTAATATTAATTATATCCATATCTATATTATCACTGCATTTTTTGTTATATACTTTTAAAAATAGTTTTATTAAATGAACTATGTGCGTGTATGTATATATACATATATAAATAGTACATACACACATATATGTATGTGTGTGTGTGTGTGTGTGTGTGTGTATATATACTGTATATGTGTGTATTATAAACACAGAGAGGCTCATTATTTACTTTTCGTGTATAAAGTCTGAACAGTTCAGAAACATGAGTCCATAGGTTACCTCGATTGCTGGATATTTCATAAACGTGTGTGTACACGCACATTCTCACAATGCCTCAGGCTTAAATATGCTATCACTGACAGAGTACAGGAAATCCAAAATGCTGTTGCCCCTCAAGAAAAATGACAGTTTTCTTCCCACAATTTAATTATTCCACTGCTAGCTGTTACAATTTAATAAGACTCCTCGACTGGCACTTTGATATCGACTGATTATTAGTTTAGAAGGTTGAATTTCTAAAGCCTATACTTTAAAGCCAGCTATCATTACAGATGATTACCGATTACTGTACCTCTGTTTGAAATACTTAAATAGAGGGCTAAAGGTTTAACTGTGCTGATGTAAATCACGGTCGTTTCCCTTCATTGTTTCACAACATAGATTGCTGGCACAGAGCTACTGTATTTCTCTGAGCAGTGTCTTTTTTTACAAAAAATTCTTATATTAAGTTTAAAAAGACTTCAGTGCAACACATTTCTTATAAGATGTTAATCTATATTTGTTAAAATTGCAATACAACTATGTTTACAACTGTTGAATTTGTAGGAAAAATAAAACAAAACCTTTTGACATTAGGAGTGACTTTCTCAGCTGTGTGCATAAAAGGAGTTTCTTTTGCTTTTTTATTATTATTTTCACACACTTACCGTAACTCAGTCTTGTTAAACATATGAAGCTTGTCACAGGGAGAGACGTGATGGGATTTTCATGGGACGTACTCTGTGTGTACTGTGGTACAATGAGAATCACTTGTAAGTCACAAAGGTGCATGCTAGCAGAGGCCATTTGCTTATTTCTTTCACTGCTATTCCAATTAGGTCATTGCATTTTCTGCTAATAGCCATTAAAAGCTTATTTATCACTGGCAGATATTAAAAAGTGCATTTTTGTAGTGTTGTAGGTTCTCTCTTTTGTTCACACATCTTGAAGAATTATACTTTATTGTAGGTATTATATGATGATTTTTGTACTTTCTAGCAGAATAAAGAAATGCAATTTAATAACTGCCGTTGTTGTTGTTGTCTTTAGTCACTTACAAAGAATATGAAGATGTCTTGTCAATGAAATGCAACAAAAGTATTTACAACATTCTAAACATATGACAAAAGAAATAATCACAAATGCAAGGATACAAGTCAAATGCGTCCCAACATAATAATATAACTACAAATAATATAACTACAAATAATATGTTAACACAGAAGCATATAGTTAAAAGTATTATCTGATGGTGAATAAGTGGCTGTTTCATACTTCAGAACAGCACAACTAAAAAGTGCTCTCATCCATTTACAGTAGTGTAATCTATAGTTATATTAATCTGCATTATTATCTCAAATGTTCATAATCTGTATGAACAGTTCCAGTCTGGTTTTTGTCCCCTTCACAGTACAGAAACGGCACTTATAAAAATTACTAATGACCTCCTTATGGCAGCTGATTCTGGTTTAATTACTATTGTTATCCTCCTTGATCTGAGTGCAGCCTTTAACACTATTTGTCACACTACTGTTCTCAATAGATTATCTTCGATTGGCATTACCCATACTCCACTAGATTGGTTCAGATCCTACCTCTCAGGCCGCACTCAGTTTGTTCAGCTTAAAACTTTCACATCTTAACCCACCGCTGTTACTTCAGGTGTGCCCCAGGGCTGTGTTCTGGGGCCCCTCCTTTTCATTATTTACCTCCTTCCCCTTAGAAATATCTTTCGTAAATATAACATTAGCTTCCACTGTTATGCTGATGACACCCAGCTCTATCTCACTAGCAAACCTACTGTTTCCTTTCCACCCTCCTCGCTTATTGATTGCATAGCAGAAATCAAATCCTGGTTTTCTTCAAATTTTCTTAAATTAAATAGTGACAAATCTGAGGTTCTCCTCATTGGTATAAAATCATCATTATCCAAAACTGATCATTTTTCATTTGTTATTGATAATTCCTCTGTCTCCCCTTCCCCACAGGTTAAGAGTCTGAGTGTCATCCTTGGCAGTACTTTATCTTTTCAGTCCCACATCAATAACATCTCCCGGTCTGCATATTTCCACTTGCGTAACATTAATCGTATTCGCCCCTCCCTCACTCCCCACACCACTGCTATCCTTGTTCATAGCCTTGTCACTTCTTGTCTGGATTATTGCAATTCCCTTTTCTTTGGTCTTTCTCACAAATCTCTTTATAAGTTTGAACTGGTCCAGAATTCAGCTGCCCGCATCATTTCTAGAACCCCCTCTATTCACCATATCACTCCCATTTTGCAGCAGCTTCATTGGCTTCCAGTTAAGTTCCGCATTCAATTCAAAATTCTTCTGTTAACTTTTAAGGCTGTCAACAAACTTGCCCCTCCATATCTGTCTGACCTCCTCCATGTTGCCATTCCCTCCCGTACCCTTAGATTCTCTTCCTCCATCCACTTGACTGTCCCCTTCGTTCGTCTTACCACCATGGGGAGCAGAGCATTCTATTGCTCTGCTCCCCAGCCCTGGAACTCACTACCATCTGAGCTTAGAAATATTGAATTATTTTCACTTTTCAAATCTAAACTTAAAACTCATTTGTATAAGACTGCTTTTTTTCTTTGATTACAATTGCTGTGTCTGATTTTACTTTTTGTATTTTAGTTTTGTTTATAATCTGTGTTTTATCTATTGTTCGGTGTCCTTGAGTGTTTAGAAAGGCGCCTACAAATAAAGGAAAATTTCTTTAAGCTTTTTAATAAGGCAACATTAGGCAAAAGAAGGGGAGAAGTAAATATCTATATAAATAAGAGATGGAGAAGGGAGTTAAATACAATAATAGTTAATTCTCTTATTCTAAAATAATATTGATTAAATCCTGCCAAGTTTTGAAAAAGTTTTGTACAGATCCTCTAACTGAAAATTTGATTTTTTCCAATTTCAAATAATATAAAACATCAGTTTCCCACTGACTTATAAGAGGAGAATTAGGATTCTTCCAATTTAACAAAATAAGTCTGCGTGCCAAGAGTGTAGTGAATGCAATCACCGTTTGTTTGTCCTTCTCCAATTCAAGTCCATCTGGAAGGACACCAAACACAGCTGTTAGTGGGTTAGGAGGGATTGTGATACTAAGGCTGTCTGAGAGGCACTTAAAAATTTTTGTCCAAAATGATGTTAGTTTGGTGCAGGCCCAGAACATGTGACCCAGTGAGGCAGGAGCTTGGTTGCAGCGCTCGCAGGTCGGATCCTGGCCTGGAAACATTTTGGACAGTTTTAAGCGAGACAGATGAGCTCGATATATAATTTTTAGTTGAATAATTCTATGCTTTGCGCATATAGAACTCGAGTGAATTCTCTGCTTTGCTACCTTCCACTCCTTTTCTGATATATTGATTAAGAGATCTTCTTCCCAATGTCCTCTTGGATCTTTGAAAGGTAGGGACTCTAATAAGATTTTATATATTGCAGAAAATAGTGTTTGTTTCCTCGGAATTGAGCAGTATTTTTTCCAGCATTGTGGAGGGTGCAAGGTGGGGGAAATCGGGCAATTTCTGTTTAACAAAATTTCTAATTTGAAGATAGTAAAAGAAATGTGTAGCTGGGAGGTTAAATTTTGAACGTAATTGTTCAAAAGATGTAAATATGTTGTCTATATAAAGATCTCTGAGCATTTTAATCCCAAAACTTTTCCAGGTATTAAAAACTGGATATACTTGCGAAGGTTGAAAGAGGTGGTTCCCTTGCAAAGGTGCCACTGATAAAAGATTTTCCATCTTAAAATGCTTCCTAATTTGGTTCCATATTCTGAGTGAGTAAAGCACAATTGGGTTATTAGTATATTTGCGATAACTTTCATTTATTGGAGAGCAAAGCAGGGAATATAAAGAAGTACTACAGGATTTTACTTCTATTGCAGACCAAGCCTGTGTATGTGCATTTATTTGTGTCCAGGTTTTTATGGCTTGTATGTTTGCTGCCCAGTAATAAAACTGAAAATTAGGTAAAGCCATGCCACCTTCTGCCTGAGGTCTTTGTAGGGTCGCTCTTCGGATACGTGGGTGTTTTGAGTTCCAAATGAATGAGGTTATTATTGAATCTAACTGTTTAAAAAACGATTTATTGATATATATTGGAATGTTTTGAAATAAAAAGAGAAGTTTAGGAAGGATATTCATCTTAACAATGTTAATTCTTCCGGCTAGAGTGAGATGAAGGGTTGACCATCTATGCAAGTCTTGCTTAAAAAATGTATTATTATTTATCATAAAATTTGAAGAATGTAAAGTATATGGGTATAATTCTATGCACAGAAATGGCAAGACAACTCGGAGCATTGCACTCCAATATCATGGACTTGAATCAAATCGGGTGCCATTTGCTGTCCTTGCTCGGCCTTGGTGGGTTTCTCTCTGGATACTCCAGTTTTCCTGCCACCCCCAAAGACTTGTGTGCCCAGCTAATTTGGCAACTAGCTGTGCTACCCACCTAAGATGGGTTGAAATCTAAGTAAGTGACATAGACCTCTGCGTTAACATTTGCAGTGCACCATGTAATGCATATGTCTCTGTCATATGCAGTTTGGTATGGGATTCATAAAAGCAGTGGTAATGTTTGTGATGCGCCTCCTGCTGCAATAACAAATACAATACCTTTTATTATTAAAAATGTTTGTGATGCACCATCTTTTGGAATGAAAGAGTCATACTAATGGACAGACACACGGACACTTTTCCTTTTATTAAAGTGGATTCTAAATTGGCCCCATTTAAATATGACTGTGGGCCCTGTGATGGACTGCTGCCTCTTTCCGGTTGATTTTCACATTGCGTCTGATGCTGCTGGGATATCCCTGGACTGGATTGAGCTAGTTTAGAATGCTACGTTGTATATATGCCCATAAAATAATGAAAATGAAGCCATAAAAATGAGCAAAGAACAATAAATTAAAATATGCTTGGATAGATCCCATCATAATAGCCCGCAGAATATTGGAGTCTTCTCGCAGCCATCCATTACCTATAATTGCTGCAGATTATTTCTAGTTACAATATTGATTACTAAACAGTCAGATGTAATGGAGCATGTGAACATTGATTATTTTGGAGCTGTTAAAAATCAATCATCTTCTTTGCCCTCGGTATTTGGATTTTTGAGGGGTCACTTTGTTGTTACACCTGCTCTTCCTGCAACTGACTGCTTACTCAAGTGATCTGATTAAAAACATTAATGGTTAGGCTGACTGAGGCTAACGTGACTTGTCTCCGCTGATCACAGTGCACAGCTCATCTACCTTGTCATGCAGGTGGCATGGCAGCCACTCATGAGAACAAAACTTTTGCTTCATGAAAAATGTTTGATGATTATGACAGGCTGCTTCAAGATGACCGGAATTATAATTTCAGACTGTAACTGTATCACATAGGAATTTGGAAGAAACATGAAATTAGCTTTTACTGAATTTAGTTTGTTTATTTGTTTAATGTCAGTGATACATTGCATTAGTTCAGTTGATTTAAACATGTTTTGCTGCTGATTTGCATTTGTACTCCACATCTGATATGTCTCATTTCAGTGTTCAACAACAGTTGGCCAGCATTGACAGATTGCACTTGCCCTGATACCTCTTTTCCTTTGTTCCAACATGTCATCATTGACTGCACCAAGATTAGCAGAAGTGTGTAAATAAAGAAAATGAATCTCTAGTGACATGTTGCACTTCATGGTTTTGTATGCTAGAAGCATGTTGTCAGCCAGCTTGATGTAGTTTGGTGTCCTACCAAGAAAATTCTTCACATCATCCTTGAATGTCTACCATGCAATTTTCTACGACCCAACTAGCAGATCTTCAACCTGCTTGTCATTGATGATGTGTCTGATCTGTGGACCAACAAAAAGGCCTTCCTTAATCTTGGCATCAGTTATACATAGAAACATTGGTCTCAAATATTGAAATTTTTCACTTTCCTTGTTTCATGAAAATTTTTTATCAACCCACGTTTTATAGGAGGAGTTGAAAAAATATCTTAGTTGGGTTGGCAAGTTGTTTATGTACCACACTTTTCTGTCCTGGTGCCAAATGCTTATGGGACATCCAGTCCTTTTTAGTGTTGTTAAACTATTTAGCAGGACTGTCCCGTTCATAAATGAATCAACAATACTTGGTCCATCCAAGCTGCATGCCTACTAGATCACCATGGATGTTCAAGTTGCAGTTATTGTTCTGTATGTTTACACTTAAAACATGAGAGGAAATCACAAAAATGAGTGATTGCAATAAAACAGTACATCAGGAAGTTTATATCTTCATTGATGAGTGTTACCGTATTTGCTTAACAAGTTGTTTTAGGACCGTATCAAACCATCGGTATGGGCTCTCCACAACTGTAGAACAAGTAAGGAGACAACTGCAGAAGCTACACACAGAAAACACTGTGGGACCAGGTAGAGTCAGTCTTCAACTTCTTAAGGCCGACTTTCTGGTGTCCACTAACACCTGTTAAGTCTATTCATAAGGCTTCAGAAAGTGCCAGTGCTGTGGAAAACATCGTGCATTGCTCCTGCTATAAAAGAAGGCAGGTGCCTCTTCACCTAATGACTATAGACCGGTGGCACTTACTCACATCATGAAGACTTTTGAGAAGCTGGTCATGAACTATGAGTCCTGTTGTAGTAGACCATCTAGACCCACTGAAGTTTGCCTGTTGGACAAATGTTAGAGAGGATGATGCAAATATGTATCTGCTCCATAAGGCCTATTCTCAACCTGGACAAAGCTGACAACACTGTGAGGATTGTGTTATTTGATTTCTCCAGTGCCTTCGGCATCATCCAGCCACCCCTGTTAAGGGGTAAACTCAGAGATATGCAGGTGGATGAGCCTAAGGTGCCCTGAATAATGGACAGGCAGACCACAGTTTGTGAGATCCAAGGACAGTGATATGAATGTGACCAACATTGGAGCACCACAAGGAATAGTCCTGTCTCCTTTACTCTTCACTTCTCTTCTCTTCTATACCTCAGATTACAAAAAAAATAGATTTGCCCCTGGGAACAAATAAAGATCGATCTATCTATCTATCCATCCATCCATCCATCCAGTGATTCTACGAAAGCTGCAGTGAGTCCTATACCAAATGCCCTATCTACTTTTGTGGAGTGTTTGGGTTCAGTTTAGTTTTCTCAAGGTTCAACAGAAGAAGGATGTAGTTTCAAGCATATGAAAACCAAATAACATGGCATACTACAAACTAAGACTGTCTCTTCCAAGTTTTAGTGAATCTCTACAAGCAAAAGAAATAAAAGTTGATGTCATTATAATTAAAGGTGAGGGACTTCAACGCATCACAGTGTAGTGACTGTATGAGAAAAAAGCTTGAAATAATCGGGAACCAAAAAAAAAAATGAAGGGAGCTGGCAACGTTCATAATCAAATGAAGATTTCAAGGGCAGAGTATGAATAAAGGGAGTACAGGAACCCAGCATCAGAGCCAAAACCAGTGGTCAAAAAAAGACAGCAAAATGTCAAGAACCCGAAAAGAAAACAAACTCTTAACAAAATTGGTAAGCACAAGAGATGTTTTGATTTCTATCCAAAAGATAAGATAACGAGAATCGTGTCAAGACACTGAAAATGAGCTCACCAAAGTGGCATTAAAAAGAACAAAATGTTACAGTACAAAATTATGAAATACAAAGCTCACCCAGGATGCAGTTAAGAACTAGATAGCTTTAAACACAATGTGCTTGTGTATGTACAGTAAGTTTAAAGATTTCATGTGAAAACAGCACATTATTGATGTACTGTACGTGTTCTTCATGGTGGCTTACACGTACAGTGGATTTAAAAATCTACACACCCCTGCCAGAATCACAGATTTTGTGTAATAAAATAAATAAATAAATAGATGGATAGATAGATAGATCTGTCAGAACTTATTCCACCTTTATTGCAAAATTGCCATTTATACAAAGGTGAAAACAAATCACAAACTGCTTAGTGAAAAAAGAAAAAAAATCCTAGAAAGACCTGTTTACATTCGTGTGCAGACCCTTGAAGAACGTGACTGCATTCAGAATCAACCAATTGCAGTAAATCTCATCTCAAATAGCAGGTACCATACACCTGACATTGATTAAAGTGTCTCTGATTGAGATCAGATAAAGTTTGGCTGTTCCTGTAGGATTATTCTGATAACCTCTTTGTTACAAAATACTCCAAAAGCCATGGTCCACAAAGAGCTTTCAAAAAATGAACAGGATCTCATCATTGCAAGGTATCAATCAGGACAGGGATACAAAAAAGTACCCAAAGCATTAAACATCTCATGGAGCATGGTGAAGACAGCCATCATCAAGTGGAGAAAATATGGCACAACCGTAACATTACCAAGATCAGGACACCCTCCAAGACTGATGACAAGACAAGGAGAAAATTGATCAGGTAGACCCCCAAGAGGTCTACAGCAACATTAAAGGAGCTGCAAGATTTCCTGCAAGTACTGATCGTTCCCTACATGTGCCAACAATCCGTCGTATTCTTTATATGCCTGGGTTGTGGGATAGGGAAGCAAGACAAAAGCATTTTCTCACAAAGAAAAAAAATTCCAAGCCCATCCAAACTTTGTAAAAAGGTATACTCAGTCTCCCAACACCATGTGGAAAATTGTACTATGGTCTGATGAGACCAAAGTTGAACTATTTGGCCATAATTCCAAAAGGTATGTTTGGCGCAAAAACATCATCAAAAGAACAGGATACCGACAGTATGCTTTGGTTCAGGCGGCATCTAGCTTTGGGGCTGCTTTACGGTTTTAGACAAGGTGGATGGAATCATGAACGGCTCCAAGTATCAATGTATGGACAGTTTGACATCCTTGGCAGAGCGACGGGCGCTCAGCAGGCTCCTATCAATTATGGAGAATCCACTGCATCCACTAAACAGTGTCCTCTCCAGTCAGAGGAGCGTCTTCAGCGACAGGCTGCTGTCACTTTCCTGCTCCACTGGCAGACTGAGGAGATCGTTCCTCCCCCACACTATGCGACTCTTCAATTCCACCTGGGGGGGTAAACGTTAACATTATTCAAAGTTATTGTCTGTTTTTACCTGCATTTTTATTACTCTTTAATTTAATACCGTTTTTTTTTTTTTTGTATCAGTATGCTGCTGCTGGAGTATGTGAATTTCCCCTTGGGATTAATAAAGTATCTATCTATCTATCTATTATGACACAACACCTTCAAGCATCTGCTAGGAAGATGAAGACCAACTTTACCTTCCAGCATGACAACAACCCAAAGCATATATCAAAATTAAAAAAGCAATGGCTTTATGAAAGGAGGATCAATGTTTTGGAAATACCCATCCAGAGCCCAGACCTTAATCCAATTGAAAATCTATGGGATGACCTAAAGGGAACTGTGCACAGGAGATGTCCTTGTAATTTGACAGATCTGCAAATTTTTGCAAGGAGGAGTGGGCAACAATCACTAAGTCCAGATGCGCCAAACTGATAGACTCTTACCCAAAAAGATGTAGTGCTATAATACAATCAAAAGGCACTTCAACTAAGCATTAGTTTAGGGGATGTGCACACTAATGCAACCAAGTTTTTGTATTTTTTTTCCCTCTAAAAACTTTCTTATTCGTTTTCACCTTCTTTGTATAGATTGCAATGTTTGCAATAAAGGTGGAAGAAGTTCTGAGTGGATTTCTTGTCCAAAATCGCCTGCAAAGCCTCACTTGAAGTCAGTTTACGTTTCGCCATATTCACAGCTGTTACATGCGAATCACGTCACATGACCGGCCAAAACAACCACAGACTTGTCGAAATACAACGTAGTAATAATACCCACGCCAAACCGTCAGTTATACTACTTGCCAGGCATTCATATAACCACAGGCAAATGTGCCGGATAATTCCGGCAGTATGGCGTTAGCAATAAAACAACGGTGCCGGATATATCCGGCAGAGGGCGGTTAAGGGGTTAAACCAGCAGTTCATGTTAAGTGCCTCGCAGGGGCCAAGATTTCTGGCATAGAGGCCGCATTGGACCGTGTCGCCGACGATGAAGTATCTACCTTATTGCTGCATGTCGGCACTAATGATATTTATTCACAGCAATCTGAGGTATTAAAGAGGAACTTCATCTCTCTTTGCATCAAAGCTAAAAGAAAATGTCGGAATTTAGTTGTATCTGGCCCCTTACCAAGATTATATAGAGGGGATGTGATTTATAGCAGATTGCATTCCCTTCACTGCTGGCTAGAAACCTGGTGTGCAAACAAAAGCATAGCATTTGTGAACAATTGGGATGATTTTTGGGAAAGGCCTGGATTTTTCAGAAGAGATGGTCTTCATCCTAACTGGAGGGGATCTTATGTATTATCTCAAAATATGGCAGCAAAACTGCCTGGTTGACTGATTAGAGCACCATCCAGGCCGCAGTCATGTGATCTTAAATCACAGGCTGTTGTTTATCCCACCTGTTACTTTCCTGAAGCTGTTACCCATAATCCTTGTCTTGGGGCATCCAGTAAATTTAGTCTTGATACAAACCTTAAATTAATTGATAACCAAAAAATAAGGTGTATAATTAGACCAAGGGATAAAACTAGACCCTCCACCAGGGGCATCTGTAATAGAAATTTACTACAAATTAAAACAAAAAGTATATCACCAATTCAGAAAGAAGCATACAGTTTTAAATGCTGCTTATTGAACATTCGCTCTCTTGGCACTAAAGCTGTTTTGGTAAATGATATTATATTAAGTACAAAATCTGATCTGTGTCTTCTCACCGAAACCTGGCTTAGTAAATGTGACACTGTACCCCTAGCTGAGGCGTCACCAGATGGATACTCGTTCCTTCATAAGTCTAGAGATTCAGGTCGAGGAGGGGGCCTTGGAATAATTCATTGTAACAAAATGCAAATCACTTCTAAAAATTTAGGCAACTTTACATCCTTTGAAGCATTCATTTTAAATATTAAAACAGATTCCAACACAATTATAGTGCTAGTCTATAGACCACCAGGACCATATTCATTGTTCATGTCTGAATTTAGCAACCTTTTATCTGACTTGGCCATAAATTATGATCACGTAGTACTGATGGGAGATTTTAATGTACACATTGATGTGGAAACTGACACTTTTAGCAAATGTTTTACTTATTTGTTAAATTCAGTAGGATTTTGTCAGAATGTCAAAGGTCCAACTCATAATCATAACCACACATTAGATTTAATTATAACTTACAAAGTTGAAATTCAAAATTTAATTATTACTCCATTAAATGAAGTTATTTCTGATCACTACTTAATTACATTTGATTTGGTCCTGCCCTTGCGAACACACTCCCAGATTAAAACAAAGACAGTGCGGCATCTAGATTGTAATTCTGCTTCAAAATTTATAGATACTTTGAGTAAGTCGAGTGTAATTGTGGAAAACCATTTAGATCAGTTAACATCAAATGTAAACACAGAAAACAATTTAGATGAGCTAACATCACATTATAATGTGACCTTGAGAGATGCTCTGGACACAGTGGCTCCCCTTAAAACAAAAGTGATCAAAGCACATAGAAACTCTCCCTGGTTTAATGAAAACACTCGAGCTCTTAAATTAGAGTGTCGAAAACTGGAACGCAGATGGAGAACAACAAAGCTACAGATCTTTCAAATTGCATGGACAGAGAGTGTTAATAAATATAAAAAAGCCCTCTTTAAAGCTCGGTCAGAATATTATTCTACATTAATAGATAGCAATAATAAAAATCCTCGGGCACTGTTTAGAACAGTGGCTAAATTAACAAATGGAAATTCAGATCAACAGTGCAAAATACCAACAGACATTAGCAGTACAGACTTTATTAACTTCTTCAATGAGAAAATTAAAAATATAAGATCCCAGATCTCTGCATCACAGTACAAACCAAATACTAGCTTAGCAGACCCTGTCTCACATTGCACTCAGCACTTTAGTAATTTTAATCCTGTAACTGAGCAGGAAGTCTTAAGTTTAATTTCTAAAATGAAGCCCACTACTTGTTCCCTAGATCCAGTGCCGACAAAACTAGTAAAAAGTGCAATGGATGTTCTTGCAGCGCCTATTCTAAACATTATCAATAGTTCATTATTGCATGGCACAGTACCTGATACACTAAAAGTGTCAGTCATTAAACCATTACTTAAAAAGTCAGACCTTGACCCACATATACTAAATAATTATAGGCCTATTTCAAATTTACCATTTCTCTCTAAAATACTAGAAAAAGTAGTCGCCAGTCAGCTTCAGACACACGTTATGCATTACAATTTATTTGAGAAATTCCAGTCTGGTTTTCGCACTGGTCATAGTACAGAAACGGCACTAACACGGGTTGTAAATGACATTCTGATATCCTCTGATGAAGGAAACTCATCTGTAATTATGTTGTTGGACTTAAGTGCAGCATTTGACACCATCGACCATTCTATTTTACTGCACAGGCTAGAAAATGATGTTGGGCTTACAGGCACCGTGCTCGCTTGGTTTAGTTCTTACTTATCAAATCGATTCCAATATGTACAGAAATGTGCTGACAGTACTCCGTCATTATACACAGAAGTTCAATATGGTGTCCCGCAGGGCTCAGTACTGGGACCTTTACTGTTTTCACTTTACATGCTTCCACTGGGATCTATCATTAGGAAACATAATGTTAATTTTCACTCGTATGCAGATGACACCCAGTTATACCTTTCATTTAAATCAAATGAAGTTTCTCCAATGTGGTCTTTAATTAGTTGTGTTAGTGAATTAAAGGAGTGGATGAATAAGAACTACTTGTCTTTAAATACAGATAAAACAGAGATGTTAATTGTTGGAGGGAATGATGCTGATCACAATAATATTTTGTCATCATTTAACTTAATGGGAATCCCAGTCAATTTTACTGAATTAGCCCGCAATCTAGGAGTTATCTTTGACTCTAGCATGTCATTTAAAGCGCATATTACAAAGTTGTCCAAAACATGTTTCTTCCATCTTAAAAATGTTAGGAAATTAAGGCGCTTTTTAAATAAACAGGATTCTGAGAAACTAATTCATGCATTTATCTCTAGTAGGATTGACTACTGCAATGCGATGTTCACTGGATGTTCAAACTGTTCTTTATACAGCCTCCAGTTAATCCAAAATGCGGCTGCGAGAATTATTACAAGAACAAGAAAATACGAACACATAACTCCAGTTCTTAAATCCTTACACTGGCTCCCGGTTAAGTTCAGGGCAGATTTCAAAATCCTTCTTTTAACATATAAATCATTAAATGGTCGAGGTCCGGCTTACTTGTCTGAACTTATCATGACTTACAAACCAGAGCGCACATTAAGATCTCAAGATGCCGGTCTGCTTATGGTTCCAAGGATTAATAAAAAACAGTGGGGGGTCGAGCTTTTAGTTACAGGGCCCCTAAACTGTGGAATGGTCTGCCTGCTACTATAAGAGATGCCCCTTCGGTCTCAGCTTTTAAATCCCGGCTGAAGACTCACTACTTCAGTTTAGCATATCCTGACTAGAGCTGCTGATTAACTGTACAGACTGCATCTCTGTTGTTAGTCATTAGCACTTAAACATAAGTAACATGACAGTTATAATTGTATACTAACCCTCACTTATTCTGTTTTTCTTCTCGGTACTCAAATGTGGCACTTGGTGCCACGGCCCACCTGACAAGTTGTTTTGCCTGCCTAAGGAAAAGTCATCTCTGATGGAGGATCGCAGGAATCGTGGGAGAGAGGGGTCCTTTCATCGGATTGGCTGGCCCAGCACTGTTTCAGCTGTGGAATGGCCAAATGGGGGAGGCAGCTTGAAGGATGAGGTCTCCAGGACTCTATACAAATACAAATCTTATTATGGGATATATCATCTACTGTTAAATTCTGCTCTGTACTTCTAAAATTTATATTTTTTTTTTTTATTATTTCTTACTATATTGAGAAATTGTTCTGTGTACTGTACTGTATTGTATTGACCCCCTTCTTTTGACACCCACTGCACGCCCAATCTACCTGGAAAGGGGTCTCTCTTTGAACTGCCTTTCCCAAGGTTTCTTCCATTTTTCCCTACTAGGTTTTTTTTGGGAGTTTTTCCTTGTCTTCTTAGAGAGTCAAGGCTGGGGGGCTGTCAAGAGGCAGGGCCTGTTAAAGCCCATTGCGGCACTTCCTGTGTGATTTTGGGCTATACAAAAATAAACTGTATTGTATTGTATTGTACTTGGAGCTGTTCATGATTCCATCCACCTTGCCTAAAACTGTAAAGCAGCCCCAAAGCTTGACGCTTAATATTAACAGCAGGGGTGCCAATAATTGTACCACACATGATTTCATGGAAAAAAAAATTTCTTAATGTGGGATTTTTTTCCCAATGAATAAATGTACTTCAGTTAAAGGTTGGATTTTTCTCTTTTTTGTGTTGTAAGCCTATATTTTTTTGGGGAAAAGAAAGAATTTATTAGAAGTGTAAGAACACATCTTAACCAGGGGTGCTAATAATTGTGGAGAACGCTGTATATATATATTTTATATATATATATATATATATATATATATATATATAGAACCCAGTGTCACACACGTGCAAGCAGGAGACAGCTGAAGGGCCTGAGTAATAGTAATTCGTTGCCGACCAGGGGGTTGGCGAGGTCCACTAACTGTCTTTCTCAATCCCTTCTAGACCATTCTCGGGAAATCCCGCACGGTTCCTCTGATGACCTCACTTCTGGTTCACTTCCTGCACTGGCCTTTAAAGCCACCATCTTGTCTCCGTACCGGCAGTTCTATTTTGGACTCAATATTGTGAACAACTCATTTATTTTCAACATTTTGCAGCCAAGGCACATTATACCGGTGGCTGCTCCAAACCTTTATGATGTCTGATTGTTGTTCTTGTGACACCAGTTACATTACAAAGTGCGTTTAACAGAATAAAAATTAAAAAAAATATTATCAATGCTATCAAAGCTATCAGTTCACAAACCCAGTAACTAACACACATGAACACAATGTCTACGGCACACTGAGGGAACATAAGTCCATTTTAAATCACTACATGTGTGTTGATATTGTGACGTGTCCCGCTACTGCATGGGCTGTGGGGGGGAAAGCACTCTGTGCAGGGTCAGGGCACCATGACAGGATCAGGGTGAGAGGGGAGCGAATGGTAAAAGTCCAGGAAGAGATTCACCATAGAAGTCGCTCCTTCAGTAGATTGTCACAGTATCTTAGAGCAGGTGTCCCCAACTCTGGTTCTGGAGGGCTGCAGTGGCTGCAGGTTTTTATTCTAACCCTTTTCTTAATTAGTGACCTATTTTTGCTCCTAATTAACTTCTTTTGAATTAATTTTCTTTTTAGCATGAATTAGCATACAAAATGAGCCAAAACAGGATCAACAAACTGTGTCCATCATACAATATCTGAAAATAAAGAAAGGTGAAGGTCTCAGGAATGTTGATTTGCTCAGGTCCCCAAAACATTTTAGCAGTGCTCTTAGAAAAGAGAATCAACAATTGCACAATGAGAGCAGCAACAAGCCATGGAATTAAACAACAACATCATTTATTTATATAGCACATTTTCATACAAAAAAGTAGCTCAAAGTGCTTTACATAATGAAGAAAAGAAAAGAAAAATAAAAGACAAAATAAGAAATTAAAATAAGGCAACATTAGTTAACATAGAAAAAGAGTAAGGTCCGATGGCCAGGGAAGACAGAAAAAAAAAATAAAAAAAACTCCAGACGGCTGGAGAAAAAAATAAAATCTGTAGGGGTTCCAGGCCACGAGACCGCCCAGTCCCCTCTGGGCATTCTACCTAACATAAATGAAATAGTCCTCTTTGTATTTAGGGTTCTCACTGAAGGACTTGATGATGATGGTCATGCAGACTTCTGGCTTTTAATCCATCAATGTTGGAACATCACGGTGCTTTGAGAAGATGGTGGTGGCACAAGCCACCACCAAAAGGACACTGGAAAAGGAAACAGAAGAGTGTGTAGGGGTTAGTACAGATTTTAGAGCCACCATGAATAGTTATTATAATGAATTGGATATACAGAGTGTCAGGATTAAATTACAGTGAAGTTATGAGAAGGCCATGTTAAAGTAATGTGTTTTCAGCAGTTTTTTGAAGTGCTCCACTGTATTAGCCTGGCGAATTCCTATTGGCAGGCTATTCCAGATTTTAGGTGCATAACAGCAGAAAGCCGCCTGTGTTATCGTCTATTTACCCTTTTCTTTGTGAAGTTCGTTATTGGATTGGTCTACTCCTGCACCCTAAATAATAACACACACATACATAGATTCACACACACTCAGACTGTAACCACAACAATGCCCTACAAATGACACACACACACAGTTGGCTAACTTCTAGCACTTAAAAACCACACAAATGCTTTAGGTATAACACAACTTGTCATTCTCTCAGCACATCAAGAGACTTATTTATTATCGGCACGAACAACATACGATGTTTTAAATAGACCTCAGACCTAAATGTTACTTTTGGTCTCCAAGAAAATATTAAAACATACAAAGATTCAGTATCCTTGACTATAGGCCATTTATCAACCAAGAATACCTTCTTCTCATACTGTCCCTAACTATTGAGTGGCGCCCTCACTCTCAGCCTTAAAACCCCGCAGCACAGAGCTAATGGCAAAATCTCCAGCTATGCCAGGTGCTCTTAGAAATCAACCTTATTACTTCAATCACTCTAGACATTAAGACAAAGCATTGAAAGATGAAAACAAGTTACTATTTATTAAAGAACAATAATATGTAATAGAAAATAAGATCGATAGTAAAGTCTAGATAAAATAGTCTTAAAAAAAGCTTACTGAAAGGAATCAGTGATGTCAAGGATGAAAGTCCGAGGGCGGCATTTGATTTAGAAATCGATGTTCATGAGAATGCTGTTAAGTGACGATCGGATGAAAACTGGTCACACGTGCCTTTGTTTTATTCTCTGACATCGCTCTTCCGTCGTCACTGTTTCTCTTCTTCTTCTGCTGACGTTTCTTTCAAAATGAGGCATATTTATTATAAAGTTTCATGCCATGGTTTCACAGCACATGAATGTTCCATGCACCTGATTGGCTGGCTGTCAATATGATGGATGAATTTTGCTCCCCAGTTAATAAAGTTCTTTGATATTGCCTCAGCCTTCCTTTCCCAGGCCGTAAACCCAATTCATGTCCCAGATGTCCATCCATAAAGTAATCAATAGCCTGAGGTATCAGCTCAGGCTTCCTTTCCCAGGCTGTAAACCAAATTAGCACTAAGCTATGAACAACTGTTATAAAAGTCAGGTATAAGGGAAGAGGATATGCCTTTTTTTATTATAATGCCTCTTACATCTGAAATCATCTTGTTGGGATTGAGCAAAATATAATACAGAATATTTTATACACAATAACACCGCTTCACCACTTCTTTTAAGTTTTGCTCTTGGAATTCTAAGGAGACACTCATTTGAGGATCTGAGGTTACGATTTGGAATATAAGATGTCAGACATTCTGATATATAAGCTGGGGCGAGATTATTTAAGGCTTTATAAACCATAAGCAGAATTTTAAAGTCAATCCTGAATGACACAGGTAACCAGTGTAGTGACATCAAAACTGGAGAAATGTGTTCGGATTTTCTTTTCCTGGTTAGGATTCTAGCAGCTGCATTCTGCACTAGTTGCAAACGATTTATGTCTTTTTTGGGTATTCCTGAGAGGATTGCGTTACAATAATCTAGTTGACTGAAAACAAACACGTGAACTAATTTCTCAGCATCTTTCAATGATATAAGAGGTCTAACTTTTGCTATGTTTCTTAAGTGAAAAAATGCTGTCCTAGTGATCTGATTAATATGCGATTTAAAATTCAGGTTACAGTCAACAGTTACCCCTAAGCTTTTTACCTCCGTTTTGACTTTTAATCCTAATGTATCCAGTTTATTTCTAATAGCCTCATTGTATCCATTATTGCCAATCACTAAGATTTCAGTTTTCTCTTTATTTAGCTTGAGAAAGTTACTGTTCATCCATTCTGAAATACAAGTCAGACATTGTGTTAGTGAATCAAGAGAATCAGGGTCATCAGGTGCTATTGATAAATAAAGCTATGTGTCATCAGCATAGCTGTGGTAGCTCACATTGTGCCCTGAGATAATCTGACCTAACGGAAGCATGTAGGTTGAGAAGAGCAGCAGACCCAGGATAGAGCCTTGTGGAACAACATATAGGATATCATGTGTCTTTGAGTTGTAATTACCACAACTAACAAAGAATTTTCTCCGTGCCAGGTAGGATTCAAACCAATTTAAGATGCTGCCAGAGAGGCCCACCCACTGACTAAGGCGATTTCTAAGAATATTATGATCAATGGTGTCAAATGCGGCACTCAGATCTAAGAGGATGAGAACAGATAAATGGCCTCTGTCTGCATTTACCCGCAAATCATTTACTACTTTAGTGAGTGCAGTTTCTGTGCTGTGATTTGTTCTAAAACCTGACTGAAATTGATCAAGAATAGCATGTTTATTGAGGTGCTCATTTAACTGTATAATGACTGCCTTCTCTAGAATTTTACTTAAGAAAGGCAGGTTAGAGATGGGTCTAAAATTTTCAAGAGCAAAGGGGTCAAGATTATTTTTCTTAAGTAGGGGTTTAACTACAGCAGTCTTAAGACAGTCTGGGAAGACCCCCGTATCTAATGACAAATTTACTATGTCAAGAATATTATCAATTAGTACGTCTGATACTTCTTTGAAAAAATTTGTTGGTATTGGGTCAAGGATGTAGGTGGAGGGTTTCAGCTGAGAAATTATTTTATGTAAATCAGGTAAATCTATCCTAGTGAAAGAGTTTAGTTTGTTTATAACGGAATGCTGGGGTTTAGGAGGATCCTTAGTGTTGGGGAGATATACTATGTTATTTCTAATATCATTAATTTTTTGATTGAAAAATACAGCAATAGCCTCACAGGTTTTACTGGAAGTACTTAGGAGGCATTCCTTTGAGTTACCTGGGTTTAACAGACGATCAATCGTGGAGAATAAGACTCTAAGATTACTACCATTGTTATTTATAATCTTAGAGAAATAGCAGCGCCTCTCAAGACAGACTGTGTTATTGTATTCTGTTATTTTAACTTTTAATATTTCATAGTGGATAGTTAGTTTAGTCTTCCTCCATTTACACTCAGCTCTACGGATGCTCTCTTTAAATCAGACACTCTTTGGGTCTTCCATGGTATAACAATGCTAGAAACTTTTTTAACTGCCTTTTCAGGTGCAACTATGTCAACAGCAGCTCTCACTTTAGTATTAAATCTTTCCACCTTACTATTTACATTATCCTCGCTATTATAGTTGGCACTATAAACGGACTGATTGCTTAGAATGTTTGTAAGTTTTAAAGCTGCTGAAGAGTCAAAGAAGCGTTTTTTAACAATATGCTTCTCATGAGTGTTTTCTATCATTATTTCTATATTAAAAAGTAGAAGAAAATGGTCTGATAGACCAATATCAATGACCTGCTTTATATCAATTTTTAGTCCTTTAGTAATTACTAAGTCTAACGTATGACCTGCTTTATGTGTAGGCTGATTAACGAGCTGTCTCAAATCAAAAGAGTCCAGGAGGTTCATAAATTCTTTTACTTTTTGGTCACACTGATTATCTAAATGAAAATTAAAGTCGCCGACTATTAAGAGTGTCATAGTTCGTAATTAAAATTGACATTAAGTCAGAGAATTCCTCAAAGAAAGACACATTGAATTTAGGAGGTCTGTACACGGATAATACTAGAACGTGAGAATCTCCATGAATAACAACGGTGAGATACTCAAAGGACTTGAATTTACCAAAACTGACATCTTTACATTTTAACCGGTTTGAGTAAATATTTGCTAGTCCGCCACGTCTCTTTCCTTGGCGATCTGCACGAGTAAAACTGTAATCTGGTTGCGCAGATTCGATTAAAATAGACGCACCATCTGAGCTAAGCCACATTTCACTTAGCGCAATAAAATCAATTTTTCTATCACTAATAAGATCAGTGATAAAAAACGTCTTGTTAGTTAAAGCTCTAACATTTAATAGTGCCATATTTAATGTTTCGGAGGGGCAGAGGTGAATACTATGTGCATTATTGATATTTGGAACAGGAACTAAGTTATTTTTATTAGCGCCGCTCTGTGTGTATTTTTTGTTTAATCTATAGTCCGTTTTTATAGTTTTAATACATTGTTCATCTAAAGTAGTAATTTTAATTAAATTATTGGTGTTTATGCCGTGTTGCCTAGATTTTCTACGTGCATTGAGATTGGTTATTAGAGTATTAATGTTGTGAACTTTTACAGAAGATTTTATTAAACAATTATCATGTCCTAGCACAGCAGTAGCATTTTGGAAGGGGTTAAGAGTAGAGATAGATAGTCAAGATAAACGAATTACCTTAGATATGTTTTCGGAGAGGACCCAGGCGCCGAAACTGTATGCAGGCCATCTCTCTTGAAGAAACGCGGCCTTTCCCAAAAGAGGTCCCAGTTGTTGATGAATCCGATGTCTTAATTCTTGCAGAAGCCCTGCAGCCAGTTGTTTTAATCCTAGCAGACGACTGAAGAACTGATTTAATTAACAACAAGACTCAGCACCTAATTAAGCAACTGTTTGGAGTGAAATTGGTTGGAGTTTGAGGCCCTGACTTAATTGTTCTTCTGTTGGCTCCCTCACTTCACATTTCATTTCTGTTTCGGTGCCATTTAAGGAAAGAAACGAAGCAATTCAGAGGAATGATGAAGAAATTCACAGGAACAAATCTTAAAAAAACAAATCAATTAAATTCAAAAGAAGTTAATCAAGTGTCAAAAACAAGTCACTAATTAAGAAAAGGGGTTAGAATGAAAACCTGCAGCCACTGGGGCCCTCCAGGACCGGAGTTGGGCCCCCTGTCTTAGGCTACTACCACCACTTGTAGACACACAACAACGTGCGGCATTGTGAGTGGTGTATGTTGCATTCATGGTCAGTGCTACTGTATGAATTTCTGAAGGCTCATGAAATGTGTTTTTTTTTGTTTGTTTGTTTTTTCTCTGCATTTCTGGTGGGACCACAGGCAGGGCCACTCAGAGTTTGCTTACAGGCTGCCATTTAAGTAGAGCCGCTGCCAATCACCACCTGGAACTGCACTCCACCATATAATTTCGATGGGTCTCCCACAGTTCATGCAAGTATGAATTTCATTTTACTTTATATACAAAAGTAAACTTGAACTCACTCAGGAAGCAGTAACAGAATAACTGTGTATTTGTGCATCGGAGTGTGGAATGCCAAGTCAGACTCTTCCACTGCCTAATGTAAGTAAGCCTCGTAAGACACTCAGGGCACCACCAAGTGACAGAGGATTGAGGTTAAGCTGGCCATATCTGAAATTCACCAAGACAGAGCCAAGCTTCTTAGCTGTGCTGGAAATCATTTTCATTCAGCATTTTTCACTGAAGACAGACTCAACGTGTTCACACTGATTTGCAGATATAATGCAGCAAGAGAAAAGTGTATAAGTAACCAACATTTCCATACTTTGCACACACCCATAAAAAATGAATAATTTTATGGAGAGCTCAATTCATTTTCTTCAAATGTATTCCAGGCATCCAAACTGAGATCCAACTAATAATGTGGCATCACCCTTTGGAACAGAGAAGGGGAAGACCGACTCCCTGTAATGGCGTTTCAGGAGGAGGTTCATCTCGGTGTTGTATTGTCATTATATAATAAGCAAAGTCAAAAATCTGTTGACCTGAACTGACTATCCACACTTCCAGTCTCAGTTCTGTTTTTTGTTTTAAATCTTCTGATTCGTTTTGTATTTCTAGCTTTGTGTTAATTTTTATAATTATTTTGAGCCCTTCAGAGTTTCACACATTTTGTTATGTTGCAGCTTTGTGCTAAACTCATTTAGATTAACTTTTTCCCCTCATCAAACAACACTAAATACCCCTGTGAAGACAGAATAACACAAGAGAGACACATAAAGGTTTGGGACCCAGTCCTGTATACTGAAGGTCGTGTGGATTCTGTCATGTCAAGGTAACAAAGGTATCCATGAGACATTGTTTGCATGATACAGAGGACTTTTATATGTGACAGACAGGAAATGATAGTGGTAATTGACATTGACGTAGAACTGATGAGCCAGAGGTGATAAGATGGGATGAAGGTGGAAGTGAGGTCATCTGGAGGGAGCTGGAAGTGAGATCATTTAATGGAGTCGTATCTTCGGTACCCAGAAGAGGACTGTGTTTTGGATGGATTTCGAAGGGAGTTTCAGAAGGTAAGTCTTCTAATCATCATTTTTCCTGAAGGACAAGAGAAAGAGGCATTAGCGCAAAATGCAAAATCCCCTGGTTTTTGTACTCATGCTGTGCCAGGCCTGTTGGCTGCCCCCTACTCACGTGTGTATGACACCCCACAATGACAGAACAAAAAGAAGATTTTCAGGAATTTTTGCAAATTTATTACGAATAAAAAACTGAAATATGACATTGACACAAGACTTTTCCATGACAACTGAAATCTGGCACAGGTGTATCCCATTCTATTAATCGTCGCTGAGATATTTCTGCACATTGTGAACTCATTGGACGTGATTTGGAAAGATGCACACCTCTCTATAGAAGGTCCCACAGTTGATTTTTTGTATCAGAGCAAACACCAAGACATGAGGTTGAAGGAATTGATCTTGGAGGCAGGATTGTGTGAAGACCCAACAAAAAAAAGTCTGCAGAATTGAAGGTTCCCAAGAGCACTGTGGCCACCATAATTCTTGAATGGAAGAAGTTTGGAGCAATCGCAACTCTTACTAGAGATGGTCAAACTGACGGGATGTGTTAAGAGGGGTGATGATGGTCACTCTGGTTCAGATCCAGAGAGCCTGTGTAGAAATGAGAGAAACTTCTAGAAGGATAACCACCATTCCATCTTTGAGGCATGGTAGTTGTAGAATTGTGCTGTTGGGTTGTTTTTCAGCAGCAGTGACTGGGAGACAAGTCAGGCTTGAGAGAAAGCTGAATGGAGCAAACTATACCGATATCCTTAGTGAAAACCTGCTCCAGGGTCTCCTAGACCTCAGATTGCTCTGAAGGTTCACATGTCAACTGGGCAATAATTCTAAGCACAAGACAAAGCAAAATCAATGCAGGAGTGGCTCAGGAATGTTCTAGAGTGACCCTGCCAGAGCCCCCACTTAAACCCAATCAAACATCTCTGGAGAGACCTGAAAATAGCTGTCCACTGATTTGGGGTCTACTCAACCTGACAGAGTTTGAGAGGGTCTGCAGAGAAGAATGGCAGAAAATCACCAAATCCAGGTGTGTGAAGCTTCATTTCCAAGATGATTCCAGGCTGGAATGAAACCAAAGGTGCTTCAACTAAGTACGGAGTAAAGGGCCTGAATACTTGTGTCAATGTGATATTCAGTTTTTTAAATTTTAATCAATTGTAAAAATTTCTAAAATGTTGTTCTCACTTCATTCTGGGTGACAACTGAGAGTGGCTTGATGAGCAAGAAAATGAATGTGAATGATTTTAGCATAAGGCTACAGAGAAGTGAAGGGCTCTAAATACTTTGTGAAGGTATCATGGTGGGTAGTGTGCTTTTCTGTGTCTAAGGTGCATTCAGGACTGACATTCAAGTAGGCTGAATTGATATCATTTTGGATTCATGAAGAACAGGAGGTGAGGAATAGATGGTTGCTGTGTAAGTTAGTAAATATTAATTTTACTGTACTCTGTAGACATGACAGTTCTCATACTACGACTAACTAGGCCATCCTCCGTCTCTTGATCATTTCCTATTGCTTTCCTTAGGAAAGGCAACCTACATAAGCACATTTGGAACCTGAAGTGCCACTGCAGGGTGGATTTTCTTTCAGTTGTTTTCAAGGACTGGATGACAATGAGCACACTGTTGTTACAGCCGACTATTTCATTAGGTGCCCAAAGTATATGACCTGCCTGATAAGAGCAACAGCACTGTGGCACTGCAGCCACTGCACGGATGTTTACCTCGATATTACAGGCAAGGGAGCTACACGGGCGACAAGATAAGGCACTTCATATCTCTGATCTTTGCTCCAGTAGGCCTCTATTTTTTTTTATCCTTAACCCATAAATTGATGACATTTCACCCATGTTAGGAGAAAAGCACCTTGCCTGAACCTCCATACATCACTACTGCTGTTCTTTCTACTGTGGAGCAGAAGACAAATCACTATACCGACAAGGAAGACCCTTTTAAAACGGGCATAAAAGTGTCTGACAAACAACAGGAGCCCATTCAGGCCATTAAGGTCACTTGCTTAGCTAACAGCAGAGTTGTCCCAAAATTTCATCCAGATACTTGGGGAAAAAAAGAAAATTATAAAAAAATAACCTTTTGATGTTTTAGAAAACTTCATCAAAGGTTATCTTATGAATAGCTAGCCGTTCTCCGCGGCTTCGCCCGTGTAGAAGTCAAACAGGACAGTGAGGAGGGCCCCACCCAGCTCCCCTCTCCTGAAGTCACGCTTTACTCCTCCCCGCAGCCTCTGCCTCAGATTAGCGCGAAAATATCGCTCCTGCAAGCAAATTATGATACTTAGCGCAATGACAGAAGTTGCAAAATCAATCAGAATGTTGAAGCAAATTATTGAAAAAACCTGATCTAAATCTGTTAAGTAGTTCTTTCGTGAAAAGTGGACATACATACAGACAGACACACATTGGATTTTATATATATATATATATATATATATATGTTGAAATAGTTTACTGTCAAATAAATGCAAAGAGTACGCGACACGTGTTTCGCCCTCATTCTGGGCTCATCAGGCGTACACACTCCACTGCACTCCCTCTCGGGAATCGAACCAAATAAACGAACCACACGCCGTGGCGCAACGTTAGGGGCATCGCCTCTGGCGCTGATGTCCGAGGTTCGATTCCCGTAAGGGAGTGCAGTGGAGTGTGTACGCCTGATGAGCCCAGAATGAGGGCGAAACATGTGTCGCGTACTCTTTGCATTTATTTGACAGTAAACTATTTCAACCATTCTATGATCTGCTCCTCACAAACTGAGGGCACCGTGGCGGATGTTAGCAGATTGCTGGCCAACCACAAGCGTTACCTGGTAGGTAACCACCCATACAATCAGATTGTGACACAGACTACGAATGCCGTGAATATATATATGTATATATATATAGGGATGTGATGGTGCTTTTATAAATACTGTATGTCTCTGTTGTAGAAATAACTCGGAAGCTATTAAAGTTATTGGTCACAAAATTTTACATCCTCATTTTTAAAGACTAATGGCAGTTCAAATTCACAATAGGCACATCTGAATCAGTTGTTTTACACAAAGAAGAGCAAGAGAAAGTGTGTTAAAATAATCATTCGAATTGTTTGATGAAATTGTATCCCACCAAATGATAGAAATTAATAAAGGTGAATAATGAACCCAAGTAATTTTTTAGGAATAACACTGATGTGCACAAAAATCCTCTTGCATAATGAAATTGGTGTACTTTATCTATTCAGGTGGGCTGAATCCATTTCTGAAACTGGAATTTCTTTACCACAGACCATTTCTGTGAAATATCAGAGTCATTGAAAAATACTGTATTGAAAAATAAGTTAATTTTATGCCATAAGTATTTTTCATGCACTGAATATTATTTTGAAATGGAAAATGCCAGTCCTTCCCGTTTTTAGCATTAGTCAAGGTAGAAACACAACAAAAGCAAATATTTGCTACATATTTTTGCTTTGCGCACTCCCCCACCATAACCTTTTGTCTATCGGGGAGGAGCAAAAGCTTTAGATTCATCAAAAATTTAAATCTCCGGTTTTCGACATTTTAGGGTCTCTTGATACGAAAAACATTGATATCTCAATAATGCATCTTTGTCTTGTCTGTCTGTGTGTCACAGTTTCTTGAGGACGGTCTAGAGTTAAAATGGCTGGAATGGAACATACCAAACTCGAAATTTAAGCCTGTTATGAAATAATAATGTGTCAATTAGTTTTTGAGCCATATCATGCAAGAGAAAGAGGCACTGTAGAGTAATCCTCAAATGCCATAATTATGCAGTTCTTTATGAATTGCTATCGTAATGAATTCTCTTATGATCAGAAAGATCATCATCAGAGCGGTAAATAATTACTGAAATGTTGGAGAATAGTTTGGGTAACTTGGTTCCTAGGGCGCAAAGCCTACTGATGCTCACATCTGAATTATTTACTTTCAATCAATATTTTTACGCTCTTCTTATTCAAAATAGCCAGAAATGCACAACCCCACATCAGAAAAAGTTGGGAGGGTATGGAAAATGCAAAAGAAAAAAAAGAAAAAGTAGTGATTCTTAAAGTTACTTTGACTTTTACTTAATTGCAGACAGTATGAAGCCAAGATATTTCATGATTTGTCTGATTAACTTCATTTTATTTGTTAATATACATCCATTCCTGCATTTCAGGCCTGCAACACATTCCGAAATAAGCTGGAACAGTAAAGCATTCACCACTTTGTAATGTTGCCAGTCCTTCTTACAACACTTATAAGACATTTTGGCACTGAGGATGCCAATCGATGAAGCGTTTCAGGTGTTATTTTGTCCCATTCTTCCTGCAAACACATCTTAAGGTGTGCAGCGGTACAGGGTTGTCATTGTCACACTTTTCATTTCAAAATTCTCCACACACACAAATCAGGACTGCAGGCAGGTCAGACCAGCACCCATGCCCTCATCTTCCACAGCCATACCTTTATAATGTGGGCAGAATGCGGGTTTGTATTGTCTTGTTGAAAAATACATGGATGTCCCTGGAAAAGCTGTTGTCTTGAAGGCAGCATATGCTGCTGTATTTTTCTGCATAAATGCTGCCATCACAGAAGTATAAATTACCTTTACCAAGGGCACTGACACAACCCTATACCATAACAGACCCTGCCTTTTGGCTTTTTGATAACAGTCTGGATGGTCCTTTTCATCTTTGGTTCGGAGCACACAAAAAAGACCTGGAAAACTGATTTGTCTGAGTACAATGCACATTTCCACTTTATGATGGTCCATCTCAGATGCCTACTAGCCCAGAAAAGTCGAAGCTACTTCTGGACATGGTTAATGTAAAGCTTCTTTTTTTGCACAGTAAAGTTTTAAGTGGCATTTGTGAATGTAACTCTGTATTGTACAGTGCATCCAGAAAGTATTCACAGCACATCACTTTTTCCACATTTTGTTATGTTACAGCCTTATTCCAAAATGGATTAAATTAATTTTTTTCCTCAGAATTCTACACACAACACCCCATAATGACAATGTGAAAAAAGGTTTACTTGAGGTTTTTGCAAATGTATTAAATATAAAAAAACTGAGAAATCACAAGTACATAAGTATCCACAGCCTTTGCTCAATACTTTGTCGATGCACCTTTGGCAGCAATTACAGCCTCAAGTCTTTTTGAATATGATGCCACAAGCTTGGCACACCTATCCTTGGCCAGTTTCGCCCATTTATCTTTGCAGCACCTCTCAAGCTCCATCAGGTTGGATGGGAAGCGTCGGTGCACAGCCATTTTAAGATCTTTCCAGAGATGTTCAATCGGATTCAAGTCTGGGCTCTGGCTGGGCCACTCAAGGACATTCACAGAGTTGTCCTGAAGCCACTCCTTTGATATCTTGGCTGTGTGCTTAGGGTCATTGTCCTGCTGAAAGATGAACCGTCGTCCCAGTCTGAGGTCAAGAGCGCTCTGGAGCAGGTTTTCATCCAGGATATCTCTGTACATTGCTGCAGTCAACTTTCCCTTTATCCTGACTAGTCTCCCAGTCCCTGACGCTGAAAAACATCCCCACAGCATGATGCTGCCACCACCATGCTTCACTGTAGGGATGGTATTGGCCTGGTGATGAGCGGTGCCTGGTTTCCTCCAAACGTGACACCTGGCATTCACACCAAAGAGTTCAATCTTTGTCTCATCAGACCAGAGAATTTTCTTTCTCATGGTCTGAGAGTCCTTCAGGTGCCTTTTGGCAAACTCCATGTGGGCTGCCATGTGCCTTTTACTAAGGAGTGGCTTCCGTCTGGCCACTCTACCATACAGGCCTGAGATGGTTGTCCTTCTGGAAGGTTCTCCTCTCTCCACAGAGGACCTCTGGAGCTCTGACAGAGTGACCATCGGGTTCTTGGTCACCTCCCTGACTAAGACCCTTCTCCCCCGATCGCTCAGTTTAGATGGCCGGCCAGCTCTAGGAAGAGTCCTGGTGGTTTTGAACTTCTTCCACTTACGGATGATGGAGGCCACTGTGCTCATTGGGACCTTCAAAGCAGCAGAAATTTTTCTGTAACCTTCCCCAGATTTGTGCCTTGATACAATCCTGTCTCGGAGGTCTACAGACAATTCCTTTGACTTCATGCTTGGTTTGTGCCCTGACATGAACTGTCAACTGTGGGACCTTATATAGACAGGTGTGTGCCTTTCCAAATTATGTCCAACCAACTGAATTTACCACAGGTGGACTCCAATTAAGCAGCAGAAACATCTCAAGGATGATCAGGGGAAACAGGATGCACCTGAGCTCAATTTTGAGCTTCATGGCAAAGGCTGTGAATACTTATGTACATGCGCTTTCTCAATTTTTTTATTTTTAATAAATTTGTAAAAATCTCAAACTTTTTTCACGTTGTCATTATGGGGTGTTGTGTGTAGAATTCTGAGGAAAAAATGAATTTAATCCATTTTGGAATAAGGCTGTAACATAACAAAATGTGGAAAAAGTGATGCGCTGTGAATACTTTCCGGATGCACTGTATGTGCTTGACAAATGTTTGCAAAGTAATCCTTTGCCCATGTGGTTAGATCAGCTATTGATGAGTGATGGTTCTTGATGCAGTGCCGTCTGAGGGATTGGAGATCACAGGTGTTCAGTGTAGGCTTGCGCCTTTTCCCTTTATGCACTGAAATTCTTCCAGTTTCCTTGAATCGCTTAATGATATTATGCACAGTAGAGGGAGAAATGTGCAAATCCCTTCCAATCTTCCTTTGAGAAACATTGTTTTCAAACACTTCAATCATTTTCTTACACATTTGTTGACAAACTGGAGATCCTCTCCCCATCTTTTCTCCTCAAAGACTCATGGACAGTGCTTTTGTACCAAATCATAATTACAATCACCTGTTGACATCTTCTGTTTGAAATCACATCATTATTTAATTCTTTTACTTCATTACAGGCTCTGATATACCCAGAAGCCCAAATTTTTTTGGAAAGTGTTGCAGGCCTGAAATCCAGAAATGAAGTTGACAATATAAAACACGAGATATATTGGGTTCATACTGTCTACAATGAAATAAAAGTCAAAGCAAATATAAGAATCACAGATTTTTTTTATTTGTTTGTTTTGCATTTTCTATACTGTCCCAACTTTTTCTGATTTGGAGTTGTATATTTAGATGGTTAAAACGATGCCTTTTTATTGTCCAGATGAGAGAATGTTTTTTCACGTTTTTTTACAGAAGTATGTACGGTCGGGTTGATCCATTGTCTTGACCAGGTAATAAATAAGCAATGATAAAAAAAAATATACAGCCATCCTATATTAGAAAAAAATATTGACACAATTATGTTGAAAATATGAGGGCAGAAACTTACAAGGAACTAGTTGAGAAGCATAAAATCTTTAAAGATCTATTTTCTACCCACTCATTTGATTCAACCCCCCAAGGACATGAGGAGGTGGTCACTGATGAACACGGGGAGAGGCCCCACCAGGACACGGCTCAAATTGAGAGATTTTATGGTGGAAAGTGGAGTGAATGTATGTTGGTCATTCTACCTTGAAACACTTTCAAAGGATTACAAGAACAAAGCACTAACTAGTGACTACTTTTTGTAAGTAATAATTACATTTAAAACAATTATTTGCTTAATTTATATTTTTTCAAGTCAAAATAATTAGTTTCCTCTGAAATAATGTTCTCTCATTTTAGGCCTTCATCTCTCAAATACAGGATGGTGCAGAGCAATTCTGTTGCCAGATCTGAATTCATCACCCTCAAATCTACAAAGAACACCTCAGATTTTTGACGTGAGTAGACCCGTGTAATCATCAATTTCATACAAAAAATACTTTTTTTCCACAAAAGACAACCAAATAAAAAGTAGATTCTCATCTAATACTACGTCACATTCATATATCATTATTTTATGAAATGTAAAGATTTGTTCTGACGTCATTTGCCTTGATCCTCTAAAATGACACTGACAGAAGTTTTTAAAGAGACTGTAAAACTCTTGCCAATATGTATTGCTTTTTTAACATTTGTATTTGCATTCCCACCATGACCCCAGCTGCTTTAAATACATTCATTGCATTGGGCCTTGAAAAACAGCTGCCTCCTGCTCGCTTCACTTGCTAACCCCCGGGTGGGCGCTACATACTACCCACTTCGCGGATCTGCCACTCATGTATGGGGATGCGGATGTACAATTTAAACAGATTGTTATTTTCATGGGAATTGTTACATATGCATAATAGAACCAACTATTTTACATTACAGCGAGTAATTAACCATAGTAAAAAATAGTAAAATGTAATAAATTGAAAGAAAATTATGTTTCATGTTGCATTACAGGTATTCATAGCGTTATATGTTTTCATTCTTTTTGGCTTTGAAATTAACTCGCAAATACTTTTTAAACTTACACTTTTACTGTAAAACTTCAGTAAAAACAATTTTTTTAAATAACTTTTCGTCAATATCACATTGAATTTTGATTCAGTGTTTGGACTTACATTGTGACAACGCAACGTATAACTGCCTGTGAGTTTATATCTTTTCTTGCTCTCTAATAAATAAACTGACTTTTTCAAATGTTTGTCCCTTGTCCCTTCAAATGTTTGTTAATTGTCATTGCAAAAGCTATTCTAACGGGAAACTGTAAATGTTTTAATATGAACGGCATATCAAGATCTCTTTTGGTGTCTAATGTTATCCGTGGAAGATGTACTACATTACCTTTCTTGTCACCTGTTAAAATTTTATATGTCATTGCCATTTAACTGATCAACTATTTTTACGATAATTCATTTGACTTCATCGTTTCTCTGTGCTAGGATTGCCCGTGTACTCACTTCTTCTGTTGATAACCCTTCAGGATGAAATTCTTCAATAAAATTTGGACATAATAAGTCTTTTTTTATTGGGAACTTAAAGTGAGGAAAATGTAAAAATTTATAAGAGCTGAGAGCCCAGTAACTGTGTCTGACAAAAGCATTCACACGAATGAGAGGACCGTGTGCATGGTTGAAAATGGTTGAGAGGAGAGCGGGACTTGAAAAAATCTCTTGGCAATAGTCTTGTCTCAAGATATTCTTTTATAATAGAGAGACATAAAAGGCCACATCTGGAAAACCACAGCCCAAAGAAAACATCATGGCAGCTAAACCTAAAGGTGATATTCTTGTGGGAGCCTTACCCATACACAGAGTCAAACATAGTTGTGGGTGAATAGTTTCCTCTTGGTTCCATTTTTGGTCGAGGCAGACAGTTATTCTCAAGCGAGTCAATCATTGCAGCTGAGAGAAGAAAAACACAAAACATGCTCTGCTAGGTATACCAAGATTTCATTTGGATTTCATTTGGTAGCAGAAGACAAAACGTAGTCAGAGAAACAAGGCAGGAAGTCAATTAAGCCAAAAAACAACCTTAAAATGTTAACTAAGCCTGAAACATAGTAAAGAAAACAAAGCATAATGATCTAAAGCTAGATATTTTAGGCAAATAAACACACACAAAAACTCTTAAGTGAAATTTGCAATGACCAGGAACCCTTAAACTGCTGACCTAATTACATCAAAGGTCACAACCTCTTGTTATTCCTCTGGGGTAACCAGCCTAGCAACAATATATAAAAAAAAAAAAAAAACAAAGACTTAATAAAATGGCGGTGCCCATGAAAAACAAAATGGCATCTGAATAGTGAATACTGTGTAACTAAATTAAAACAACTTCAAATTAAAAAATTAATATCAAAAATGGAATCAGCAACCCAAAAACCTGTAGGACAATAAAATGTCCTAAAGTTCATAATACTGAGGTAAAAATTTAAAATGAACCCAACACAATGAAAGCATGTCTGACACCATTTGCTATTTTATATTCCTCCTTTGTTTGACCCTCTTCTGTGCACTAGTGAACAATGTATTCTTTCATTATTATTATTATTATTATTACTGTTGAATATTTGGCTTACCATATCAGGATGCATTACAGTTTTTTAAAAGTAGTTTTTGCAGCACAGGCAAGTTAGGGTCACACTGGAATCAATGGCCGACCTTGAAGTTTGAATTCCGCTAGCCTAAGCACCGCATCATGCTGACTGCCCAGCTACTGTCTTTGGCTCACTTAGTGTACTCCTTTTGCAGTCTACACGGCACCTTCAGAAAGTATTCAGATTGCTGTGTTACAACCTTCTGCTAAAATCGATTACATTTAGTTTTTCCCTCATCAAGCATCAGTCACGGACAAAGCAAACAGAATTTTAGAAGTTTTTGCATATTCATTAAAAATAAAAAAACTGAAATGTCTCATTGGCACAAGTATTCAGACCCTTTACTTAGTACTTTGTGTAAGCACCTATGGCAGCGATTACTGCCTGGAGTCTTCATCGGTTTGATACACACCTGGATTTGAGGATTTTTTCCACCATTCTTCCCTGCAGATTCTCTCAAGCTCTGTCAGATTGGATGGAGACCTTTGATGGACAGTTATTTTCAGGTCTCTACATTTTTAATAGGGCAGTTCCTGAGACACTAAAGGACACTCCCAGAGTTGTCTCTAAGCCACTCCTATGTTATCATTGCTTTGTACAAAGGGTCACTGCCCTGTTACAAGGTGAATCTTTGGCCCAGTCTGAGATTCAGAGCACTCTGGAGCAGGTTTTCATTAAGAATATCTCTGTAGTTTGCTCCATTGAACTTTCCCTCAACTCTGACTAGTCTCCCAATCCCTGCTGCTGAAAAACAACCCCACAGCATTAGGCTGCCACCACCATTCTTCAGTGGAATGATGCATTTGATGAGCGGTGCCTGGTTTTCTCTAGATGTGATACTTGAGGCCAAACAGCTCCTTCTTGGTTTCATCAGACCAGAGAATCTTGTTTTTGCAAACTCCAAGCAGGCTTTCATATGTCACGTAGCCACTCAGACATAAAGCCCAGATTAGTGGAATGATCCAGTTCTTCTGGTAGTTTCTCCTGTCTCCACCCAGGTTCTCTGGGCCTCAACCAGAGTGACCATTGGGTTGTGGTTCTTCCACACCTTTTCTATTTAAGAATTACGGAGATCACTGCACTCTTGAAAACCTTCAGTGCTGCACAACTTTTTCTGTAACCTTCCACTGATCTGAGCCACGTCTCTAAGCTCTGCAAGCAGTTCCTTCGACCTCGTGGCCTGGTATCTGCTCTGATACGCATTGTCAACCATGAGACCTTATACTGTATACACAGCCTTTCCTAATCTTATCCAATGAAATGAACTGACCACAGGTGGACTCCAAACAAAATGTGATCAATAAAGTGGGATACACCTGAGCCAGACTTAAGTGTCAAAGCAAGGGGTCTGAATACTGGTATCAATGTGATATTTCAGTGTTTAATTTTAATAAACTAAGGGGCTCTACCCCCTGCTCACTTCACTCGCCAACCCCGTTCACGTATGTGGATTTCATTTTCACCAAACAAATCTTTTAATTCTCGTGGATGCACCATTTCATTAGGAAGAAACACTACTTTTCCCTGATGGCAACACAAATTAGACGATCTACAAGTCCCCGACTTAAAGTTTAGAACCGAACAATTTCTACATGCTTCTGTCATATCACCTATGTCCATATATTTGATCTCTTTTCACTGTTCTGTTATTTCACCAAATAATAATTTCCGTTTGTTAGCACTAATGCAATCTTTACTATCAGTTTTTTGAGACTTTCAAATTTTAGTACTTTCATAATCTCTAACCTGCTCTGCATGTGTATTGCGCCAACTTTTTGAACCTCTTTACGGCGTTCTACTTTGTCTTCTGCTCTTTGTCTTTTATTTCCACCCAGTCTTGAAGCTGAGAGTGCAGGAACTGTGTCTGACAATAGCATTCACACAAATGAGAAGTGAGTGGACTGTGGGCGCGCCAGCCACTTTGCGTCTCTGCCCCTCGTGTATGTGGATTTCACTTTCACCAAAATCAAATCTTTTCATTCTCGCAGATACGCCTCTTCATTGGGAAGAAACACTACTTCTCCCTGATGGCAACACAAATTAGATGATCTACAAGTCTCTGACTTAAAGTTTAAAGCTGAACAATATCTACTTACTTCTGTCATATCACCTATGTCCATATATTCGATCTCTTTTTGCTGTTCTGTTATTTCACAGAGTAATAATTTCCATTTGTTAGTGGTAATGCGATCTTTACTGGCAGTTTTTTGAGACTTTCGAATTTTAGTACTTTCATAATCTCTAACCTGCTCTGCATGTGTATTGCGCCAACTTTTTGAACCTTTTTACAACTTTCTACTTTGTCTTCTACTCTTTGTCTTTTATTTCCACCCTCTCTTGGAGCTGAGAGCGCAGGAACTGTGTCTGACAATAGCATTCACACGAATGAGAAGTGAGTGGACTATGGGTGTGGTTGTAAATGTTTGAGAAGAGTGCGGGACTTGTCAAAATCTCTTGGCAAAAAGTCTCATCTTGCGGGACCTGAAATTATCTCTCATGGGAGTTAAAATTATCTCTGAGAAAGTCTTGTCTCAGGATTTCCTTTTATAATAAAGAGATTAGCAAAAATTAATAAAATCCTGTTTTTGTGTCATCATTCTGGGGTATTGTTTAATGAGGGAATAAAAGCAATTAAATGATTTTAACATAAGGCTGCAACATAGCAAAATGTTCAAAAAGTGAAGAGACCCAAATACTTTCTGAAGGCTCTGCACTTTCATGCAGTGTTGTATATATTATGTATTAAAGAAATAGAATTACAAAAGTAATAAAAGCTGGCTGTTTGAACAAGAAAATGGCACTTATAACCTTTTCACATATAAGTCAGTCTCTTTGATGTCTTCTTTTTCATAGTTTCTTTTTGAACAGCACTATAGTACAATATAGAATGTTCCAATTATACTGCTTATATAGGATGATCCCACTTTTCTTTTAGACGTTTCTCTTTCTAGTAATCAATCATTTCCCTCAGGGGAAAAAGTTGCAAAGAACAGAAAGGAAAGCTTTAAAACTAACCATGTTATTCAAAGGGAATTCAATAAAAGCTGCTATACTTTGTAAAATAGCTCGGTTCACCCACACTATGTACATTTTTTTTTATTTTAAAAAAGAAACCATGACCTCAAGCCATTGGGATTCAATGAATAATAAAGAGCTCTTCTGGATGAGTAAAATCAGACAGCAGGCTTGTGTTATAGTGAAGACAATCAGACCGAACACTGAGCAATAAGAGAAAGCATTCTGCACAGCAATGAAGGACTGACGATGTACTGTGAAACTCAAGCAAACAGCAAAGTAAAATCAAAAGCTAAGTAATCTCAGAATGGAGCGCAAAGATAATAAGTGGCCAAGGAAGTCTGCTGTCTGCTTACCTCTCTCATAGGTTAGTTCTGATCCTGACCTTGTGAGGATGAATTCTGTCTCTCTCTGTGACTGTAAAAGTTGAATCCTTCACCCAATGCTGCTTCAAAAACATAAGGGTGAAAGGTACTGTAAGCATTGAGGTTGCTTTATCTATTAAAGGAATACTCTTACGAAAAACATATGTTTTTTAATATGTTGTAGTTTGTAGTGATAACCAAAAAAAAATGTAATCTCATATTTTCATGCAGAGCGCATATAACAAAAGTTCTGATATAACGGTGACTGGTCCATGAAAAATAGTCCTACTTTACTCATGTTGCATAATCCACATGTGAATTCATCCATGCTGACAATATGATGGACATGTATATTTTTACTGAAATATGTTAAATAAACCACTTATGGTAAACTTTCTCTTGAAATAAAATGGAACAACGACAACTTATTTTTTTGCATAGCTCTTTTCTGCAAGTGCAGACACAAACCAGTTTTAACAATTCTCACCTAAAATACGAGTATAGATTATACTAATTACTAAATACACCTCAGTTGCTCGTGAACATTTGAATTAAATACTTGCCTCATTCATTGGTTAGGAGTCCTGCCCAGTGACACCTCATTCATTGCCTACCATTTTGCTTCACTAGCTTGCACTGAGAGACGCAATACTAAAGAAAAAAAGTGGAGGAAAAGCAAGTGATAACATTAACTGGTGGGGAATAGGCCTCGTCTCAGTGCATACCCAAGATGCTTCACCAAGTAGAAGGTCAATTCACCTGGGAGGAAATCAGAGCATGTGGCATAAAGAAATTACATCTGCATCAGCAATAAACTGCTGTTCATCTACAGCCAACTAAGAATTCCCATCTTATGAGAACTGTTTCACTTCAGCATATAATGGACCTTCTTCCCAAGTTCACAGCTGTTGAATGTCTTTAATCATTTTACCAAATGGGCAGTTAACCAGTTTTATGTCTTCTTAGATCACTGAAGTTGATTTAGGCACAGGTCTTAAATTAATACTAATATTATGGTGAATGTTTCTGGGCTCTTTTCAGAAGGACATGTTTCAGTTATATTTCTGCAAAATCCTTCTATAATTCTGCATATTAACGTAACATATCTCAGGGATGCTTTTCCGGGGTAAAACTGTGGGGTTTATGATACCTGTCAGTCTCTTCCTCCCTTTGTTTGTTCGTATCTCTTGTTAGTATGGAAATGGTGTCAACTCTTTTGAAAATTTTATGGCCATGCATTGTCCCATTGGCTGAGCTTTGATCTCTGACTAACTTCAGGATATATACAGTAAGTGTACGTTTTCAAATGCCAAAAAGGGAAGATTAGTATCTTCTGTCTCTTCTGCACTACACATCAGTCATTCCTAATATTCCTTATTTTTCCATTTTTATAAATGTATTCCATTTTGTTATTGTATATAATTTTGAGTTTACTTTTAATAAATTGTCAATTATTGTACTGGCTATGTGTCTGCTGTCACTGTAATTAATGCTGAAAAGGTGTAGCCCCTTGTACTGAGGGCACATTTTGGACCTCATCCTCTATGGTTTGCAGTCAGGATATTTCTGTTTGGTGAGTATTCACGTTAAGATACATTAAGATAAACTGCCTAGCCACTAAGGTTTTATTTTGAAACACATGTTAGGGTATTGTGATATGAAATATTATATATGTAGCACATGCTAAGAAAGCTGCTTACAGTTTATACAATACAATTTATTTTTGTATAGCCCAAAATCACACAGGAAGTGCCGCAATGGGCTCTAACAGGCCCTGCCTCTTGACAGCCCCCCAGCCTTGACTCTCTAAGAAGACAAAGAAAAACTCCCAAAAAAACCTTGTAGGGAAAAAATGGAAGAAACCTTGGGAAAGGCAGTTCAAAGAGAGACCCCTTTCCAGGTAGGTTGGGCGTGCAGTGGGTGTCAAAAGAAGGGGGTCAATACAATACAATGCAGTACACAGAACAAATCCTCAATACAGTATAAAATAAAAAAAAATTTAGAAGTAAAAAAAATAAAAATTTTAGAAGTACGGAGCAGAATTTAACAGTCGATGATATCATATAATAAGATTTGGATATTTTTAGAGTCCTGGAGACCTCATCCATCAAGCTGCCTCCCCCATTTGGCCATTCCACGGCTGAAATAGTGCTGGGCCAGCCAATCCAATGAAAGGACCCCTCTTTCCCACGATTCCTGCGATCCTCCATCAGGGATGACTTTACATTAGGCAGGCAAAACAACTTGGCAGGTGGGCCGTGGCACCAAGTGCCACATTTGAGTACCGAGCCCCAGAGGTTTTATTATAGAACACATGCACCTTAGATGGCCATAACCTGTGAGGATACTGATTAGAAGCGACTATTTCGTATTGCTTTCTAGGGTATGTAAACCAAAGCTTTACAAAGGATAGTAAATCAAGCTAACTCAATTATTACAATAACTTGTAACTATTTTATATCATAAAGATAAAATTGGTCTTTTAGATGAAACTCAATAAATTGACGTCAGATTAATGGTCCACACTCCTATTCTGTGGTTAGGAGATGGTGGGCTGTAGTGGAATGAGGTGAGTTGAAACTTAACATCTGCTTAATTCATAGGCAAGTAAAAACACCTCCACACTCGTGCAGTTCTACATAATGCTGCTAAATAATCCCAAGGTACTCCAGTAGTGAATATGAATAAAAGTGTAATGACTGGAAGCATTTCAACAATTCAAATGCTTGTTCATGTCTGAGTGTGTTCCAGTTTTATTCACAAGAGTGTTATCAGTGAATGCTAACAATGGTAAAAATGGGTGGATTTGGGACATTAAAAAACATAAAACTAAATCACCTGATATGTGGATTACACGACACGGATAGCATGCGATTTTTTTTTTAATAAAAGTTTTTGTCTTTGTTTGCTGTCATCTACTGTTGGTCACTCTTGATGTCTACTATTTCTGTTCTTTTTTCTGAGATTAAGAACTACAAACAACACGGGGTAATAAAGATATCAAAAATATTTATGGGTGAAGTATGGATTGTGACATTTGGCTATAAAAAATGTTGGAACTTTGCTAAAGTTGTTCTTTAGCAAACAAAAGCGGAGTGGTGGCTCTGAGGCTGGGGATCTGCACTGGCAATCGGAAGGTTGCCGGTTCGAATCCCGTAAATGCCAATAGGGACTCTGCTCTGTTGGGCCCTTCAGCAAGGTCCTTAACCTGCAATTGCTGAGCGCTTTGAGTAGTGAGAAAAGCGCTATATAAATGCAAAGAATTATTATTATTATTTTTCTGGTTTTCTGTGGTGGTGATCTGCTCCACCACCACCTGATCAAAGCACCCTGATGTCCCTACATTGATGGATTAAAGGCCAGAAGTCCACATGACCGTCATCATCAAATTCTTCCATGTGAAGCCTGAATACCATGAGGACTGAAGAAGGTCATTGATGTTAGGTAGAATGCCTAGAGGGGGCTGGGTGGTCTCGTGGCCTGGAACCCCTGCAGATTTTATTTTTTCTCCAACCATCTGCAGTTTTTCTTTGTTTTTTCTGTTCTCCCTGGTCATTGGACCTTACTTTTATTCTATGTTAATTAGTGTTCCCTAATTCTATTTTTAATATATTTTGTCTTTTTCTATTTCTCCATCCTGTAAAGCACTTTCAGCTACATCATTTGTATGAAAATGTGCTGTATAAATAAATGTTGTTTTTGTAAAGTAAGCATAAACTGCTTTCAAAGAATATTTAATTGAAACAAACAATTGTATTTTTTTCTTTTTTTAACTTTGCCATTGTTATGATCGGTTAGATTTTTAAAAATTTTGCACCTTTGCCTTTAGGAGAAACTTTTTATCTTCTAAAATAAATTTTGAGGGTGCTGAATCCATATTTTGTATTTATTTGTCATTTTGTTTTGAGGAGGATAAAATATTTTAGTGTTTTCCTGTGATACCGTCTTCAATTTTAATGGGTGCTGTCATTTGATGGATTTTGTTTTGTTACCAGTTGCTATTGCAACCGAGAGGTGTGTGACATCTAATGTCACATAACAAACAGAATAAAGATTGTGGAAGAATAATTTTAGGGTAACATAGCATTCATCATAAAGAAAGAGCATAAAGGCTTAATAAATGTCAGAAACCTGTTCAGGCACACCAGGAAACCAAATAAAGGTCAGGTGCAAAATGTACACTGAAATATAAGAATTGGTTCAGGAAAAATACTGAGATGGTCAAGTAAATAAAGAATGTACCAGAAGAAAGGTTGATGTAATATACAAAATGTACTGAAGGATGACTAAGAAGTCAAGTCAAGTTGGTGAGCATGCACTGGTACCGTGTGTTGCCGCACCCACTACACGACGAAACAACTCGGGATACCGGTTTGTAACTCCCCAGGCAGACACGCGGTCCAGTCCCACCCTCCGGAAATGACCCTCTGTCTGCCGCAGCCAGATGTTACGTGGGCGACACCTTGGCCTGGTGCAGCCACTCGGGCCCCAACAATGAGGATCTTACGAGCTGGATCACCCTCGGGGAAATGCGCCACATGGCCATAGTGCCATAACTGACGGTCCCTCACAATGCAGGTAATGTGCCTCATTCGGGACTCCATGAGCAACCGCTCATTCGACACAAAGTCAAACCAACGGTACCCAAGGATTTTCCGGAGAGACACAGTACCAAAAGAGTCCAGTCTTTGTCTCAGGTCACTGGATAGCGTCCATGTCTTGCAACCATATAGCTGCCAAGGTAAGTAAACCTCTCAACAAGGTTGATACTCTCTCTGCAGACAGACACACTGCTGATGGCTGTGCCTAAGAGGTCATTAAAGGCCTGGATCTTGGTTTTTATCCAGGACACTCGCAAGCCCAAACACTCAGACTCCTCACTCAGTCTCTCGAGCACCCCGATCAGAGCCTCCATTGACTCCGCGAAGATCACAGCATCGTCAGCAAAGTCAAGATCCATGAATCTTTCTTCACCAACAGATGCCCCACATCCGCTGGATCCCATGACCTTGCCCAACACCCAGTTCATACAAGCATTGAACAGAATAGGAGCAAGAACACACCCCTGACGAACACCAGAATCAACTGGGAAAAATGCAGAGGTCCTGCCTCCACTCTGCACAGCACGCACAGTACCAGTGTACAGGCTGACCATGATATCCAGCAACCTCGAGGGGATCCCGCGAACCCTCAGGATGTCCCACAGGGCAGCTCGATCAACCGAGTCGAACGCTTTATGAAAATCAACAAATGCTGCAAAGAAACTCTGCCGATATTCGCATTTGTGCTCCATGAGATCCCTCAGTGCCAGGATACAGTCGATGGTAGACTTCTTAGGCGTAAAACCAGACTGTTCCGGTCGCTGGTAGGTGAGCAAGTGATCACAGATCCTATTGAGGATGACCCCAGCAAGGACCTTACCCGGCACAGAGAGCAGTGTTATCCCCAGATAGGGATGACAAGTCCCATTTTCCAGTCAGTTGGGATGATGCCAGTCTCCCAAATGGAAGCAAATATTGCTTGCAATGCCAGGAGGACAGCCTTACCACCAAGAGATGACTAAGAAATCAGCAGATGTCCTATAAACGAGAATGAACAGTTGTTATATGCACAGAAATTTCAAGGGTGGCGGCAAAACTTAAAGGTATAAGAAGAACCAGAATATAATATAACAGACTTTTATTTTATATAAATATTTGAGTGTAAACCAACTAATCAACCAGAGTAAAATGTATGCATTGATTGACACTGTGTGTAATTTCAACAGTTTATAAAATGAACCTCTATCCTTTGTTTCTCTGACCATTCTGATCATTCTGACCATGCTGTAACGGGCTGCTTTTGAAGAATGCTCCCTCCAAGGCGTTTTGCTGAGGAGTAATTAAAAGATACAATGAACAGTTTTTCTCCTGCCTGATTACTGAATTGTCCTGTTAGAGGATGTTTCTTTCTTTAATAAGATGTTAACTTTCGACCACAAGATCGGGATCAGGCATTTCCTGGTCATCTAAGTTTGTAAAAAAGATCCATAAAGAAAATAAAGACTTCAGTGCAGTTCTCTTGCTTTTCTGATTGCTGAATTTCTATGTGTGTTCTCCTGACTTTGATTCCTGGTTAGTGTTTTGCACTTTAGTTCAGGTTGTATGAGCACTTGGTAATAAACGTGCTCTGGATTTTGACGGCACTTCATCTCTATTTCCTAGCAAGTGACAAAACAGTCAAAAAATTTACACTGAATTTTGGATTAGCTTTTTTGTTTTGGTTTGAGGAACTTTGAAACAGCACCATCCTACTTTTTTGATTACTCTTTTTTGAACTGCTCCTAAAATTATGTTTATTTCCCATCACTAAAAATTTAAATGAAGTGTTTTCTGGTATTGCACTTTGTGATGCTCTGTGATTAGAGAGGAGTTGGAGTGGCCTGTTCGAGATATCAGTATAAGCTACTGTGAAAATAAATAGCCTTGACACACGAAAAAAGGTTTGGGGCAGCCACCAGTATACTTGAAGCCTGGCTGCAAAAGGCATAATAGGTTGCACAGATGTGTACAGAGTTGAGTCCAAAACAGAACTGAAAACAAATGGAGGTTGTCTTGCTTTTTAAGAAGGTTGGCAGAAGTGACATCATCTGGGGGGCCGGAACCGGAAGTGATGCCATGTGGCCGGAACCAAAAGTGGCTTCATCGGAGTCAGGCAGAATTTCCTGTGTCTGGTCTGCAGAGATAAAAGAGAAAAGTGTACTGCACCCTGCCACCCCCTGGTCTGGCATGGAATTACCTTCTTTTGGTCCTTCTAGCTGCCTCCCATGCACACTTGTGTGACGATACATATTTGTTTTTTAAATGTACAGTAAATGTAAGTTCAACAATCAATCACCATAGCATCACTAGTGAATTTGCATCACAATTTGGAATTACAGCATATCTTTACAATGACCGGTTAACAGAAATGCCAAATAAATGCTACCTCGGAAATTAGTACAGATAGAAATGGAGTGATGGGGGAAAAAAGTCGAGCATGATTAGGGAAAAGCAGAGAAATATCTTGGGGAATAAAAGTGGGTCACAGAAACATAAGTGGCTAAGTGCAGAGTCAGAGAGGAAAGGAACAAGTAATGAATATGGAATGGGGCCTCATTCCTTTAAAATATATTTAAAATTAATCTCTGTAGGATATTCCTGACCTTATATGTAAAAAACAAAGTAAGTAATATTAGCTGCTGAAGAGAATGTCTTCTAATACAGGCCTACAAAATGGGGACAGTAACTTGCTGATAGCAACAACAGTGTTGTGTTTGCACTTTTACCAATATAGCATTTTTATATATAAAATTTTTTCCTAGATTTTGTCAAGGGAACGCACGCAATGGTGCAGATCCTTTACATCAGTTAAGAGTTTTATAAATACTGACGTTACTTTTATGTAGAAATTGCCTTCTTTAAATCATTGATTTGCAGTTGTCCAAAATAACAGGAAACATTCAAAGAGGAGAGCGTAGCACTTCTTCAAGCACTCTCTTGAGTCAAGTGTGAGCAACCAGGCAAGATGCAGAAGATTAGACCTCCAGATGATGAGTACACCAAGAGAAAATGAAAAAGAATGTTTATTAATGCACATTTTGACTCTTTATACCAAAGGAGTTGGGACGAAAGTGAAGCACTCTTTTCTTTTTTGCTTAAGTTAGACAGTGCACCTTACTTAATACCTTCTATTATCCATCCATCCATTTTCCAACCCGCTGAATCCAAACACAGGGTCATGAGGGTCTGCTGGAGCCAATCCCAGCCAACACAGGGCACAAGGCAGGAACCAATCCCGGGCAGGGTGCCAACCCACTGCAGGACACACACAAACACACCCACACACCAAGCACACACTAAGGCCAATTTAGAATCACCAATCCACCTAACCGGCATGGCTTTGGACTGTGGGAGGAAACCCACGCAGACACGGGGAGAACATGCAAACTCCACGCAGGGAGGACCCGGGAAGTGAACTCAGGTCCCCAGGTCTCCCAACTGCAAGGCAGCAGCGCTACCCACTGTGCCACCGTGCTGCCCACCTTCTATTATGATAGGTAATATTAATCAAGAATAAATCATAATATTCTGTGGTTTTTATGTTCATTTTTAGGTAAACTTCAGTAAATTTGATGTGGCCTTTACACAGCATGGCGTGTGACGTCATGGTGGCCATTTTATTTAAGACTGAGCTGTGTCTTAGGAGTTGTCAAATTTCTTCAAACGAAGAAAGACCTTGAGAAAGAAAGCCAATCCATGAACAAAATAATTCATAAGAATAGTTTTCTGGCTTTGACTATGTACAGTATTTGGTTATTGACCACCGCCAGTCTTGTTTTGTCTCATTGCTTCCGCTCTGATTCCTCTTACAGGGTTGTGCTGACAGTCCCGGCCACTCTACTTTTCACTTCATCTTGATCTGTATTTGGAAACATCACAATGGTCCAACAGTATATGAGTATCTGAGTGTGCACGTTAAGCTTTAATTTTAATACTCCAGCCTGACTGACTAGAACATTATGAAACTTTTCCCTGATCCCACTTGAGTGGATGATCTAGTTTATATTTACACAGTAAACATTGCCATTACAGTCACTTTTCTCACAATACTATGCATGACCTTTAAAACCATTAAATCATATAACTATATGTAGTTGAACTAATACTACTGAGTTTAATGCAAGAAATTAGAAAAATTTAACTATGGAGTCTTTCATGAAAATATCTTAAAATTGTCAAGGATAGACAAATAAAGGAGCCAAAAAAATTAGGTTTGGGGCAGCCACCCGTATAATATTCCTGGCTGCAAAAGGATAAATTGGTTGTAGAGATGTGTACGGGTTCGAGTCCACCACAGAACTGATTTGCTTGTAAAAAGATGGCGGCTTTAAAGGAGAGGATAGGAAGTGACGTCATCAATAGGGCCGGAACCAGAAGTGATGTCATCGGGGCCAGGCAGAATTTCCTGTAACAAGTCTGCAGAGAAGTGAGAGAAACAGCGCACTCCGCCACCCCCTGGTCTGGCATGGAATTGCTCTCATTCAGGCCCTTTTAGCTGCCGCCCATGTGCGTGTGTGTGACAAAATAAACATCTATACGTTTTATGAAAATTCTGAGATTTCAACAAATTATAACGAGTTAGAAAATGCACACATGGCATGACGTTCAGATCGTTTCAATGACTTACTATAGTTAACTGATTTGAAAGTTGCGTGGACTGAAATCCGTCCTGGTAGCGTTAAACACAAGACCATGGACAAGCTGCGCCACTCCACTTCAGGGCACACTCAGACAGAGAAAACATGGAAGCTTCACATGGTGATCAGGCTGGCATTGTGAGGAAATGGGGCTAACTGCTGCACTACTGTTGTCGAATAAAAAGAATATTTAAAATAATGTGCTTTATTTGGGAATTTGTCCCTGAAAATCATTCCAGACATTCTATGTTTTATATATGCTGTGACCACAAGGGGCACCAGAGAGTCCCAAACCACAGACACAGCAATACAGCACACAATATATGAATAAAATAAAAGATTTTTATTCTTCCCAAAAGCACCTTTCCAACAATTAGCCACAATAATGAAATAAGCCAACAATAAATCAGCAGTTCTTCCTCCTTCCATCCTCCCGACTCTGACTCGTCCATGGATGGCAGCAGGCTCCTTTTTAAGCTGGACCAGGGAATGCTTCCGGTGTCATGTTGTGTCTTCCAGGAAGCATTAGGCATAAAGAAAGTAGGGACAGTAGTCCTCCCCCAAGATCGCTCCCTAGCAGCCCACAGGGACTCCCGCAATGCTGAATTTCTCAACTCCATCTCCCAAGCACCCTTGCAGTTTTCCCGACTGGTTTGTCATATGAGGATGAGGAATGGAACTACTGCTCTACTTTTGGCTTCTCCTTGTCCATTTTTTAATTCATACTGGCCACATATGAAAGTATTTTCCTGCATCGTTGTACTGGCCTCCCATCTGGGTAATGTATTGTTCTCCATCTCACCCAGGATGCCTGTTCTCCTCCTACAATGTACATGTGTTAACTCCTTACATCTCTAGTGGTCATGTTTTCTGATACACCACTGCCGTTGCTCTTAGCTGTTATTTCATGGACCCTTTCCTCTCTTTCACTTCTTCTCATCAACTGTCTGTTTCCAAGCCCAGGACTCGCCTTGTTCAGATGTTTTTGGATTGTTACTATGTAGCGTGTGAAACCTCCAGCAGAAGTGCTGTGCCTGACACACTTATGCAAGTGCACTTGGTGCCTGCCACCATGACACACCCTATATAAACCTTTAGTTTTGTCCTTTCTTTCTCTGAATTGCTCAAACACAAAAGTAATTTGTGCCTCCATCATTGCTTTAAACTGCCTTCTCTCCATAATTGTGGCCATGGGTAGACCACTCAGTTATGTAGGAAAGGCAGGCATATCTGACAAGGAGACAAAATACAGAAAGCATTTACAGTACATTAAATGTTAAACACAATTTCAATTCTTTGAAATGTCAGTTTCACACATAAGACAGAAAAAATATCTTCTAAAATCGTGTTATTAAAAATCTCGCTTATTTTGCTCAGGTAATTTCAGGCTCCTAAGGCTTTTTGGACTTCAGTCAAAGGTGTTCATAAGTTTTTAGTTAAATGTGCCTTTTCACTGGTGAAGTTACTGTTAGATAAACATAATTTAATCTTTTTGGCACACTTTTTCAAATGTTGGTGCAATTACAGAGCAACATCAAAGAAGTAAACCCGCATGAACAACAAAGAGATCATTTTAATAACTTTGTGTCTCTGCCAGAAAGAAACAAATGCTTCTTTATTCTTAGTTATCTGTTACACAATAAAGCATGTGTATGAAATATTTATGGAGTGTTATTTTGTCTTTTCATTGGTCTAAAATTTTGAGCCCATGGAAACTATTCCTATATGCAGTTTATTTGAGATTATTTTCTTATACAAAATCAGATGAAAGATTAATTTCCTATATGGTTTGCAGCTACCTGAATGAAATGTTGAGACTTGTGGTTGGCAATGGGACAGAGATTGTACAAAGGTGGCGCAAGATATGGAAAGAATCTGTCAGGACCCATGAAGAGCCTTGTGATTGGAGTGGATCTTGACTGGAAAAATATTAATGCACAAAGAATAGTAAATGTCATCAGTGTTGTGGGTGCCATGAGGGTATTGGCAGGAAAGAAAAACACTGCAGAGCTGGCGTGAGAAGGCACACTTACTCTTCATACTGTTATGGCAGAACATCGGTCAGGGTTGAACTTATTAGCTACCAGAGGACAATCTGACTTGCTGACCCTAAGACTTCATAGACCAACCCATACATTTAGGAGAAATTTAGTGGTTTGGCCTAGGCAGGCCATCCATTAGGTCTGGAGTGAAAAGATGAGTTGAGGCAAAGGCTCACTGGCAAGGAGCAAGAGTGAATAAACATTTGGAGAGAGAAAAGCTGAAGGTAAAGGGTGACACCAACCTACTGATATTACGCAACTATGACACAATCTATACTAATAAAAGGCAAAGCCCTCACTCACTGACTCACTCATCACTAATTCTCCAACTTCCCGTGTAGGTAGAAGGCTGAAATTTGGCAGGCTCATTCCTTACAGCTTACTTACAAAAGTTAAGCAGGTTTCATTTCGAAATTCTACGCGTAACGGTCATAACTGAATCCTACTTACATACATATATATGTCCATGGCCTGCAGCTCGGTCGCCGTGTGAGGCGGGGTTGCGTCCTGCGTCCCCCGGCCTCCCACGTAGTTGGCTGGCTGCCTGTTTTACACGTTTGAAGAACCGCCAATGCCTCTTAAACATCTTAGATTCACAGGTGACGATTTGAGTAGTGGACACTTTGATGTTTATGAATGTTTCAACTCTCAAAAGCTGGATGCAAAGTTATCAATGAAACTGGTTGTATGCTTACAACGCTTGACAGATGCCGAATGTCACTTCAACACAATCAAGTCCTGCAAATACTAACATAATTGAAACAAACCATGAAACTCAAACCGATTATGACAGCAGCAATCCAAGCTCTGAGAAAACAGTAAAAAGGAGGCATGTCAGACGTTGTGGTACATTTTCTGATGCAGCTAGACGGAAACAACTTTGTGACGCTGCCGCCAAATACTCACAGAAAAATCCACAAGTTAATAGACACGCTGTCGCTAAATACTCGCACGCAAATCCACAAGTTAATAGACCTTCTGTTTCTATGTACGATCCCAATAATAAAAAGCGGCTCATAAGAAAACAACAGGTTTGGCTCAAAAAAGCCGATTGTGGATTTGCGTACAGCCACCGAAACTTTGTAACAGCACGAGACTTCAGGTCACGTGTCTGCAAAAGAACCTAATTGAGGCAACTATTTTTACTGGCAGTGGCTCAGGGGAGAGAGTTGTTATTCCTCGCATCCCCGTTATACCCTCTGATCTCCAAATTTAATTCAAACGCCTCCAATTTCCAGTAAGGCTCTGCTTCGCAATGACAATTAATAAGTCTCAGGGACAGACCCTACAAAAGGTTGGCATCCGGCGCCGTGAGTGGCAGCCTTTTCAGCAGCTCCGTGTATGACTGTATATGTATGTGTACTTTTCTACTTTTATTTTTCTATTTTTATTTATTGATCACTCCTACCACTTTATTTTATGTGGATTCCTTGCCTGGACACACTTACTTTTAAAACGTGGGCATGGATTTTTACACGCCGAGACTCGCCTATTCAAGTACTCAACTTCGGGCGCTGAGAACAAATGCCAGTGCCGGTGTGGTTCCATATTTACCCGACGAGGTAAGAAGGCGGTATCGTGGCAGCAGAGCCGGCACTAAGCTAAAAAAGAAGCGGCTTGCGAGAAAGTGGCGTTTCAAGCCTTCGGTGCCTTCTGTGATTCTGGGGAATGTAAACTCAACCTCAAATAAGATCGACGAACTGGCTGCGCTGGTGAAAAATGTCAGGACCTACAGAGAATGCAGTTTGTTGTGTTTCTGCAAAACGTGGCTAAATAACACCATCCCAGATGCCAACGTGGAGCTACCCGGGTTTAGCACAGTTAGAGCGGACAGAGATGCAAATACCTGTGGTAAGCACAAAGGAGGAGGACTCGCTCTCTATGTTAATACACGGTGGTGTCACTCTGGACATGTTAACGTCAAAATCTCCACTTGCTGCAGGGATATCGAACTGTTGGCGTAAGTTTACGTCCCTACTATTTGCCCAGAGAGTTTGGACATGTCATTGTTGTTATTGTATACATTCCTCCTCGGGCAGACGTGGAGTCAGCGAGTGACATCATCCATTCCGCTGTTGCTAAGTTACAAACGCAGCACCCTGAGGCGCTTGTGCTAATCGCTGGAGACTTTAACCATGTGACGCTGGACAAAACATTGCCTGCATTCTCCCAGTATGTGGACTGTAACACCCGGGGAAATAAGACTATTGATTTACTGTATGCAAACGTTAAAGACGCATACAGCGCCACCCCGCTGCCTGCGCTTGGGAAAGGAGATCATAACCTGGTTCAGCTTCAGCCTCACTATAAACCAAAAGTTAGAGTCCTACCTGTAACCACACTCTCATTCAGGAAGTGGACCCCGGAGGCTGAGAATACTCTGAGAGAACTTTTTGGAACTACAGACTGGGATATCCTGCAGGGATCACATAGTGAGAACATTGAGGAAGTTGTTGACTGCACTACTGACTACATTAACTTCTGTATGGACATTGTAGTTCCAGTAAGAACTGTACGCTGCTATGCTAACAACAAGCCATGGATTACAAGTGACATCAAGGGCCTTTTGAATCAGAAGAAAAGGGCTTTTAAAGGCGGTGATCAGCATGAGCTCAAGCGCGTGCAGAAGGAACTCCGAGTCCAACTCAGGGCGGCGAAGGAGCAGTACAGGAGAAAGCTGGAGCAGAAGTTGCAGAATAACAGCATGAAGGAAGTGTGGGATGGGATGAAGATCATCACTGGCTGCAGCTCGAAGCGGGGTACCACCATTGAGAGAGACGTGAAGAGAGCAAACCAAATGAACAACTTTTTTAACAGGTTTGACCACCCTAACCCACTCTCACTCTCACCTCGGAGTACTGCACCCTCCACACATCCTTCTGCTGATACCAGCATAGGAAAAACATCCCCACCCATAATAACAACAGCGCAAGTGAGCAGAGAGCTGAGGAGACTTCGTGCCAGCAAAGCAGCGGGTCCAGATGGAGTATCGCCACGACTGCTGAAGGTCTGTGCATCGGAGCTGGGGGGTCCTCTACAGCGCATCTTCAACCTGAGCCTGGAACAGGGGAGAGTCCCGAGGCTTTGGAAAACATCTTGTATCACCCCAGTCCCAAAGGTATCACGTCCTAGTGAGCTGAATGACTTTCGGCTTGTTGCTCTGACATCACATGTGATGAAGACCATGGAGAGGCTGCTGCTTCACCACCTTAGGCCACAGGTTCAACACGGCCTTGACCCTCTGCAGTTTGCATATCAGGAGAAGGTGGGAGCGGAAGATGCCATCATCTATATGCTACACCGATCCCTCTCTCACTTGGACAGAGGCAGTGGTGCTGTAAGAATTATGTTTCTAGACTTCTCTAGCGCCTTCAACACAATCCAACCTCTGCTCCTTAGGGACAAGCTGACAGAGATGGGATTAGATTCATACCTAGTGGCATGGATTGTGGACTATCTTAAAGACAGACCTCGGTATGTGCGTCTTGGGAACTGCACGTCTGACATTGTGGTCAGCAACACAGGAGCGCCACAAGGGACTGTACTTTCTCCGGTCCTGTTCAGCCTATATACATCGGACTTCCAATACAACTCGGAGTCCTGCAATGTGCAAAAGTTCGCTGATGACACTGCTATCGTGGGCTGTATCAGGAATGGGCTGGAGGAGGAGTATAGGGACCTAATCAATGACTTTGTTAAATGGTCCGACTCAAACCACCTACACCTGAACACCAGCAAAACCAAGGAGCTGGTGGTGGATTTTAGGAGGCCCAGACCCCTCATAGACCCAGTGATCATCAAAGGTGACTGTGTGCAGATGGTGCAGACTTATAAATATCTGGGAGTGCAGCTGGATGATAAATTAGACTGGACTGCCAATACTGATGCGCTGTGCAAGAAAGGACAAAGCCGGTTATACTTCCTTAGAAGGCTGGCTTCCTTCAACATCTGCAATAAGATGCTGCAGATGTTCTATCAAAGAGCGCCCTCTTCTACGCAGTGGTGTGCTGGGGAGGCAGCATTAAGAAGAAAGACGCCTCACGCCTGGACAAACTGGTGAGGAAGGCAGGCTCTATTGTTGGCATGGAGCTGGACAGTTTAACATCTGTGGCAGAGCGAAGGGCGCTCAGCAGGCTCCTATCAATTATGGAGAATCCACTGCATCCACTAAATAATGTCATCTCCAGACAGAAGAGCAGCTTCAGCGACAGACTGCTGTCACTGTCCTGCTCCACAGACAGATTGAGGAGATCGTTCCTCCCCCAAACTATGCGACTCTTTAATTCCACCAGGGGGGGTAAACGTTAATATTTAACATTATACATAGTTATTGTCTGTTTTTTTTTTTTTTTTTTTTTTTTTTTCACCTGTATTATTATCATTCTTTAATTTAATATTATTTATTGTATCAGTATGCTGCTGCTGAAGAATGTGAATTTCCCATTGGGATTAATAAAGTATCTATCTATCTATCTATCTATCTATCTATCTATCTATCTATCTATCTATCTATCTATCTATCTATCTATCTATCTATCTATCTATCTATCATTGATTTGAGGCAAGATTGCTTTTCACATGGCCAACTATATGTTGCATGCTCAAGAGTAAGCTCAGCGCACAGCTTGGTCATATTACAACCGGAGGGCCGAACTGACAACAACGTGGTATACAAACAGATCCTTAACAAATAATTATTTGTATATTTTCCCGCAGTTTAAAAATGTTTACTTTTCTAATTAATAACAATTTTAAGGCAGTACTTTGCCGCTGCGAAGCACGGGTATTTTGTTAGTATATATATATATATATATATATATATATATATATATAGTGAATAAATGCACCACCTTTTGTATAATTCATGATTCTTGAGGAATTATTTTTGGTGTGACGCAACAAAGGGAAGTGCCCTTCTTATTATAAAATGAAAATAAAATGCGAAGGGGTACCCAAAAATAACCGGAATCTGTATTTGGTGCGCAATCTGAATGAATCTATGAATTTCGCCGGTAGGTGTAGCAAACTTACAATATTCTGTTGAAGTCTACCAAGTGCCATTGCTCTATATTGTTCGTACGGCATTCCATGTCAGTTTTTCTTGGTGCTTATTAAACCTGTTCTGCGATTTTTGTGATGAGTGATCATAAAGAACACAAAGTCTGTGCTAAATTTTGTTTTCTCTTAGGGAAAACAGCTGCTGAAACTGTAGTGATGCTTGAAACTGCTTTAAAAGTGGAAGCTTTAAGTAAAACAAAGGTCTGAGTGGTTTTCACATTTCAAATGAGGGGAAATGTCATTTGAATGCCAACCAAAATCTGGACGACCTTCCACTATTAGGAATGACGAAAATCTTGAAAAATTTTGCAACACAGTTCGTACGAAGATCGTCGTCAGACTATTGAAGAGATTACTGAATTGACTTGTGTTTCTTGGAGTTCCTGCCACCCTCCCTACTCTCCTGGGGCCTCATGTATAACGCCATGCATAGAACTCACATTATTACATGGCGTAAGCACAAAAGCGGGAATGTGCGTACACACAGAAAAATCCAGATGCAGGAATCTGTGCGCACGCAAACTTTCACGTTCTTCCACTACATAAATCCTGATCAGCGTGAAAAGTAACGCACGTACACGCGCCTTCTGTCCCACCCCAACTCCTCCCAGAATTACGCCTCTTTGAATATGCAAATCGATATAATTAGCCTTCTGTGAAAAGACAATGGGAAAAGCACGGGGGAAAATATAAGAATTTCAGCGAATACCAAGTGGAGGCAAAGGAAAAACATACTATTTGTTGGTTTAAACAGTGGTATAATCAACAAAAGAAAGTTGATCGAGTGACAGAGTGTCGGAGAAACTCGAAGGCTCAAGTTCACAAAGTTGCACAGTGCCCAAAATAAAAAAGAAATCACATATCAAAGTCGCTGTGAAAAAGGCAAGTCGTAGCCCACCATCTGAGTGTCATATGAAAGCTTATTAGGGTACAGAGAAAAAAAACAGGCACACAGTGGGGAAAAAAGCACGAAATGTCAACTTTAATCTCGAAATTTCCACTTTAATCATTTTGTCATTAAAGTAGAACATCATAAACTTCATCTTAAAATCGTTTATTTTACTGGTTTCTCAAGTAGCAGTTTAAATGCTTTGTTCTGTATTTGATCTTCTATGTGCTCTATGTGTGTGAATGACTACGTGCTTCCATTCTTTCTCTTTCTCCGACAGGACACAGAATCCATTACATTCGTGATATTACAGCTCTCTGAATAATTAAAATACTGAGATGTATACGTGATATCTTTTTCATGATGATAGGAATGAAAGCATGTTATTAAACATGGGAACACGGTGGCGCAATGATTGTTCATATCTCACGCAAGAGGCTTGCTGCGCCATGAGCGACCTTCGATGAAATAATTTATTACAGAAGTACTGTCTCTTTCAAATGTACTAACCTCCAATTCCTGTCCTTACTTTTCTTTCTCCAAATACCCAATCGCCACACAATCAGCTCTGTAATAGACGTTAAGCCATCTGTAAGCTTAGAACGCCAATTCTTCAAAACTTTTAAGGAACATTGAAATTTCTTCATAGTACATGTTTAATTATTCTATCTGTCTATCCTTCCAGTGTCGCGTCAGCACCGGCAATAATACAGCGCAAGGCAAGAGCTATCCGTGAACTAGCTAGCGCTGCGGAACCGTGTCCTCACATGTTTAATTATTAACAATACAGATTATTTAAATAAAGTTAAAGTTTTATCTGTATACTTATAAGCAACATATTTTGCTGCATTTCATCTTAAAAATGATATCGTCATCATACGCGCTTTATAAAGTGGCGTAGGTTGCGCAATATTATAACTGTAGTGCAAGTTTACAGTAAGGTGATTGTACTTATAAGTACAAACAGTTCTACAAGGAGCACTTGATGGACTGATTGAGTGCGTTTATAGTTCTTGGGATGAAACTGTTTCTGAAACGCGAGGTCCGTACAGGAAAGGCTTTGACGCTTTTTGCCGTGATTGAGGTAGTGTGTGCTTGAAACTGTATACCGATAATTCTCTTTCCAATCAGCTGCTGCTGTGATTCCCCACTCAGATACAGTGATATAAATACTCTGAGTGGTGCAGTGAGAGTAATATGGAAAAAGATGATCCGCTCTGGCAACCCTTAACGTGAGCAGCTGAAAGAAGAAGAAGATGCAGTGAGCGTAACAACGCTAAAGCAGTTATGGTATTTGGAATACTATGGCTATTCCCTGGACCATTATATTGCTACAGGTAAATTACAATCAGATGCATTACACTAATAAACAATATGCAGTTAATTTCAGTGTATTTGTAAAGCCGCGTCAGGAATGTGGGTCTAAGAAAGAAAGGGTGATCACACAGGAACAGTAGCACTGCTTTGACGCTGGGTGCCGCCAGTCTGCAAAACCGAGCGGAGAAATTGCGTACGCCAAGGTATGAGGTACCGTGGAAATGTGCATGGCTTTACGCCAAGTTTAGGTTTTATACATCGCGATTTGAGCGTGGAAACGTTCGTACGCAACATTTCTGTGCGTACGCACCGTTTATACATGAGGCCCCTGATCTTGCTATGTGTGACTTTTTCTTGTTCCCGCATATGAAAAAACAAATCAAAGGAAAGCGTTTTTGTACCGTGGAGGAAGTCAAACAAAAATCGCTGCAGGCATTGGACAACGATCCTAATCAGCAATTCCAAAAATGTGCACCAGTAGGAAAACTGTTGGGACAAGTACATTCATTCACATGGAGAGAACTTTGAAGGAGACTAAAGTTTCAGTAAGCAAAAATTATTAAAATATATATTTTTTTCAATTCCAGTTATTTTTGGGTAAACCCTTATTTATGAAGGAAGATGATAAAGTTTTGAGCCTGAACCTCAAAGGAGTACTCTACTGTGCTGATTTTGTAAGTGGTGAAAGATTAGCTCCTGTATAATAAAATATGTGAATAATAAGCTTCTAGCTTTTGCTTTTATACTGTACGTTTCATGCTTCAGAACCAACTCAAGTAGATGCCAAGAAAATGTAAATCAGGTATTGCACTACCATTTCATTTTCAACACTGAAGAACACTATATCGCTGGAGACTTCTACTCACCTAGTCAACATGTACTGTACCACGACCAGTCTGCTCCTTATGTCATAGTCAAGAGCTTGACTGAAGAATTCTGTTGTCGCAAGTATAGTCCTAGGTGGGTCAATTATTAGATAATGGCACCCGATCCACACCTGCAACAACAAAACCACACCTGACAACAGCCATACATAAATGGTGGTTGCTTCCACAATCTTAACTGATTTGCCTCTTCAAAAAGTGTAAAAAAAAGCAAATACTATTAAGAATGGGTACAAGTGACAGAGAATAAGAACAGCCACTTTTAAGTTTGTACTTAATTTAAAATAATAGTATAATATTACCATAAACAACATCTCTAAAGATGTGTACACCTCTCACCCTCTAGCCTTAGAACTGACATCCTAAAAGCTGCAGTGACGGAGACGTTAGTAGTGCTGCCACTGCCCGTTGGATTTCAGCAGTGCCCTCATTGTTAAAACCTCGCCTGTTTAATAAGCATTGTGGTGGAACTGGTCAGCTCCTTCAGTTTATGCTTTTCTTCACATGATTGTCTTTATTTACGTCTTTTTATGTAAAGTGTCTCAGCGTTCCTTTAAAATCCTATGCACACAAAACAAATTATTATTATTATTATATATAGTAGATGAAATCCTGTAAATTAAAATATCCTTAAAATTAATACAATATAAAAAAATAAAGCATTCATTCTTTGGTTACAATTATGGAAGAGGTGAGATGGTAATTTTTTTGCTTTTCATTTTTTTTCCAAAATTGAAAAAAAATGTATCAATTAGGGAAAATTGCTGACAGCCACTAGACTGGCTAGGACATCAAACATTAATGTACCGTTTCAAGTAATAATAATGCTAATTTAGTTTCCATTACATTTCAAAGCAGACACGCAGAATGGGACCATTTAGTCTCTTTATCTGTCTGATCTATTTCTGCATTTTGTGTCTGCTATCGAAAATGACTTGGCTGTCCAGACTACATTAGCTTATTCTCCACTGCCAGTATCATTTTCAAGGCCATAATAGTCGCTTACAAAGCCTCCAAATCACACCCACAAGTGTCAGGCCACCCCAAACTAATGTCATTATTCCTGGCCAGATGTTTACCACCAGATTTTATTACATGACAGTATGTGACTGATAGATGCATTAATTGTATTACCTAATCTGAAATTGTACCTATAAAAGATATACACTTCACACTAAATTAAGAAAAAATAAAAAAGAGAAAGCAAATAACTAATTATTCAATTTAAAGAGCAGCAATCCAAAATTTAGATTGCTAAAGCAAAGAGTGCAGAAATTAAACAAATCTGGCCATTATCCATATTTGTAAATTCATAACCTTAAACAGTTTCAAAATCAAAAACAAAAAAAGTCTAAAGATCACAAAACCAAACCCAAAAATTATAGACAATGGTGAACCAGTGCTACTGCAATGACAGAAAGACACTTAAATAGCTTCTACACGCTTCCATGACACTACTTAAAGCACCTGGGCCTGTGATCTAAACTGGGGCCTGCACCGTCACCATCAAGAATAATAAAATATATAACATAATAATAACAAATAATGATAAGCACCTGGTTTGTATTTCAAGAAAAATGTATAGAGAGCAGGGTGTGCTCACATGGTCTCAGACAGTTTAATACAAACACAGCTAGCCTTAGATATTCATTTAAATTGATTAAAAAAGACAGGGGAAACTGTATGCAGAATTACTATATATACCAAACATACGTGACTGTAAATAACAGACAGGATTTTGGTGCATGTCTATAGATTTTAAATTAAATGAACAGCAGAAATACTGATGCACTAATCAGTCAAGCACTAGATTGAACAAAGGGTTTATTACGAGAGGTCAGTGCCATTATAAGCAGGCAGCCTACACTCCAGCAAACAAGGTCACACCAACACAGTCAAAGAACAGAAGTAAGCTGAGGCCATATAACCAACATTGAGGAATAACTATTTGATAATTGTGATTTATGAGCCTAATTGTGATAGCATACATGCAGCTGATGTAAGGACAGTCCTTTCAGGCAGGGATCTTGGTTGATTAAAGCAGGCTTGACCCATCACCTTAGGCCTGACCCATGTCTTTCAAGCAGAGGCCATGAGTGACTAGAGCAGGCAATTGTGCACAGATAGGAAAAAAAGATGCTATGTGGGTCGTAGGAGAGCACAATCCACATATAACATAACCTCAGATGGTAGTTACCCATACCTGGCAAGTTTCATAAAAACCTCACTGAATATGCAAAATTGTTTGGGCATTTATAATGGTGAGAGACCTTCTAGAAGCCAGAAGTCATCTGCAAGAAGAATGTCTCTTCCACTTCGCTGAATCGGATGTACAGTCATCAGCAATCCCCACTGAAGAACTGGATAATGATGGCACTGCTCCAATGGCTTCTCTTCACCCTGGAAATGTATGTATAGGAGAGAGATGCCAAGAGTAGTTCCTTTCACTTACCTGACATCTCTACATTTCAATTTTTTTTCTGACTATTTCAATAGTTTTCTAGGACCCCGGGCTTTTTACAGCACAGGCTTACACAGCTAATATATATATTGTAGCAGATATGTCCTTTGTCCACCTCTCGGACCCTCAGGTACCTCTCCAAACACGAAGTAAAAGTATAACAAGTATTTATTTTGTTATCACGTGCACAAAGCACTCTACACACCACACTACTCATATAAATCACAATAACTCTTTCACAAACCAATCCTGCCCAACAGTCCACAGTTCCTTATTCCTTCTGGGTCAGGGTAAACAGTCCTTTTCTTCACTCCGGGAGCACGTCGTTTCTTCCCGTCACGTGACCATGACGTACTCCCGGGTTATAGGGCACATACGAGCCTACGAGCCCCCCTACAGCGACGCCTGGTGGCCCCCAAGGTATCCAACAGGGCTGCGTATAAAAACTACATAGTCCATGAGGCCCTGCTGGAACTCGGGGGACGTTCACGCTGTTGGGAGAGCTCCTCCTGGTGGCCTGGGGGTGAGAGCCGGAACCGAAAGCCGGCAATCCACCACAATTCCCCCCCCCTTAGCGAAGCCAACTGGGGCGAAGCGTCCAGCCCCGCGAGGGACGTCCTCCTCCAGGAGGACGCGTCAGCCAGACCTTGGCTGCGTTGTCTAGGCCCCCCAGAGAACCTTGGGGGAATGGTGTATCTTCTGTCCCAACGCTCCCCTGTCCTCCGGGGACAACTTCGCCAGACGTGGCCCGGCCGACGGCAGTTGTAGCATCGACGATGCCCTCCTGGTTGTCTCCCTCTGCGAGACCAGAAACATCTCGGAAATTCCGTCAGCGTCATCTCCGCCCCTTTCTCCGCCAAGGAGGGTTTTACGGCCGCTTTGCTGCTCTCAGCCCTTTTCTCTGTCTTGTCAGGAGACCCGCGTTTCAGCTTGTGGATCTCCTGCTTACTCTGGGGCTTGTGCACAGCTTGAGGCTCTCTATGGAGAAGAGAGAGCCTCTTTGCTGTTTGCACGCCCGTTGTCCTATGCATTTTAGGAGGCGGCGTCATTAGCACCACATCGCTCTGGGTAACAGCACTTTCCAGCTGCCCCGGTTTGATTGGCACTTCCTCCGCCCCTCCAGTAACGAGCAACAACTCCCTCATCACGTGGGTCGGGGTCTTGAGGTCCATATCGCTCCGGGAAGCTGTCTCATACCGCTGTCCCGGTTCGATCGGACCTTCGCCCAACCACTCAGTCACCATGCCACGCTCCACTGTTGGATTTACAGCGCTTTGACACCTGCTACTTATTAATCGCGGTGCCGGATCGCACTGTGTCCCCTTATGATATACGGTACAGATTTCACTCACCTGCACCGCTGAATCAATCGAGACCGGGGCTTCTCGGCCTAATCGCCGCAGGTATTCCAATAGTCCTTTAACACTTTTAGGGCGGATGTCGATTTTTGTCGACAGGAGGGGTTGAAGGCAAATGTCGACAAATGTCGACATCCAGGGATAGAGGGCGACAATCAGCTGTTAATGGCGACAAATCTCACTGTCACGTCACAGGCATTCCCTCTGTGCTTGGAGGAATGCTAGACTCGTTGACTCAGCAACTAAACCTTGCGTGTGCGTGAGTTGCAAAATGTAAACAATGGCAAGATGGCACCGATATGTGAAAAGGGAGTGAAGGAAGTGCAGAAAAGAAAACACTCGGCAGACGAATTGGATTTTATTGGCAGTGATCAGGAGATCGAGCAAGAGAGTGAGAAGCCGGCATCAGCTGATCAGACACCAGCCGATGCTGCGCCAGCGGATCTGCTGCCAGTTGAGTGCCTTTGCGCAGCCGATGCATATAAGGCAAGGTTCGCATGAGATAAATACACAGACATTGATCCGTTGAGAGCCGATCTGGCTACCGGAGTTTACAAGACGGCATGGCTTGCTGTTGGACACGACAGATCACCAGCTGCTGTACTTCAGGCTGCTCTCTCCTGATGCTGCTTTTCAGCTACTGTCAGACGAGACAAACAGGTAGGCAGAGAATTTTTTTGAATCGCGGGCTGCGTTTGCATCGCATTCTCGTTTTTCGAAGTGGAAACCCACAACAAAAGACGAGATGAAGCGCGCTGTGGCATTACAAATAGAGATGGGACAGAACTGGTGATATAACTTCAGGGAGCATTGGTCCAAATGTGTTTTGTCCCGTGGTGGCTTTGGACAGGTTATGCAGCGTGGTGATAGGTACGTGCTGCTGCAAAGTTTTATTCACTTCTGTAATAAACGGAAGCAAATCCCATGGGGTGAACCAGGCTATAATGCCATACATAAAGTTCATAAAGTTTCAGAAGATGAAAAGAGGTGACAATACGGTTTTCATGCAGGCAGAAAACTTGGTGGCAGTGGCATGGCACGATGGCAAATGGGTGACTTGTCTCTCTACAGTACTCACTAACAATATATGTGAGAAAGTGCGGCAACAGACAATTGAAAAATAGGCACCAAAGCAACACAAATTGTAAGGAGTGCAATGTGGCAATGACTGAAATTGGCTGCTTTGAGCGAGATCAGACTTTGCAGGACTTTGCTGTGTAAAATGTATGTGAAATCATAGAGTATGCAGGCTCATACAACATGCAAGACAGTAACATTTTTCAAAAGTAAATATTTTTTGTTGATTTGATATGTTAAACAATAATGTGTTCTTTTTTAAAAAATGTTAGTTTTTGGAAAAATATTCAGCCCTGGGAGAAAAGAAACAAAAAAAAAATTAGCCCTAAAAGAGTTAAGTGGCGCCTCGGCTGTAGCTCCCAGCTCCTCCACACGGGCCTTCAGTTCCTTCAATCCCTGGAAGAAAGTATACACGGGCTCGAGATATTTCTCGCGCTCCCGTAAGTCCATAAAGTTACTTATTTCGGCCGGAGGTAAGCTCGCTTCTGCATTCGTCTCACCTACCGGCCGGGAGTCAATGAGCATGTCCGCTCCTGGCACGTGCTCTGCTGGGCTTCGCGGAGGCTTCTGGGACTTGGAGTCTTCTGAGGGACAGGTGGCTGCAACGAGCCGACTGAGATCTGCCTTTTTTACTTTAATGGCAGACCATTCAGTCACCTCCTGCCCCTCTTTGTCTTTATTTAATTTCGGCGCCGCTTCGCTCGCCGCCCCCTTCCCCTTCAGGGAGCTCAGAACCGTCGGGGAAAAACTGACCTCACCTATGGCCCGACATTGACCGTCTCGTTCCCGGCCTCCATCGCGCGAGGTCACGTGTTTGGTTTCCTCGAATGGGCTTGCCGCTAGCCGACTCTTATCCTGTCTTGCCTTCTGGGTGTCGTGGCCATCTTGCCGAGGTATGAGGCAGGCATCCGACTCACCGCTTGTTTTCTGGAAGCAGGCCTCTGCAAAATAGTAACAATAAATCCCCGGCACTTTAGGCGGTTTCCCGGCACATACCTCCAAATTTGTCAGCGGTGTCCCCAATTCATTTAGGGCTTTTGGCGCGGCCAATGACTGGCAGCGTTCCTGCTGTTGCGCCCTTCGGGCTTGTTCAGCCTTTATCGGCTCCCGGTCCTCCTCACACCCAGTCAGGTAAGTCCAGGTCAACTCGGTGTCTGTCATGGTCTTCACCCAGTCGGTATGGCCCTTCTTTTTTCCTGTTTTCTTTCCCTTTGCGGTCTGTAGTTCAGCACAGCTTACTAATGCAGCGCTCTCTATAGCAGGTGGTGTTTTCACCTTCGTGTATTGAAGCGGGACCTTCTTGGGGTCTTCTGCATACACAATATTTCTTTGTAATACAGGTCCCCTGCCAACAGACGGCCAGAGTGTCCTGCCGACTACGCCAGTGTAGCAGATATGCCCTTTGTCCACCTCTCGGACCCTCAGGTACCTCTCCAAACACGAAGTAAAAGTATAACAAGTATTTATTTTGTTATCACAAAGCACTCTACACACCACACTACTCATATAAGTCACAATAACTCTTTCACAAACCAATCCTCCTCGCCCAGACACTTGCCACCCTACCTCCCAGCTCAGCTCAATGTCTGGGCTTACCCATGAGTCCTTTATACCCCCTGACCCGGAAGTGGTTCCTGCCCAACAGTCCACAGTTCCTTATTCCTTCCGGGTCAGGGTAAACAGTCCTTTTCTTCACCCCAGGAGCACGTCGTTTCTTCCCGTCACGTGACCATGACGTACTCCCGGGTTATAGGGCACATACGAGCCTACGAGCCCCCCTACAGCGACGCCTGGTGGCCCCCAAGGTATCCAGCAGGGCTGCGTATAAAAATTACATAGTCCATGAGGCCATGCTGGAACTCGAGGGACGTTCACACTGTTGGGAGACCTCCTCCTGGCGGCCTGGGGGTGAGAGCCGGAACCGAAAGCCGGCAATCCACCACAATATATATATATATATATATCCATCCATCCATCCATTTTCCAACCCGCTGAATCCGAACACAGGGTCACGGGGGTCTGCTGGAGCCAATCCCAGCCAACACAGGGCACAAGGCAGGAACCAATCCCGGGCAGGGTGCCAACCCACCGCAGGACACACACAAACACACCCACACACCAAGCACACACTAGGGTCAATTTAGGATTGCCAATCCACCTAACCTGCATGTCTTTGGACTGTGGGAGGAAACCGGAGCACCCGGAGGAAACCCACGCAGACACGGGGAGAACATGCAAACCCCACGCAGGGAAGGCCCAGGAAGTGAACCCAGGTCCCCAGGTCTCCCAACTGCGAGGCAGCAGCGCTACCCACTGCACCACCGTGCCGCCCATATATATATATATATATATATATATATATATATATATATATATATATATATATATATAAATAAATAAGAGTGCATGACACTTGTTTTGCCCTAATTAGGGCTTATCACGTGTACGCACCTTTGCTTTCCCTTGTGGGAATCGAACTTCAGACCTCAGCACCTGTGGTGGAGCCTCAGACATTGCTTTGCTTACTTGACAGGTAAAGTTTAGAGTATTACATCTATAGGCCTAATCACAATCTGATTATCTATTAGCAAAGATAAATTACAATTGGAGTAAAAGTCGACATCTGACGAAGAGAAAAAAAAAAACAGCAGCACAAAGTTGATCACCTGCAGGTGGTGAAAGCCTCCCCGTGAACCACATGAACTTGTAATGTATTGAAGCCGCTGCAAACACAACACTAAAGATAAACCTAGTGCTTAACGTAAATATAATTTATTCTCTGCCTGTCAAGAGCAGGTTTGTGTGTTGTGTGTCTTGCCTTATGAACAGCTTAGGTTTTCCGGCTGAAACTACAGACAGCTTCACCTGCCAAACATGCATAGTTAACTTATAGATGGCCATGAAAATACGACCACATTAGGAACCTCATGGGCAAATTGAAAATTTGATTGACTCGGTGTGATTGAACAATTTGGCCATTTCTTATTCAGCTTTAGTTTCTTCAGGCCCCACTGTAGTCAGTGTGCGGCCAATATCAGCAGCACCAATTCAGCCCTGGGGCAAGTGGATAACCATGAGACAGAGGTCTAAGGGCCGGTTTATACTTCATGCTCAGAATGCGGACGCGGACACATCATGGCTCATTTCCTTCGTTCTGAGCACATCCTCAGAAATTAATGCTATGTGTGCATGAGTTGCAGTACCAGCAAAAATATGGGTGGTGTGTGTGTGCAAGTTTTGGTATGCAATGTCAACATCGTTGTTTACTATCAATATGTGATGGCAGGTTTACAGCTCCAACAGGATCAGTCTGCGTTTTTTCATACTTGATGAACAGATAGATGCGGTGAAGCAAATCATCAAACTGAAATGCTGACATTCGAATATCTACATGTTGTGACAGATAGGGGGCGCTGTCATCCCCTTGAACCCTCAGATCAGACGTCAGACACCAGATAAAATCCAAATGTTGACTTTATTATAATAATAAATGTGCACAAGCACCTCCACCATACTTAATAATAAATCAATAATAATCACAACAACAATCACAATCCTCCACACCTCCCAGCAGCTCAGTCATCCTTCCTCCCAACTCGGCTCCCTGCTGGGATCTCCCACAGTCCTTTTATACTTCTTGACCCGGAAGTATTTCTGTCCCTCCAGTCCATGTGACTATATTAACACTTCTGGGTCGGGTAAACTCCTTTTCTTCAGCTTGGAAGTATGTCATTTCCTCTGTCCCTTCAACAGGGAAGTACTTCTGGGCTATAAAGCAAATAGAAGTCCCTGGGCCTCCCTGCAGCGTCCCCTGGCGTCCCCACATTATCCAGCAGGGGTGTGAAGAAAGACTCCATTGTCCATGATTCCCTGCTGGAATTCGGGTCACCTCCATGTTGCAGGGAGGGCTCCATCTGGCGGCTTGGGGGTATTGGCCAGGAGAAGCTGCCAGCCATATTCCACAATGTCTTCATTCATTTTTTGCATAGGCAATACAAGCATTGCATATTCTCCATCATAAAGATGCGATACATTTAAAGTTTTTACATACTGTCTTTTATTTTTTTTTGGCACATTCACAACAGCATCAAAATGCATATTATTTTTATTTGTAATAATCTTTCTTTCCTCAATTCACAACACAGTGAAACCAGATGTTGTTTTCTTCCTGTGATGATTTCTCACACTGACACCTGATGGAATCCTTCAGATTTACTTAAAGTATGCATGCAAGTATAGACAGTAAGGGCCAGTTTATACTTCATACTCAGAATGCTGCCATGTGTTCCCAGCATTCATTTGATGTGTCCTCTGAGCACATTTTCAGAAATTAATGCAACATGAGCGCGAGTTGCAGTGCCAGAAAAAAATCGGGGGGGTTGACTTAGGGGTGCAGTGTGTTCAAGTTGGAAAGTGATGTCAGAGTCTTTGTTTAATATCGACATTTGACAGTGAGCTGTTTTGTAGATCCAACAGGATCAATGTGCGTGTTTTGATGTTTGATGAATGATTCGAAGTGGTGAAGCAAATCATCAAACTTAAATACTGACATACAAAGGCAATAGAAGCATCGCATATTCCCCATTGTAATGACATGATACATCTTAAAGGTCTCATATAACATCTTCTGTGTCGTCTTTTTTTTTTGCCTTTGCAACCAAATGTACAGAAGCATATTTCGGCCAAAGAGAAAAAAAAAATTAGGCACACAGTGAAGAAAAAAAGGTCTTTTTCATGATTAAAGTGGATATTTCGACTTCAATCTTGTAGTTTATTTTGTCATTAAAGTAGAATGTCGTAAATGTCATCTTAAAACCAACCCAGTTGTTAATCACTATGTGCTTCTGGGGCTTCCTCCTGCACTGAAAGCAGCAGCAGGCAGTGATTGCCACACAGAACACATTAAATTTTTGCTATTCCAGCTCTCTGCACATTTACAATCCTTAGAATTATACTTGATAAAACTTTCATGAGGAAACGTGTTAAAGCATTTATATTACATTTTACAGATAAATCAATAACTTAATTTAAATAGTTAATACTGTTAATAATTACACATGCGGGTGCGGCACAGTGGTGGAACAGTAGCACTGTTGCCTCGCAGAAGGGAGTCACGTCCTTAGTATTGCATGGAGTTTGCATATTTTCCTGGTGGGTTTCCACAGTGCCCTCCGATTTCCTTCCAGGGACATGCAGGTTTGGGCATTTGGTGATGCTAAAATGACGCTAGTGTATGTGTGTGCGTGTATTCACCTTGTGATGACCTGATGCCCATGTCTAGGGATTGTTTCTACCTTGTGCCTGATGCTTGCTGGAATGGATGCATTACCTGGATTGATGGATGTAATCATTAAACATCCATCCTTTTCAGAGATATTGTGACAAAGTATTCTGGGAATTTAATGGATGTTTTGGGCAATTCACAACACAAGCTGAAGTTTGCTTTCTCACCATGATGCTGTCTCTGCCATCTGGTGAAATCCTCCAGATTTACGTAAAGTATGCATACAAGTATAAAGTGCACCCCGCTTGCATAGCAGTAGAGTCTGCAGGTGCACATTTTATGTTGCGTGAAATATAAACCCGACCTAAGTACACTGTTTGCAAAGTAACAGCATCCCCAAACTCATTTGTTGCATAGCATTAAGTATATCCCCAGCCTAAGAAGTCAAAATTTAGTCCCTTGGCACCAAGGTCACCAATTTGGACTCGGAACAAATTCTCAGCACTCAGCAGCACGTCTGTCGAGGCTGATAACAACAAAGCACTCATAATTGGCGACTCCATAGTGCGGAATGTTAAAATTCCAAATTATGTTAATCCTGAAGTTAAAGTTAAATGTATCCCAAAGGCGAAGGTATCCGTTAAAGTTAAATGTATCCCAAAGGCGAAGGTATCCAACAAAGAGGCTAACTGGAACCTTCTGGCCAACAATGAAGTGTTTACCTTATTGTTGCACATTGACAATAATGACATTGATTTGCAGCAATCTGAGGTATTAAAGAGGAACTTCATATCTTTATGCATCAAAGGTAAAAAAACGTTGAAATGTAACTGTGTCTAGCCCCTGGCCAAGATTATATAGAAGGGATGTGATTTATAGCAGACTGCTCTCCCTTCACTGCTGGTTACAAACATAGTGTGCAAATAAAAGAAAATCCTTTGTAAACAATTGAGTTGATTTTTAGTAAAGGCCTAGATTTTTCAAGACAGATGGTATTTATCCTAACTGGGGAGGATCTTTTGTTTTATCCCAAAATATGGCAGCAAAACAGCCATGCTGACTGACCAGAGAACAATCCAGGCCACTACCTTTTGATCATAAATTTCAGACTGTTTTTATATAACCTGTTACTGTCCTGTAGCTGTTACCCATAATCCATGTTGTGGGGCATCTTATAAATTTAGTATTGAAACAAAATCTAAATTGCTTGATGACCAAAGGATAAGAGACATACATGTGTCTGAATAAGGAAAAAATCTAAAATATTAGTTAGTGGAGGGACTGATCCTAACATTCTGTCAATCTTCAACTCAGCTGGAATCAGCTTTCATTTTACTGAATCAGCACAACAATTAGATTTTAATTTTTGACACTAGCCAGTCATTTCAAACACACATTACAAAACTATCCTAAACATGTTTTTCTATCTTAAAAGAAGATGGAAGAGTAAGGTGTTTTCTAAAGATGCAAGATACAGAGAAATTAAATCATGCATTTGTTTCTAGTAGGATTGAGTACTGCAATGCATTATTCACTGCCTGTTCAAATCATTCTTTACGCAGCTATCATTTAATTCAAAAAGCTGCCACAAGAATTATTACACAAAACAGAAAATACAAACACATAACTCCAGTTCTCAAATCCTTATACTGGCTGCCACTTAAACTTTGGACTGATCTGAAAACTCTAACTTTTAACTTATGGCCCTGCTTGCTTATCTGTGCTTCTTGTTACTTACAAACCAGAGTACACATTGAGATCTCAAGATGCCAGCCTACTCAAGATGCCAAGGATTAATAAAAGAACAGTGGGAGGTTGAGCTTTCAGTTACAGGGCCTGAAGCTGTGGAATGGTCTGCCTGCTAATACCAAGTGGCCCACAAAAAAAGTGGCCTGCCTCTGCCGAGACGACTGCATTACGTGGTGAAGAGAAAAATGATCAGACTTGGTACTCACATTTACAGAAGATGCCGAAAGTGATCTCCTTGTGCATCAATACATCTCTGTGCCCGTTTCAGCATGTTCACTCTTTGAAACGTCATGGGATCGATTCTCTTTTTGTGGGCCACCCTGATGCATCTTCAGTCTTAGCTTTTAAATCCAGGCTGAAGATTTTCTACTTTAGTCTAGAGCTGTGGATTAGCTATGCAAGCAGCATTTCTGTGTGTTAGTCATTTGTAGAAACATATAAGTATCACAATATTTTGAAACCATTACTCTGTTCTGTTTCTGTTGTTGGTTCGTGGATGTGGCACTTGGTACCACTGCTCTACAGTACTGCGCTCCTGTATTTGGAACAGTCACCTCAGACAAAGGAACATTGGAAACATCGGAATGAAAGATCCTCTCATCAGATTGGATGGCCAGCACAGACTGCACTGTAGAAAACCCAGGGGCAGGTAGGCAGCCAGCTGGCTGAGGTCTCCAGGGCTGTGACTTTATTTTTTACTTTCTCCTTTACATTTTTAATCTCCACCATTATTAATAGTTAATCAGTTAATTAATGGACAGATATTGTTCATTTCCTTTTATATTTAATCAGTTTCTACCTTGTTCTTTGTGTGTTTTAACAAATCCACATTTACATGTATACCAGTTCTGTATGTAGAAACTAGTATAATGTATATTTGTATTTTAATTGGGAACTGTTCATAGCGCTCTCCACCTGCACTCAGAGAAGAGTCCTATACAAAAAATAAATTGTATTTTATTGTATTGAGAGTGGCAGGAAAGAAAACCTGCTGCCACTGCCTCCTGGATTGGAGTTTGACACCCCTGAGTTACATTAATCACATGCTAAATACCAGATTAGAGCACACAGGGAGAATGAGAGAGTACGACAGAAATAATCATTCACACCATATTCAGTAAAGCCAAATAAAGCATTGTTTTTGTAGTTTAACCTTTTTTTATTAAAATGTCTTTCCTTAACTTCTTAGCAACTTGTTCTCTGCATTCTGTCATCACTGATGTGGCATTCCTCCACTGCAATACCAGACTGAGACACTTAAGTCCCTTCCAGCCTTGTCTGTAATTAAAGTTGCTGGGATTTGATTTAAATCATTTTTTAATATCCATACTGTAGTCAATGAAGAAAGTAATTTCAGAGTAAGGGAGCTATAATATAAGCCTTTCTAAATTGATGCTGTCTGGTTTGTAATTATCAACAATCAAAATTAACAACATCAAACATACATACAAGCTCCAGCCTAAGGTAATCTGGAGTTACTATTAGTGCCATCAAACCAATCTGAGAATAAAACAAATCATACTCGCCAGAAGGGTGCCTGTCAATCAAAAATGGCCTGTTTAATTCTTTATGATATGCAAAAATACATTATTTTGAATGTAAAACAGTATGTTTTTCTAATTTAAAGTTAATGGACAAGCCTAGCAGATTAACAAGACGAACACAACCCCCCCAGGGGGCCACCCACAATAACAGATCTGTCTGATACCGTCCTGTACAATGCTAGGATCCACATAAAGGTGTAGTCGAAATGATGTAAAAATTTGGAAAATCTGAAAAGTTGCCAATAATCTCTTCTGGTTCTGTCCAGTTTAGTGGGCCATGGGTGTCATCATCAAGTAGCCATGGCATCACAGGAAGGGGTGGAGGTAGAACTTGGAAGAGTAACTACTCTATTTCATAGCCCAAATACAACTATGATTGTTGAAAATGGTAAGATATGGAAGTAATTATTCGTTGGTGCGGAAAGAGCTACAGCAACTGTTAGCCTGTCTTAGTGCGTCATCCACCTTATAATTTTATAATGAATCAAAACCCAATGTGTACGCCATCTTTCTATCTTTTTGATTGACTGTAAATAACTTACAATAATAAAGAACAGTATGTCCCATCACAATTTGTTTCACAGAACAAACATAATAATATGAAATCAAACTGGGAAACATTTTAAGTGGAATAAAATTAAAAACATGTACATTAAACATGTAGAACTGATGGATGGTGACAGCAGCATAATAAGGACCTGACATTAAAGGGATATTCCACTCAAAAATAAAATGTTTATATGCCATGTACTCAATATACAGTACTTTGTTTTAGCGGATAACAGAATTTTATCTCATGCTTTCTTACAGAATGGAAACAAATAAGTTTATCACATAACAGAACTCAATGGTCACCAATTCTGTACAATGGCAAACAATGTAAAAAAAATGTCCATGGTAAAAAGAAAAAAGAAAAAAAATCACATGTCACTCTTGTCACATAATCAAGATGTCTTTTATCCAGGAGCATGCAAACCAAATGCTATTTTGCTAATATATTGTTATTTTTGTTATTTATAAACTTGCACATAAACAGGAAACCCGAAGACTCATGGAAGAGTCTTTTTGACATTTGGGCCCACCTTCTCCCCATCATTCACTGGTGAAGAGTCCAGTTTTCAGATTAAACAGTCTCTCCCAAGAGTTGAACTGAAACTTGTTCTAGAGGGTAACACAAGCTCCATCTGCCATGAAGTCCGATGGGTGTAAGGAGATCTAGTTTCTCCTGCCTGAAGTGAGCTGTCATGACTGTGATTGAGGTGTCCACCAGTGGTAGTGCTAAAGCAGTCCTCCATCTCAGGGCTGTTAGTCTGCTCTTTTCACAGGTATCCGTCAATAAGGGCGCGCACATAAAGGCGACCTTCAAAAGGGCGACCTCAATTGGGCGCGGCGAATAAAAGCGCACATAAATAAAGGCGAGCTTCAAAAGGGCGACCTCAATTGAGCGCCGAATAAAGGCGCGCGTAAATAAAGGCGATCTTCAAAAGGGCGACCTCAATTGGGCGCAGCAAATAAAGGCAAACGCAACAAAATTACAGACAATTTATTAGATAAAGGCAATGATTGAACGTATAAAAAGGTGAAAGCAAGAATATTAAAACATCCAATTAATTAATGCATGAACTTCTAACGAACTATTTCTAAAGCTCTCTATATTTCGTTGTTTTCAAAATTACAGAAAATTCGATTAAGGCAATGACTGAACATATTTCGTTGTTTTCAAAATTACAGAAAATTAGATTAAGGCAATGACTGAATGTATAAAAAGGTGAAAGCAAGTTACACTTGAAGCTGTAGATTATGTGCAATACCACGTAGATATTCGAGATGCGGTCTATTAGCACAATCAAGGACAATTAATTTAATTCGCTCCGAAGGTCATCCTTTTGAAGCGCTCCTTTATTTGTGCGCGCATTTATTCGGCGCTCAATTGAGGTCGCCCTTTTGAAGGTCGCCTTTTTGTGCGCGCCCTTATTGAATAGAACCCTTTTCACAACCGCTGCCACTACTGCAAAAACACAGGGGTTGCGAGTGACTGAGGAATGGAATTAGACTTGTTATGCCAATTGCCCATGAGTGGCCCTAAAAGGACCGTTGGCATCACCAGTGCTGTTTCCACTACACTGCTAAGATTTTTATAGCCAGCTTCTTCAGGATGGACAGTCGGTGGCCACCTTAGAAGTGTATACCTCACAGATACAGACTCAGCAGCACTACAATACTTTTTGTACTGCAGTTATCCCACCTCTGCTTTGGACACTCGTTTGTGATTTTCTTTTGTAGAATTTCATGTTTTCCTGTGTAAACATGACTAAATAAAGAAACCTAACCTAACCTAACCTAACTCTTTTATCATCCGCAATTGTTTGAAATCCACTGCTTTGCCCAATTTTATTAACAATTTTGTAGCAGCAGCTATGACTGCAAAGTCATTGGTTAAATGAACTGAAACTATCTGTGAAACTGACAGGTTTCAAACTTTTGAAATGAAGTGTGACATTTCACTGTCATGGTTTAAAAAGAAATTGGGGAAAGAACACTGAGAAGGCAGTTTCAAAAATTAAAAGGACGTGGTAATACAATTAGACATTTCTATTCTTTATAAAATCGTGCATGATTTCAAAAAAAATAGCCCAAAATGAAGAGTAACGCCCAATCCACTTTTTTCACATAGCCTAATTGCGCGTGAATCAGTGGCACAATTCGACAAAGCAGGACGAACCGACAGAGCGTCTGACAACTATGGCGCAAATAATCAATAAACAACCAAATCTGGCCGACATCTGTAATCAAGGTTGCTACAAGGCTGTTTTTAATTGAAAAAAAAAATCTTTGTGAATTCGCATGTGTTTATACATTTTTAACATTATTTTTAATACAAGAATATTTTTCTTCATAAAAAAATCATTAATGAACGGGCCTCGCAGTCTGACAAGATTCTCACAGCTCCCTTTATACCAACTCCCTTTCATACAAACACCTCATCAGAAGTGTTCATTCTAATGAACCTTTAAATAACATTTTTTCTACAATTATGGGTCTTTAAAGTACTTTAAAATTGCAATTATTTTCACTTCTTATAACTGACACTTGTCGTTTCTTCTAAAGGGACAACGCTCTTCCATTGGGCGACGTAAGAGAGCCAATGATCCAATAAGAAAGCAGTGGGCGTGCCTTAAACCTAAAAGCACACCTATTTTGTTTTCGGGTTTATCAGTCGATGCAAGACAGGAAGGAGATAACTAAGAAATGTCCAGTACTATTAATTCATTTAAAGATAGCGGAAATGTAATTTAAACAAAAAAAAAATGTAGTCGATTTTCAAGATTGAATTGTTCTCGAGATTTTCGGCTGCATCTTAATATTTATCTGCAATGAGGAAAATTGGGCGGCACGGTGGCGCAGTGGGTAGCGCTGCTGCCTCGCAGTTGGGAGATCTGGGGACCTGGGTTCGCTTCCCGGGTCCTCCCTGCGTGGAGTTTGCATGTTCTCCCCGTGTCTGCGTGGGTTTCCTCCGGGCGCTCCGGTTTCCTCCCACAGTCCAAAGACATGCTGGTTAGGTGGATTGGCGATTCTAAATTGGCCCTAGTGTGTGCTTGGTGTGTGGGTGTGTTTGTGTGTGTCCTGTGGTGGGTTGGCACCCTGCCCAGGATTGTTTCCTGCCTTGTGCCCTGTGTTGGCTGGGATTGGCTCCAGCAGACCCACGTGACCCTGTGTTCGGATTCAGCGGGTTGGAAAATGGATGGATGGATGGATGGATGAGGAAAATTGCAAATAATTTGAAAAAGTCACTAAGGAAGACTGTTTGGATCTTCTACTTCCTGGAAAAGAAGCCAGGCGATATTGTTTCAAAGAAGCACAAAGCCCTGGGTGCAGAAGGTAAATTGTTTCCTGGCCTTGTGCTAAACACCAAATACCTGATGCCACAATAGTTAGTGCAGCTACTGGGCGTGCCGCGTGTAGTTGAGTCGTGCAGGGCAGTGTTGTTCCATGCTACTCTGACATCTTATTTTTCACTTTGATTTCTGAACTTGAGTTGTTGCCGTTTCAGTTTTGGCAGTCCATAGTCTTTTCCTGAGCAGTGGATGGTTGAGAGGCACTCGTTTTTGGGGAACTATAAAATAATATTTATATACCGTTTTTGTCACTACTCAAAGCGCTCCACGCAGGGAGGACCCACTAAGCGAACCCAAAAATCTCTTTACTGCGAAACACTAGCGTTATCACTGCGATGATGAAGTAACTATCAGAGAGTGCAACAGTAATGAGATAATGGCATTATTTGATTTATTTCGTGATCTGAAATGTGCGCGAACCTGCCAGTTTAGCAAATCATAAGCAAAAGAGGGACATGCATTATTAGATAACTGAATTTTGACGTGATACCAGTCTGCCCATATAAAGGAAAATTCTGGTAGGACTCTAACCAGAATTTTTAGGCAAAAAAAGCCACTGCATAAATACATAAGAGAATACACATTTCAATCCATTAATTGTTTTCTTAGCGAAAACCTAAATTGTCCCGACGTCTTCAGCACGTGACCACTTCCCTATTTTATTTAGTACTTTATTCCAGATTTCCACAATCCTTTATGTGAACAAATGCATCCTGGATTATTTGTACTTCATAATCGTGTAACTTTCTGTATAAACCACTCTATGTGAGCATCTCCCTCTAAAGTAGGAACCGCTGAGGTGCACCACATCCTTTCGGGGGCAGCTGAGACTATTTCTTATACAATCGGAGTGACTGAATGCAGCATGACACACCAGATAGTGCATCCGCATGATTTAAATAACAAGACTTCGGTGAGGGTCAGTCTGCTGGACATTTCTCCATAGGCGCATTAAAGAAGATCGCATCATGGATGCAGTGGGGTTGATAATATATCTGTAATTAAACGGAATACACTCGAATTAAATCGAAAGAGGCTCATTATCCCTAAAACTCCTACTAGATAACAGGATATCTCAAGAATCTACAAACGTACAGAATTTTTATTCCGTTTTCATGACTAAATGCTCTCAGTTTATAAAACCATACAACCATCCATTTTGGGACTCAAGGTAAAACATATTGCCAAGTATACTTTGCTGATTAAAAATATTTAATGGGGAATTTCTTTAAAAATATACCACTGCCCAGGAGCACAAACCATATAGTGCGCCTCGATGTCCAGCTGACTTGACCGTCGCGCTGAAGTAACGGAAATCTGTTCTAATTTGGCGGTCGACTGCAAAGAATTAACTGCGCAGAACATATGCCAGGTGTCGCTTCACGCGAATTTCCCACACAATCTTACAAAAGTGTAGATTTTCAATTTCGATTTCTGCCTGCCAGGCACAGGGTTATCACAAAAGGAAAAATACTGAATGGTATAAATTTCAGCCAATGAACTGGCTCGGGTAAATGAGGTATTTGTTTCTTTTTATTGTTACTTTGCTTAGTCAGAAATAGAGGGGGATTCCAGTTCGGATTAACAAAACCCGCAATTTACTCTTTGTCAAAATACACCGATGGAAAGGCATTGGTTACGACGATGCATTAAAAGCAGATCGATCCAGCGTCGTTCCTGTAAGCAGCAATAGTACTGAAAAAATAGCAGGTACGAAAAATAAAAAAAAATGTCAGCTCGAAATGAAACACCATGCCTTGTAATAAGACGTGAAGCAACGAGCGCGCTCCTCAGATGCAGAAGCGCTACGCCTCTTTCCCTCCCTTCCCCCAGTGGGATGTTGTCAAATCCCACGCAGACGGCGCGGTTATTTTCAGCTCCAGCTTCGGATCTGTGCAAATGATTGTGGTGTACGTTACGTTAATTTGCAAGACCTGTGCTCACCTAAAACCAAGATAGGCATCAATAGCGGTTTGTAGCTCCAGTTGTCCTTCCTCAACACAGATCACTTTGGGTAGGGCAGAGTGGCACAACTTCAGTAATTGAATGCGTGAAAGTCACCCGAGTTTCCAACATCTTCACCGCAAATTGGATTTTCCGTTACTTTTGTCGACGGCCCGATGAAACTGTTGTCTCCTCAGATGACCCGCAGTGCCCAAGGACTGTCCACGCCCTCTTGACCCCGAACCCCATGGTGGATTTAATGAAGGGACCCGCAACTAAAAAGGGGAGTTAAAAGACAATTATTCACATCCTGCAGCAGCTTATGTCCGTCACCACTCCTGTATCATAGCAACAGCAGCAGCAGCAGCAGCAGAAGAGATCCAGGGGAAAAGCAGCAGGATCCCCCGTCAGGCGGCAGCGCCATTCCGAGTCTGGCAAAGCGGAGGCGCCGACCTCTGACAGACGCGGCTGCGCCAGCCAGCCTCCGGGAGACATGCTAGACGTCCGTGGGAAAACTTACGCTTGCGTGGCCGCTGCTCCTGCTGCGTGCGGACCACAGGAGCGGGAGTGTGCTAGGAGCTGCAGCAGTGGATCGCTGGGATTATCCTCCAGGAGAACGCGGGCCGTCTGTGCGCCATGAAGAAAGAAACTTTCCGAATAACCGAGAACACTGGAATATCACTCTTTCTCCGCTGGCCAATTGCATCTCGTCTTCCTCGGTAAGTTCAGCCTTGACATGAAGCGCTGCAATTACTGGAAAAATCATAAATGCAAAGAATTCGAGAGCTCGGATATGCGAGCAGCTAATATGGCAAGTTGCGGAGGTAAGATGGAGCGGGGCGGCAGGTGCGGTGCTGCGGGCAGGTGCCTCCGTTTGAATCGCGCTTTGTGGAAAGAGGCGTTATTCAGTTGCAGTAAGCAAAATTAGATCGATAATCTTTGAACCGGGCATACTGTTAAAACTGTTCGTCTTCGAGGTAGTTTTAACATGTAAGACGTGCCCTGGACTGGAAAAGAAACACGAGCCGTGATGTAACGAGTTTAACAACAAAGACATCAGGCGTGCAGGTAGTCAGAAGAGTCGCAGGCATTGCGCATCTTCAAGCCCCCGTTAACACTTTAGGGCTTCATTTAATCACATCAGCTAAGGTTCAGAAATAGCTGAGGGCGAGAAAGAAAGAAGGGACGATCGCTTTCTTATCTTTCTTTATTATTAGAGGAGACTCGTATGTTTGTGGTTATGTGGAGAAACGGGGCATTTACAAAGGAAGAAGAAAAACCTTCACAATAGGGAGATTGGGCAATATGAATCGCTTACCCCTGAATCGCACAATCATCGCGCAAATCGGAAAACAATATGTCACAAACGACAACAGAGGTGAGCTGTGGAAACGACCGGGGCGTTTAAACCCCTGGCAGGGCGCCTTCGGTGGGCATGACGCAGGGTAGATCGGCGCTCTGACAAGGATCGGTGTGTGGACAGGGAGCTCCCTCTTTGTGTAGAGTTATGCGACCGGCGAGTACAAAATGCTGAGGTGTTTGTGTAGACGAGTAAACGTCAAGTTAACAAGGACTGTGTGTAACTCAGTAGAGGTGCAGGTGCACGTATGTGAATATGTGGGAATATGGAGGAGCGTTTCTGGCTTCATAGTCGGGCATTTGCCAAATGCCTCATCAGGGCGACAATCGCTCTCTTTTCTCCAACGTGAGCGTGTTATGCTGTCGATGTGTCAATATGTAGCAAACACATTAACATGTGCATTATGTTAATGAATGCATAATATGCAGTTATCGTGGTCTGTAACTGTGCCAAGCTATCGGTTTTAATAAACAGAGATCAGTCGGATTAATTTGATTTCTTTGCTCTGTTGTTTCCTGCCTTGAGCCTGATGCTACCAGGACAGGTTTGTCCGCCTGCGACCTGCATGACTCTTAACTGAGATAAGCAGGTTTGTAATGAATTATTGTTTTCATTTCTGTCTGTTGATTACAATAAAGGTCTAACTTGGGTTTAAAATGCATTCATAAATGTAAACTGCAGCTCAAGTATGTAGTGATATGATTATATGGGGTGATTGTATTTTCCATTTTTAATGCACCGGTACTGTATAATTTTACTATCCGCTCTATAATTACATTCATTTTCTGAGGCAGCATAACAATTCAGTGTTAAGCAAAACTGGGCAACGTTCCAGCAGAATTGGGTGCAAGGCAGAAACTGGCCCTGAATGGGACTCTGGGCCATCACAATCCAGTTTAGAGAGAGAGAGGTGTTCAATTGAATAATCTGTGCATCTTTGGGACATAAACTAGTGGCACTTGAGAGAAAAAAAACCTATAAAGTCAAGAGGAGAAGGAGAAAATGCCACAGATCAGTGGCTGGGCCAGGGTTTGAACCTAGTCATGTGCTAACTACTATACTACCATGCCACCCTGGCTTTAGAAAGGAGGTTGGAGATTTCAAACCATTACTGCCTCTAAGTTTAGAATGTTATGTTATATGGTTATATACAATATTTGTGTCCAGTCCGTAACAGGGTAAGAAAAAAATTTAAAATTTACATTATATTATTTATGGAGTACACACACACATATAACATGCTTACCACTAGCCCTTAAGAAGATATGTGGTCATAGACGCAGTTTGCTTGAATGGGATTTGGCAGGACAAAGATAAATGGACAAATGAAAAAACGGAGCACAGTGAAACTGTAGTGATAGTTTCATTTTTTATGTGACTGTTTTTTTTCTAGAACTGTTTGTTTCACTTCATTGTGTCTAGTTATTGATTTATCATTTTGTTTATTTTAGTTGAATGTCTTTTGATGATCTTAATATACTGCCATGGCTTCATGATTTTTCATTTAGCTGGGTTAATAGTTTCCCTACATACTGTATACTGTAAGTATATACTTATGAATGGATTGGTCACTAGAACTGAGCTTTAAGGGCTTTCCTAGGACATCTATTAGTCACTCAGTGCTGTGTAACACAAATAAAGCCTTCAATAAGGTCTTTTTACCGAGCAGCAATTTACTAATAGATGCTCTATAGGTAGCTGCTGTAGTAAAAGTGCTTTGTAAGTCTTATAGAAGCCAAGCACTGCATTTGTTAAACTCTTGTTTCATAGAAGAAACTCATAGATGGAATTAGGTAGCCTCATTCTAAAATGTTGGTGTAACTTCTTATACATAAAGCTTTCACTGAAGTCCTGTTATGAAGCAGAGAGTGACCAGTAGATGCCCCATTGGTAGAAGCTAATGTAAAAAGAGCTTTGTACAGTAAGTCTTGTGAAGACCTCACAAAGCATCACAGAGTAGTAACTGACTAATGAGTTAAATTGGGGAGCCCCTATTCAAAATTGCATTCTTATTGCTGTGTAACACAAACAAAGCCTTTCTTAAAGTCTTGTTAGGTAGCAGTAAGTGTATAATAGACAGTCCTACCGGTAGGTAGCCCCACTTTTAAAGTTTTGTTTTTTTTATTTGTAAATCATAATAAAACTGAACAACGCCCTTTTTTACGGTCTTCTTACTTATCAGTAAGTAACTCAGATGCCCTTCTCTAAAGTGTTATCATTTGTATTTTGTGAATATTGACCAAACCCAATTTTGTTTTGATCTTGTTTTATAGCAGTAACTGACTAATTTGTATAACTTTCCAAAAGTGTTCATTTTATTAATATACAACATAAAAAAGGTCTTTGTTAATGTCTTTTTAAATAGCAGTATATGACTGAATAGGAAGAATTTATTGTATTATTGCTATTTGTGTCTGCGGTGGGTTGGCACCCTGCCCGGGATTGGTTCCTGCCTTGTGCCCTGTGTTGGCTGGGATTGGCTCCAGCAGACCCCCGTGACCCTGTGTTCGGATTCAGCGGGTTGGAAAATGGATGGATGGATGTTATTTGTGTTATGTCATATTAAAACTAAACAAAGCCTTAGGTAGAAGGAAGTTATTAATAGAGATGTCTTACAGATAGCCCCAGTGTCGTCATTGGTGCTTCATAAGTCTTACTAAGACTAAACAAATCATTTAAGATTTTGTTACATAGCAGTAACTATTAGATGTAACTGGGTTGCTCCTTTTCTGAAACGCTCCTCGTATTGTCATGTTGCACAAACAAAATCTTTAAGGTGCAATAAATAGCTAACAGACACACTGCAGGTAACCTTAATGTCATTGTGTTATTGCAAGTCTTCTTACCACAAGACAAATCGTTTACTAAGGTCTTTCTGCATGGCAGACACTGATTAGTTGATGTGTCTGTTCTGTTTTTTAACCATATATAGTAAAGTATTGTGTTGGGGGTTATTACTTCCAGATCATGTTTTCAACCGATTTACATGTTGTAAATGTATCCATAAATATGTCAGAGTGGTGTCTGTCTATCTGTATGTGTGCATCAGGATCGGGTTCCATGGACATGATTGCTCAGAAACATGGTAGCTAATCTGAATGAAATGGGTCATACTTATTAGCATGATGGAGCGCTAGAAGCATGTTGATTTTTGATTTTGCTCTGCTGAGATAATGATTTACCACTTTTTAAGCACATTTGTGTTTCAAGTTCAGCACTGCTGGAGAAGCGTAATACACTTTTTTTCCAGCAAGCTCTGACTCTTCCATTTCATTCTAGATAATTAAATATTAGCCAGCCATATATTAGTGCTAAATGTATGGTTTTATGTAGGGATAATCATGTATTGGACACATCTGATTAATTTTACTTTTCTACCGTACATGCAATGCTGTAAATGCTACTTCATGTGATCCTGCCAACCAGCATCAGTGCTCTGTGAGACGAATTGGAGCAGCGAGGAGAATGAGCAGACCATTTACACAGCAGCATTCAAAGATGCAAATTGAAAAGTCAAAGATATCATGGAGATATAACCAAAGGGGAAAACTGGGGCATTTGGCTTTTATACTTTAAGAAGTGATCCTCCCATGTTCTCTTCATTTTTTACACAGAGAACCTCACAAATTATTAAAAAATAATTAACAGGCTTTGAATTAATAGAGAATTAAGCATAAAGTAGTTCTTGAACATGGCCCAAGAGTCCCAACTGTGTGGATCTCTGGTGTCTGGCATACCACCCTGATGAGATGGCACATATGGGTGGGTTTGCTTTTTTGCAGCCTGCATGCCTGTGCCCTCATGCTGCTGCTGTTTGCATTGCCACATGCTGCTTTCATCTGTAAGGACACCACATGCTGACTTTATGCGGCCTTTTAGTGAGTCAAGTTGCATTAGAAAATAGAAGAGGTAAAGGCCTAAGAAATGTTCATTTTGGGCAGTAGTTTAGCTTATCTAATTAACTTTAAAATACCGCACCCCAACTGATAAAACTGCACACTTTCATCTGCTCCATTCTGCTATATAGATATCTATCCATTCTCTGATCATGTTAAGCTATAATGACAGTATTGGAGACACTGGAAACTTGGGAGTGATGCCAGGCTACTCCTTTTATTCAGTGTGTTTTTTGACGCCTGTACCTATCATATTGCATAGGAATGGCACAGTGATTGGCACTGCTTCCTCCCATATTCAAGGAGCCAGGATCAAATCAATGTCTGTTTAGAGCTGTAAATACAAACCCCATTTGCAGAAAAGTTGGATTATTTTCCAAAATGCAATAAAAACAAAATTCAGTGATATGTTAATTCACGTGAACCTTTATTTAACTGAAAAAAAGGACAAGAAACGATTTTCAGTAGATTGTATTTTGCAAATATACACAAATTTAGAATTTGATGGATGCAACAAGCTCAACAAAAGTTGGGACAGAGGCATGTTTACCATTGTGTTCCATCACTTTTTAATAACATTTTTTAATCATTTTGGGACTGAGGAAACTAATTGTAGTAGCTTTGCGATTGGAAATTTTGTCCATTCTTGCTTCATATAAGACTTCAGCTGCTCAACAGTCTGTTCTCGCCGTTGTCTGATTCTTCTCTTCATGCTGTGCCATTCATTTTCAATAGGCCAGTCAAGCACACACACACAGTAGCATGTCTACAAAGCAACGCTGCTGTAGCCCATGCAGAATGTGCTGAAATAAGCATGGACATCCTAAGAAGAGATGTCACCTTGATGGCAACACATGTCTCTGTAAAATGGTGATATATGCCTTAGAGTCAATGGTACCTTCACATACATGCACCTCACACATTCCATAGGCACCGATGCACCTCCATACCATCACAGATGCTGGTACGTTTCACTGATAAGTCTAGATAGTCATTTTCATCTTTTACCCAGAGAACTCAACGCTTGTTTTTTTCCAAAAACAAGCTGAAATGTGAACTCATCTGATCACAGCACACAGTTCCACAGTCTTCTGTTCCACGTGCTATGAGATCGGGCCCAATGAACTTGCTGGGATTTCTGCATTGTTCATGTGTGAATTTCCCATTGGGATTAATAAAGTATCTATCTATCTATCTATCTATCTATCTATCTATCTATCTATCTATCTATCTATCTATCTATCTATCTATCTATCTATCTATCTATCTATCTATCATTGATTGATCCCCCAAACTATGTGACTCTTTAATTCCACCAGGGGGGGTAAACGTTAATATTTAACATTATACATAGTTATTGTCTGTTTTTTTTTTTTTTTTTTTTCACCTGTATTATTATCATTCTTTAATTTAATATTATTTATTGTATCAGTATGCTGCTGCTGAAGAATGTGAATTTCCCATTGGGATTAATAAAGTATCTATCTATCTATCTATCTATCTATCTATCTATCTATCTATCTATCTATCTATCTATCTATCTATCTATCTATCTATCTATCGCTTCCTCCTTGCATAATACAGTTTCAAGTTGCATTTCTGGATGCAGTGATGGATTCCTGAAGTACTCCTTAGCCCAGGTGGCTGTATTTGTCACAGTAGCATGATGGTTTCTGAGGTAGAGCTGCCTCAAGATTTGAAGATCACGTGCATTTAGCAGTGGTTTCTGACCTTGCTGTTTACGCACTCAGATGTCTCTTAATTCACTGAATCTTTTCACAATATTATGTACTGTAGATATTGAAAGACCCAAATTCCCTTCAATTTTGTGTTGGGAAATGTTCCTTTTGAACTGTTCTCTCACAAATGTTGGCACAAAGGGGGAAGCCATGGCCCATCACTGCTTTCAAAGACTGAGCCTTTGTTGGTTGTTACTTTTAAACCGAGTTATAATAACCTCACCTGCTTAATGTGGAGTTTTCCAAACTGGTGTTACTTGAATATTCTGTGCACTTTTCAATCTTATTTTAACCGTGTCCCAACTTTTGTTGAGTGTGTTGCAGTCATCAAGTTCTAAATTTGTGTATATTTACAAAATACATTTAAGTTGGTCAATAAACTATTGAAAATCTTTTCTAATTTTGTCAGTTAAATAAAGGTTCATGTGAATTAATATATTACAAGTTTTTATTTTTATTGCATTTTGAAAAATATCCAAACTTTTCTGGAAGTGGGGTTTGTACGAGTTCCCTTCATTGTCCCATAGACATGCAGGTCGGGCAAAGAGGTGACACAAAATTGGCATGGTGTCTCTCTATGCTGCATTGATGTGTCATTCAGTACCAGTTCTTGGATTGTGCCCAATACTGTTAGAGTGGCTTCTACCCACTTTGTGAGCTTTTAATGCTATGAAAATGGATGGACTCTAAACAGTTTCACAAAGCAGTAAACAGCAGTTCAGTTTACAGAAAGAGTAAGATTAGAACTATACTTTGTTTTTCATTTTTGAATTCTAACTCTTTAGTGTCTTTTGGTACAGGTAAGGTATTACAGATTACTGCATCTACCAAGTTATATTGGGCACTCAGATTTGGACTGGCATTCTTTTTAAACTGCCCTGTCAAACCATATCACCTGTAGTAAACTAAACCCATGCTGTTTTACTCCTTTGATTAAGGGGTTTGTGGGACAAGTAATCAGCCCTGTTATCCGTTTAATGTATGGTTTTATTATTAATTATTATTATTATTTATTTTTAGAGTTTTGTTAGTACTGTGGATATAATGGTTTTTAGTAATAACGATTTCTATACCACTTTGTTATTGGAACCTGGTTAGCATTAAACATTGGACATGGTGTCTGTTTAGTTTTAACACGAGTTCAGGTTTGGAAATCAAGTGGGCTCCATTCCAGGTTGTCTAGAGAGGAGCCATGTGCCTACTGGCCCAAGTTCAGCAGACTGCCTTTTTCGTACAGGCCACAGAACTCCTGTGGTTTATGTTTTCATTTTGTTCCAATTTGGTTTCCCCTGCTTCATTACTGCTGTTAACACAGTGTCACACATTGCTCTTCTTTTGGATTTGACACTGTACTGTGCTTTATGATGATGCAACATTGTAAATGGATAAGGGCAGTCTTACACTAGAGTTTTGTTTTGCACCATGAAAAAAAGGTTTTATCCCTCTCTAAGTAGTTTGCAACTTCTTCCCATGCTCTTAAATGCCTTCTTCAGGTCATAAACTATAACACTTTTGGTTTCGTAGGCAGTTTAGGGTACTGTGGTTTAAATCCCACATGTGGTTTTTGAAATTTTGCATCTTTGCATTTTTTTTATCCTCCTTGGAACAGTGTTCAGTGTAGAAAAGCACTATATGAACAATTTTCAAAATGTATAAATGGTGTAGTATTCAGGTATGTTCAGAGACTTTTTAACTTATTTGAAAGTTGGGAGTATTTTGCATTTTTTTTACTTATTTCATCAAAGAGTCAGTTATCACAGTTTATTTTTGTAACAATGAGTCAAGTCAAGTTGGGGAGCATGCACTGGTACAGTGTGCTGCCGCACCCACTACACAACGAAACAACTCGGGATCCTGGTTTGCAACCCCCCAGGCAGACACGCAGTCCAGTCCCACCCTCCGGAAACGACCCTCTATCTGCCGCAGCCAGGTGTTACGTGGGGTTACCAAGGGGTCTAACAATGAGGTATATTAAAAAATAAAAGAAATAATAGAATGCAGTTACATGTGTTAGTAGGCAACATTAAATTCATGCTTTTAGCAGCTCTTTATAATGCAATGTAATGTAGTTAAAAATATAGCCCAATTAGGCATTTGGTGACTGAATAGTTTTCATAGACCGCATGTTCCAATTCAAATAATGTAAAAAATGTTATTTTTTTTTAATGTTTTATTGAATTTTGTTTAAAATCGATAAACATTCCATACAAGCAAGTCAAATTTTACAAAACTGGGTTTGAATCGAATCAACCCCCACCCATGAGAAAGAGAGCTAGGCCAACAGAGTAAAACTTTAATGGTAGAAAAAAAAAATAGAAATAGAATTAAAAAGGGAAGAGAATCCGCTTCCTCGATTTTAAATCCTTATTCTAAAATATTATTGATTAGATCCTGCCAGGTTTTGAAAAAGTTTTGTACAGATCGTCTAAGTGCGAATTTGATTTTTTCCAGTTTCAAATAGTATGTAACATCAGTAACCCACTGACTTAGAATAGCAGAGTTAGGATTCTTCCAGTTGAGCAAGTCTACGTGCCAATAGTGTAGTAAAGGCAGTCATAGTTTGTTTGTCCTTCTCCACTTTAAGCCCATTTGGTAGAACACGAAACACAACTGTTAGTGGATTAGGAGGGATTGGGACACCAAGGCTGTCTGACAGGCATTTAAAGAATTTGCTCCAAAATGATGTTAATTTGGTGCAGGTTCAAAACATAAGGCCCAATGAGGCTGGAACTTGATTGCAACGTTCCCAGGTTGGATCTTGCCCTGGAAAATTCTGGACAATTTTAAATGAGACAGATGCACTAAATAGATAATTTTAAGTTGAATAATTGTATGCTTTGCGCATATGGAGCGCAAGTGAATTCTCTGCATTGCTACCTTCCACTCTTTTTCTGAAATGTTGAGTGAGAGATCCTTTTCCCATTGTCCTCTGAGATCTTTGAAAGGGAGGGACTGTAAATTGTTTTTATACTGTATATTTACAGAAATGCTGTCAGAGTCCTCAAGACTGATCAATACTTTTTCTGGAATAGTGGTAGGTGGTAGGTGAGGAAAATTGGGCAGGTTTTGTTAAGTAATGTTTCAGATTTGGAGGTAGTGAAAGAAAAGTGCTGTTGGAAAGTTAAAATTTGGAGTGTAATTGTTTGTAGGATGCAAAAACGTTGTCTATGTACAGATCTTTAAGTGATTTAATCCCGAATGTTTTCCAGACATTAAAAACTGCGTACATTTGGAGAGAGAGTGGAAAAAGGTGGTTATCATGCAGAGGTGCCACAGATAAAAGCCTCTCTATCTTGAAGTACTTCCTACATTGGTTCTATATTCTGAGTGAGTGAAGCACAATTGGGTTGTTAGTATATTGCAGATGACTTGTATTTATTGAGGTACAAAGCAATGAATATAATGAAGTACTGCAGGATTTTATTTCTATTTCAAACCAAGCCTGTGTATGTTCATTTATTTGTGTCCAGGTTTTTATATCTTGTATATTTGCTGCCCTGTAATAAAACTGAAAGTTAGGTAGAGCCATGCCACCTTAACATGCTACTTTTATTCAAATTAATTCTGAGACCGGAAATCTTTTGAAATTCTGTTAGTGCTGCAGGCACAGTATTTTGTGGGTCTGATATATACAGTACCATATCATCTGCATATAGTGAAATTTTCTGTTCAATTCCTTCTCTGATATTCCCCTTTATCACATAAGCAAAAATGTTATTGATTGATGTCTTATTACCTGTTCATTGTGGAAGGTCTAAGACCAACTATTTTACATTTTTAAACATAACATTTTTGAAATATCAGATAGAGACTTGAAATATCTGAAGTCTCAAGGAAAAATTGTTGGCAGCTTCAAACCATTATGGAAAGAACGTCAGAAGTTTGTCTAATAAATTATAGTGTGAGAGAAATACTGAATCATTATAAGTAGCAGTTAGGCAGACATATGGTTGTTTTCATTGTAACATAAAAATTCAGTACACATTTTTTTACTGCATGTTTTCAGAGCAACACACATAATTCCTTTTCTCTTACATTCAATAATTTTTTATTGTTTGTGTACCTCAAGCCGCAGGAGAAGTGAGTAATGTGTGCATGTGCCTGTATCATTTGACTGACTTGTCTTGGGGATTTGTTTTGCCATGAGGAGCAACTGCTGAATGAGTAAAATTAGAAAATATACAAACTGAAGGGTCCTCTCAAAAGATAAATTTTGGTACAGTAAACTAACCTGTAATTTGAAGTTGCACATGATTTCAGCAAAATCTGTCCACTGGGGACCGAGTTGTTTCGGATGGACAGACAGACATATGTAAATATATCTAAAAAGGAAGCTTTTATGTTCATTGACAACTTTAGAGTGACCCAGTATGTGAATATGAGAGTATTCAGTGAAGGGCTGGCATTACCTCCTAGGTTGGTCATTGCCTTTTGCTCACTGCTCCCAGGAATGATTGCGACACACCCAAGAATTTGACATGCAGAAAGCTGGCTCACTCAATGAATAAATGAATTCAAGTTTTCTATTTGGAAATTAAATCCTGAAGATTTTACGAAATTGTTTGTCTAGCGCTAAGTTTATTGGTGGGGAGTCACAGTTTAAGATGTGACATCAGGTGATTTATTAACAAATAAACAGCAGGAGTCCAAGAATGTGAGAGGGTGAAACGCATTAGATAAACTCGATGCAATAAACAAAACTTCTTAAGGAGATATTATTTAACAGACTGGCATTACAGCCTTAGACATATGCAACCACAAGATATGCTGTAATGTCTCTAATCCAGTTAGCTTTATACATTTCCCAGTTTTGTTATTTCTGATCCAATTTGACATGCAATGTTTTAAAATTGATTTCTGAAGAAACTTTTGCCAAACTGCTTTATTGCACTCTGTCAAAAAGAGTTACTTTATAATCTCAGTATAATGTTTTATTACAAGAACTGCCTGTCAGTCTTTATGCAATCGGCAAACAATAAAGCCATTGCATTTTGGATTTGTCCAGAGAAAAATCTTTTATTGGGGAGAAACATGTTACCCCCAGAGGATATTTGTATGTGTTTGTGATGAGTCAAGAGTGCAACTTGTCCATCTACTCATTTCCAAATCTGCTGGCTGAGAAACATCAGTGTGTGGATATCAGGGCCACTTACACACTCGCCCCTACTGGGATGATGTAGTTAGTGTAGTAGGTACGTCTTTGATATGTGAGAGAGAGACTATCATTGCTAAACTGATGGAAACTACTCGCACATAAGTCACTAAAGATTCTCATGGCTACGTGACAAAAATAAATATTTACAGTGTTTCAAATTGAAACATTTTATTAGTGGGTGGCATTCATTGCTGGACTGAGTTGTGGTTGGATGGCTGTCCCTCCTAGCAATAAATAAACAACTGAAAAGGAATGTGTATGATTTTTAATAGAATTACAATAGAAGTATACGTACAAAAAAGGCAAAGAAACAAATTGTAAATAGAATCTCATTTTTTAACTTTGTTATAATAAGTAGGAAGGATTATAAGTACGATTGCATTATAAGTAAGATTATTGAAAGGGGATGAAAACTATGGGAATGCATTTTCTTTGGCTATGAAGGGGATCATGTTCTTACCTGAAGGCAGTGTAGAATTTATGTATCTCAACAACTTGCAACAAGTTTTGCATGGAAGGAGAATCACATTTAACACTCACATTTGCTAAAAATCTCACTACCACTCAGTCATTGGAGCTGTCACCGTATATGAATTGCATTGTTTGATAAATTACAAGGTTGTTTCAGAATTTTTCAGATTGATACATTGCAACATTACTTATTGCGAGTAACATAAGGTGTGGGTCACTTTGGTAAATCAATGTAAAAAATGGCAAAATAAGAATTGGAGCACCACATGACAAAAACAAGCAAGCTTCATCGGCACTTCAGTTACAATTTGCCCCCTTTGAATACTTAGAGTAATCGTCTTCTTCTTCTATTGGCTGCTCCCGTTAGGGGTCGCCACAGCGGATCATCTTCTTCCATATATTTCTGTCCTCTGCATCTTGTTCTGTTACACCCATCACCTGCATGTCCTCTCTCACAACATCCAAAAACCTCCTCTTAGGCCTTCCTCTTTTCCTCTTCCCTGGCAGCTCTATCCTTAGGATCCTTCTCCCAATATACCCAGCATCTCTCCTCTGCACATGTCCAGTGATAATGTCTCAAATTGGTTGATGCAGTGCCATTACACCAACTCAGAGCTTCCACCTATGGTTTACTGGCCAGGTGATCAGCATTTCAGGATGGTCTATCCATTTGTTTCAATGGTAGTATTGGAATGACTGGCTTTAAGATTAGAACCTCTTTAATTAGCTAATATGTCAGCATCTTTATGTACCTTTAGTTTTACGCTACTAAACACACAGGGGATGTGAATCGGATACTTGTACATAGAGACTCACAATAATGTGAGGAATTTATTTTACAGAAGACCTTTTTGTAGTGTCAGGAAATATAATTCTTAGTAGAAAATGTATGTAAACATTAACTCCACCTTCTTCAAGAAACATTTGAACGATGGATCAAAAAGCTTAAACAGCTGTACATATTTTAATACTTCACCAGTCGTGTAATCTATCTGGTTGAACAAGCACAATTGATCATCTTCAAGCCTAAACAATCCTTTCTCATAATTTGGAAAACACTTTGATATGAGTCTTTATGAAATTTTCAAACAAGTGACGCATACATACTGCAAATTAAGATTTACCATTTATTATCATTTACCTGTACATTTAGCTGCAAGGAGAAAGTGTTTTAGGAACAAATGTATCACAAATGACACTGATGTAATGAGTTCATTGCACACTGAAAGCATGATAGAATCAGGAAATGTAAATTTTGCTCAAAAATATTTTTTATTTGGATTATTTATTTTTGTGATATCATTTTATTGCAGTTTTTAGAGGCAGTTTTTATTGTCGTCACTGCCATTTTGTGTGTTATTTTTATGGGAGCCACCATGTTGTTTTTAACAATGACTTCAGCTGCCGGGTATGTGGTATAGATGATGTGGAGCATGTAACAAAATCACTTTGCTGCAAACCTAAAGGTGTACTTAGGGATTTTGATCTTGTTTTCATATCATAACATTGATTTCTGGCAGTTGCCTTTGCATTGGTTATTAGGTACCTCTTGTTGCTGACCCATGCAAATCTGACTTCTCTTCACAGATTTTCCCGTTAAACCCTTACAATTAGATTGCTGCTCTGAATAAAAATCACACTATAACAATTTGTCTGTGTACATTCAGCATAAGCACAAGTACCCTTATTATTCCAACCACAGTATAAGACAAATGTCCCCAAGCTGGAAAGGTTTAGCTTCTCTTTCCTTGACGTTTCTAGACTTCTGCAAAAATGTTGGAGATCTCCAGTGTAGATGACTGACAATACAGTTTATATTAGCCTCAAGCAAGGACTAAAAATGTGAAGTTAATTTTAGACTGCAATATCCAAAACTGCAAATAAATCTTCAATGTCAGATCATAAGTGAAAATATCCACTGCTTCCTTCACATTTATAATATGTCTGACTAAAATGACATTGATGCACAAGGACAACATGCCACCTCTTCATTTTTTGCTAATTCACATGCAGTTTATTGGCCAGTTTTGGGGTTCACTCTTTAGTATTAGGGTATTGGATCTGAAATTTTTAATACCCTTAATGATGCCAGCCTCGCTTTTACAACAAGCATTTACTTTATTGTGTTTATATTACATTAGTCTTGTGGTTTATTTCAAATTTTTATATCTGGACTCTAAATATAAAGCACTAATATAAAGAATATGTAACCTTTAATAATGATCGACTGTCTGCAGCAGAGGCAGTGTTCCAGAATACCTCTATATTGGGTGTATTAAGCCGTGAAATAAAGAATTAGGCTGCCTCCTATAGATGTTAAATTCATTATTTTATAGGAGCACAGGACACATCACATTGAAAACTGCAGCAAAATGACTATCTCAGGGAAAAATAAAGAAAATGAGCAAAAGAAAATGTCAAGTCAGCGACTTTAATGAGATTTTAAAAAAATAATAATCTCTTGGTGCATTTAACTGCATGGGATCTTGCTGATCCGGTCACATTCATTGAAGATGAAAATAATACATGGCCCTAAAGTAAAAATAATCCAGAGCATTAGGGAAGAAAACATTGTTGAACAGTCATAAAGAAAGACATTCTTGTCAACACAGCTGCATTGCTGGAGCTCACAGCATTTTTCTTCAAGGCCGTTTCCACAACACGGTCTCTTTTATTTGTGGCTGTGATTTTTAACTGTTAATGACATTGAGAACATCAAGTACCAATATCATTTCGAGCCACGGCACTAGAAGTTGTGCAGCACGCCATTTATAATTAAGCATACGCCATGTATGGCTGGCAAAATCTTGCATACAGATTTGTGTTCTGAGTTAGTATTGTTCTCTGATGGAAATGCATGGTTGTGTGGATGTTTATTAAATTGTTTGTTCTGCTGAAAATAAATGAAGTTTGATTTCCCCCTAGATAGTATAAGGCCTTACTACAATAATGTTTTTTTCTGATGCATAACCTCACTATATAATATCTGTAACTAAGTAAAAAGAATGCTTGTATTATGAGCTGTGCAGTGTGCCCATCCCTCATTTTATTTTTATAAATCATAGTTATTGTCTGTTTTTTTCACCTGTATTATTATCATTCTTTAATTTAATATTATTTATTGTATCAGTATGCTGCTGCTGAAGAATGTGAATTTCCCATTGGGATTAATAAAGTATCTATCTATCTATCTATCTATCTATCTATCTATCTATCTATCTATCTATCTATCTATCTATCTATCTATCTATCTATCTATCTATCTATCTATCTATCTATCTATCTATCTATCTATCTATCTATCTATAAGGCTTTACCATTATATAAAACCTAGCAGTGCAATATGTCTGAACCATCTGTAATGCATCAGGGTATGCAGGCCAGCATAGGACCCCTAGAGCCAGGTAAAACACCATGTGTCCCTAAAATATTTCTCTTGCCAAAATGCCTCAGGGCTAGTGGTTTTGTTTGCTGTATGCTGTTTGGTTACTGGTTTCCTTGGAGGTGGCTGTTAAACTCCTCAGTAGCTGATCACAGGCAGATAGGATTACACAAATGCTTACACTTCCACCCCCTACAAAGTGCTGGTCTCAGTTTGATGAGATTGACATCTTAATAAACCTACAGGACAAAAGGTGGGCTTTGCATGGCTTACATTTTATCCTTGCAGTAGGGTGTCACATAGATTTCAGGGTTTCTTAGCATAGTCCTGACATATAAACACTAAAAGGCCCCTTAGGCTTTAATGCATAATGAGTGCTACAGATGTATTGGGAGCTTGGCTGTTTTATTCTCTTTTATTTTGCTTAGATTCTCTGTATTATCCTTCAAAGCAAGTGTTTCATGACCTTTTTCAGCCTAACGGAAGTACCAGGATTATCTGAAACCACCAGCCTCTTTAGCTTTAATTGCCTCTAAGGACTTAGATATTGCTTTTATATGAACTTTGGAATTGGTCTATCCATCCTTCCGACCTGCTTAGACATCTCTCGGTCGTTCTTTGCTTAAATTGAGAAGATTAAACATCTCAAGGATTTCCCTTTCTCATAGTTCATATTCTGCAGTTCTACAATAAATCTAGCACTTCCTCTCTGAATTTTCTTACATGCTGTTGACTTATTTTGTAATACTGTATACTCTAGGTTTCCAGGTTTATAGGATCAACATTGTAATGAGTACAGAGTACAGTAACATCTGTACTTGCATGCGCTAATCAACAAGTGACACGTCACAACACTCCGGTGCTATGATCAGTGTCTATAACAGCCTACCTAGAAACTTGTGTCTTTCTTACCTCATTTGCTAGTAATGATATTGTTCATTTATTCAACACTATGCACCATAAATAGGAATGATACCAGGATCTTTGTCTTCAATACCAGTGAAATTTTACAATACTTGGTTTTCTTTCAATACCACAGAAAAAACAGAAATCTCATTTGATGGCTTTTTATTTAAGTACCTTCATTAATAAAGTGAACAATATTCTTCCTTTTTCTGTAATATAATATAAAATATTTAAATGATAACAGTAACAACTTTAAAATACTGGTGTATCCAACAAGTGATTATCCAGCTATAATGTAAGTAAAAAAGACACTCTTCTCCACCCATTCCAACCTGCCTGCACTCTCTTTTTGACTTCTCTTCCACAATCGCCATTACTCTGTACTGTTGATCCTAAGTATTTAAACTCATCCATCTCATTCGCCAACTCTACTCCTTGCATCCTCACCATTCCACTGACCTCCCTCTCATTTACACACGTTTTCTGTCTTGTTCCTACTGACCTTCATTCCTCTCCTCTCTAGTGCATATCTCCACCTCTCCAGGGTCTCCTCAACCTGCTCCCTACTATCGCTACAGATCACAATGTCATCAGCAAACATCATAGTCCACGGGGACTCCTGTCTAATTTTGTCTGTCAACCTGTCCATCACCATTGCAAATAAGAAAGGGCTCAGAGCCAGTCCCTGATGTAATCCCACCTCCACCTTGAATGCATCCATCACTCCTACCGCAGACCTCACTACTGTCACATATCCTGTACAACTCTTACGTACTTCTCTGCCACTCCCGACTTCCTCATACAATACCACAGCTCCTCTCGAGATACCCTGTCATATACTTTCTCCAGGTCCACAAAGACACAATGCAACTCCTTCTGGCCTTCTCTATACTTCTCCATCAATACCCTCAGAGCAAACATCGCATCTGTGGTGCTCTTTCTTGGCATGAAACCATACTGCTGCTCACTAACCATCACCTCACTTCTTAACCTAGCTTCCACTACTCTTTCCCATAACTTCATGCTGTGACTCATCAATTTTATCCCCCTGTAGTTACTACAGTCCTGCACATCCCCAGTATTCTTAAATATCGGCACCAGTACACTTCTTCTCCACTCCTCAGGCATCCTCTTGTTGAGTATATTGGGAGAAGGATGCTAAAGATAGAGCTACCAGGCAAGAGAAAAAGAGGAAGGCCTAAGAGGAGGTGTATGGATGTGGTGAGAGAGGACATGCAGGTGATGGGTGTAAAAGAACAAGATGCAGAGCACAGGAAGATATGGAAGAAGATGATCCGCTGTGGCAACCCCAAATGGGAGCAGCCGAAAGAAGAAGTAGTAGTATTAGAATTTATAAATATCAAAATACATTGCAAGTCTTGAATTATTAATGTGTGGCAGAAATGGGGTTCCCCCCATTGTAGCAGCAAATGAGGTTTATAATCTTGGGGACGGGGAGTTTCAGCAGAGGGTATAAAAAAAAATCTTTATCATGAACTACCTGATTGATCTTAGCATGTGCTCAAACTAAATTTACACTTTGACATTTTCTGCTTAAAATCCATGGTAAATATACAAAATCAAACTTTATTATATATGTATTGTTTAAATGTAGAATTTCAAGTTAATTCTGGGTATTTCCAATTAAACCAACTCTAAAAGCTGTTTTTGTAACAAAATGCTCTTAAAGTCTGGTTTGTCAGTAAACCAATTAATTCAATTTGTAACATTTTCTGTTGTAAGATTTATATTTCCTTCATTAGCTGGTTAAAAAAATATTACTAAAGAATAATATTTAACAGATTACTTCAAATTTCAAATGTCAGAAGCACATGGTGCTTTAATTTATCAAATCTGTCCCTCCATTTTTTCACATTTGACCCAACTTTAAAGCTGCCTGTGTGAAATCAAACGGTTTTATGTTAATTCTTTATTTCAGAACTCCTGTAAAACAGCCTTTGTTTGATGTTTTTGAAGTTTCTTACATGAATGAGCAGACTTTATTACTTAATTGAATGTCTGTGTACAAATCTGGAAGTTGAAAATGATTTGGACTGTCGTTACATATGCTGAATAAATTTATAATTGAGACAGAACTGCTTCTTCAATGTCCCAATCATATGCAGTGCATCCGGAAAGTATTCACAGCGCATCACTTTTTCCACATTTTGTTATGTTACAGCCTTATTCCAAAATGGATTAAATTCATTTTTTTCCTCAGAATTCTACACACAACACCCCATAATGACAACGTGAAAAAAGTTTACTTGAGGTTTTTGCAAATTTATTAAAAATAAAAAAATGGAGAAATCACATGTACATAAGTATTCACATCCTTTGCCATGAAGCTCAAAATTGAGCTCAGGTACATCCTGTTTCCCCTGATCATCCTTGAGATGTTTCTGCTGCTTAATTGGAGTCCACCTGTGGTAAATTCAGTTGATTGGACATGATTTGGAAAGGCACACCATCTGTCTATATAAGGTCCCACAGATTACAGTTCATGTCAGAGCACAAACCAAGCATGAAGTCAAAGGAATTGTTTGTAGACTTCTGAGACAGGATTGTCTCGATGCACATATCTGGGGAAGGTTACAGAAAAATTTCTGCTGCTTTGAAGGTCCCAATGAGCACAGTGGCCTCCATCATCCGTAAGTGGAAGAAGTTCAAAACCACCAGGACTCTTCCTAGAGCTGGCCGGCCATCTAAACTGAGCGATTGGGGGAGAAGGGCCTTAGTCAAGGAGGTGACCAAGAACCCGATGGTCACTCTGTCAGAGCTCCAGAGGTCCTCTGTGGAGAGAGGAGAACCTTCCAGAAGGACAACCATCTCTGCAGCAATCCACCAATCAGGCCTGTATGGTAGAGTGGCCAGACGGAAGCCACTCCTTAGTAAAAGGCACATGGCAGCCCGCCTGGAGTTTGCCAAAAGGCACCTGAAGGACTCTCAGACCATGAGAAAGAAAATTCTCTGGTCTGATGAGACAAAGATTGAACTCTTTGGTGTGAATGCCGGGCGTCACGTTTGGAGGAAACCAGGCACCGCTCATCACCAGGCCAATACCATCCCTACAGTGAAACATGGTGGTGGCAGCATCATGCTGTGGGGATGTTTTTCAGCGGCAGGGACTGGGAGACTAGTCAGGATAAAGGGAAAGATGACTGCAGCAATGTACAGAGACATCCTGGATGAAAACCTGCTCCAGAGCGCTCTTGACCTCAGACTGGGGCGACGGTTCATCTTTCAGCAGGACAACGACCCTAAGCACACATCCAAGATATGTGAGATTACCCCATACCTAACCCCCCTGAAAATGATCCTAAACATGCTGCTTAGAAAATGGACGGATGCTTGGTCTGATAGACATCTGAAGAAATGCTTATTTCAATCAGAGAATGAATGAGAAGCCTCCATTCATTTATCAGGGCAGTGTAAGATTCCATTTCAAAGCGATTCTTCTCATTATCTTTTCATCTCCTCTTATAAATGTGGGACAATACAAGTAAACGATTACACTTCATCTAATCAATAATCCTATTTCACTCACAAAGCATGCACAAATCTGTTTCTGAACTGATTCTATAATGGAATGACAGTGGCAAAAACACAAGCCTGTATGCATGATTTTCTTTTTTTATTAATGACAAATACAATTGTTATACTCACGCTAAAATTCTCTTGCGAGAATACAAACCATAAGTGTAGTATTGAATTTCTTGAGGCTACCAATACTGTAAAAAAAGCTGGTACCGTTAAGTTTTCTGGATTTGAGTACCAAAATATTGATTCATGTGACATTCGTATAAATTTTTACATAGTAATATTTAAGTACACTCTATGAGCATAGACCTACAACCTTGAGGGAAAGACTTCTTAAATGACTTAAAAATCATAACTGCATAGTGACTTGCTCATGTTTGAGAAGTAATTTGGAATTATTGACTGAACTCCCATTCCTTTTGGTTTACCAGTATGCCCTAGCCAATAGTTTCATAATACTATTTTTTTTTTGTGCATGTACAAATCTGTTTCTTTTAGAATGTTTAACAAAATATTAATGCTTGCTATCAGTCTTCATCATTCTAATTTTTAATATTAATAGTCGTACTCACCAAAGTTCATATGGAGCCAAATTTGCACAGTATTCCAGATGCAGCCTCACAAAATGCATATATAAATCAGGCATAGACCTCTTGAGACTTGATCTCAGTGAGGTGACTCAAACGTACCTCATCGTGCCATTCCTGTGTGACCAGTGTAGTCTAGGAGTGTAGTCAGGAGAGTATTATGGTCAGCAGTAACTTCTAGGAGTGGCAAAAAGTATGGAGGCCCAGGATCAACATTTAGTAGGAAAGCTTCATATATATGTATTTTAGTTACAAGTTAAATAAAATGAAAAGACAGTATGCATTTATAGGTATTTGATAAACCTTCTTTCTGCAATTAGGTGTCCAGCTATTTAATCACAATAAAACCATGAAAAAGGTAGCTACTGTTCAAAAATGACAAAAATTCAACTCTTATTGAAGAGTGTGTGTTTAAAATTGTTCATACATTTATGTATAACTACAAACAAATATTTGGTTTCATTGAAGATTAATGTGTCATATTATTCATTCATAAATAAAACACATCAGAGTTCACATTTTATTGATGATTGGAGAGTCAACAATATGCTAACATTGAATAAAGAGGACTATAGTGTAAAATTATTCATTCTTGTATATACCATATTCAGGTGTTAATTCATTTTCTCATAACAGTTCTCCATTACAGGATTGCAGATGCCAGAGGCCATCCCACTATTCTAGATTACAAGGCAGGAACCAAACTGGCCCAGATGTTCATCTATTATATGGCAGACTTACTCACACACTCACACTTACCTTTTACATTACCAGTTTAAACGGCAGGAAACCAGTGCATCCCATATTGCCTAGACAGGGATGAGGCTATGATTTGGATGTGTAAGATTACCTTTAAAAATACTACATAACCATGTTTTTTAATTTTGTGATATTCATTATAAATTCCTTTTTTATTGCTTTAGTTGTTGTCTGTTTTGTGTGTTGTTGCATTACATATTTGTTGCTGTAGTAGGTTTCGAGACTTGCAGTGAGGCCAGTCTTCAAGAATGAAATAATACTCTTCTGACACTTGATAATCATGCACACAGAAATGCATTGTTAAATACTGGCATTTTGTGTACTTTGTTAGATGCAGCTGATATTTCAGCATACATTCATAAAATATTTGTGATGAGAGCAACAATACCATAGGGATACAGAGCAGCTAACGAAAGTAATGTGCACAACACTGAATCCATAATTGACAGTTCTAATGTTCACTTTGCTTTGAAGTTCAAAGGTGTGTTGGGGTTTTTATTTTCCTTTCTTGCAACTGGAAGCACATTAATGCTCTGACGTGGTCTGTCATTGTACTCCACATACATTATATCTTCTAAGCTATTCATCCATTTATTTGCTTTTATCTGCTTCCGGCTCACTGGGGGCTATGTAGCTGCAAAATCTGTAAATGCACTTAATATGATTAGCAAATATTTAAGCCTGATAGGTTTTTTTGATATATTGAGAGATAACGGCAGAGTTTTGAATTTTCCTATGTTTATTTTTCTGTTTTGGCTAGGCCTAACTTAAATGAGCTAGTTTCTACCTTATAGCCAGTGCTGCTGGGATAGGCTGTGTCTGAGGCTTCATTAAGCAACTTTAATAATGGGTGGAAAATTAGCTTTTAATATATATCTTTAATGTAACTTTCCAAAAGGCAGTGTGGGGTAGTGGCTAATATATTACATTTTAAAGCACAAAGTTGAAGATCAGCTGCTGTTTTGTCTAAATAAATATATATATATATATATATATATATATATATATATATATATATATAGATATATATATATATAGATATATATACTCTTTAATAAAACCCCTGTGTGTGTCCAGTGTCCGTGTGTGTGTGTCTTCTGGTGAAGTGTGCATGCGTGGGGCACGGTGCGATGCTTCAAAGCAGATGCTTCAAAGGCCGCCTGACGCATCACACAAGACAGAGAGGGTGGGACCTATAAAATATCATGCGGCTGATCCAATCGGATTTCGGTAAATGAGGTAAGACCTAAAACATAAAACATGAAAAATCCAATCGGGTACTGAAATGCGGAGACCAGCTTCCCCATTGTTGTGCAAGTGTTCACTCTGAGGATGTCAGATTTGCGATTAAGAAGCTTGGCCCGGGAAAGTTTAAAGTGTCAGTCGTTGAAGGGGTTTTCCTAAATATACGAATTTTCATGATATTACAATACAGTGACTTTTATAAGTAGATTTATTTTCACGCACATTAAATCCGTTGCTGGGGAGAATCTGCTGATTGCCCACTGTTGTGACAGAAAATTAAATGCATATTACGGACAGCAAAGCCAGTGTTACTGTCAGAGAAAATTACAGGCATTTTATGGAAAAAATTTAATGAGGTAAAAGGTCCCTTGCCATTTAATATAGACTGTTCCTACTAATGTTTATGGACTACTGTTCTAGCGCCCGTTATTGTAACGGGCTTAATGTCTAGTTCTATATATTACATTCATAGTATTCGTAGTCTGAATCACAATCTGCTTGTATGGGTGGTTACCTAACCTCCCTACCTACCTACCTACCCTCTTTGCATTATTTGACAGTAAACTTTGTAACATTCTATGATCTGCTTCTCGAGACTGAGAGGGCACCGTGGCGGATGTTTGCCGACTTGCAGACCAACCACAGGCGTTACCTGGTAGGTAACCACCCATACAATCAGATTGTGATTCAGACTACGAATGCTATGAATGTAATTACCCCGATCTCCAGGCTGTCAAGTAAACGAACCACACGCCGTGGCGCAATGTAGAGGGGCTTCGCCGCTGATGTTCGAGGTTTAATCCTCAAATGGGGTGCAGTGAGTGTGTACGCCTGATGAGCCCAAATAAGGGCGAAACATGTGTCACATACTCTTTGCATTATTTAGAACATATATATATATATATATATATATATATATATATATATATATATACAGTAATCCCTCCTCGATCGCGGGGGTTGCATTCCAGAACCCCCCGCGAAAGGTGAAAATCCGCAAAGTAGAAACCATATGTTTATATGGTTATTTTTATGTTGTCATTCTTGGGTCACAGATTTGCACAGAAACACAGAAGGTTGTAGAGAGACAGGAACTTTAATCAAACACTGCAAACAAACATTTGTCTCTTTTTCAAAAGTTTAAACTGTGCTCCATGACAAGACAGAGATGACAGTTCCGTCTCACAATTAAAAGAATGCAAACATATCTTCCCCTTCAAAGGAGTGCGCATCAGGAGCAGAGAATGTCAGAGAGAGAGAGAAAAGCAAACAGATCAATAGGGCTGTTTGGCTTTTAAGTATGCGAAGCACCGCCGCACAAAGCAGTTGCAAGGAAGGCAGCAGCTCACACCCCCTCCATCAGGAGCAGAGAATGTCAGAGAGAGAGAGAGAGACAGATAAAAACAAACAATCAACAATCAATACGTGCCCTTCGAGCTTTTAAGTATGCGAAGCACCGTGCAGCATGTCGCTTCACGAAGCAGCTGCACAGAAGGGAGCAACGAGAAGGTAATCTTTCAGCATTTTTAGACGAGCGTCCATATTGTCTAGGTGTTCGAACAGCCCCCCTGCTCACACCCCCTCCGTCAGGAGAAGAGAATGTCAGAGCAAGAGAGAGAGAGAGAGAAAAGTAAAAATCAATACGTGCTGTTTGATCTTTTAAGTATGCGAAGCACCGTGCAGGAAGCATATCGCTTGATAAAGCAGCCATATGTAAGCCCAGCAAAGAAGAGAGCAATGTGAAGGTAGTCTTTCAGTGTTTTTTGAGGAGCGGCCGTATCCTCTAGGGGTGCGAAGAGCCCCCGTGCTCACAATATATTTGAGGAGTTTTATTTAATAGGTAATACGCGCTCCGGTTGGGTAGCTTCTCAGCCATCTGCCAATAGCGTCCCTTGTATGAAATCAACTGACCAAACCAACTGAGGAAGCATGTACCAGAAATTAAGAGACCCATTGTCCGCAGAAAATATATAAACTATCCAGTTCATTAATGATGCTTTCTTAAAGCTCCCGGTAACTTGTTTTGAACTCTGGCTCAGTCAATGCCTTTCTTCTTTCTACCAATGTCAGTGTGAGATTCCCAGTCCTTTTGTGATATTCTTAGGGCCAAAGGTGTTTTTTAGAATTTGACATTTTTGGATGTCATAACAACAACAGAAAAGAACTTTATTTATATTCACAGTATGTGAGATAACAATGGATTAACTCTTTCTTTAGATTAACTTTATTAATCCCATGGAGACATTTATGTTTATGCATTTCTGCAAGCCAATCCTTTTTCAATACCCTTGGATTTCAATTTCAACCTTCAGAGTTGTATCTTACTGTGACCATTAAGACATTTCTTTTTGTGTTCTTCACTTCTGTCTTTTAAGAGGTTATGCATAGATTAAAATTCTAGTACCATACACAAGTTGCAACATACGGGAAATCTTCCCTCAAATTAATTAATTTGGACTCCCAGAAATCCTGGAAATATTTGTAGGGCCTTGCCACTATTTTTAAATAATATTATAGGGTTATAAATGAATTGTTGCTGGGTTTGTGAGAAAATATTGCTAATAAATGACCCCTCACAGTTTGGGCAAGAAAGTAGCTGTATGAGGGCTCCATACAGGTAGGACAGGGGTAGATGTTTAAGTGGCAGCAGACATGGAACAATGATGGGATGTGTGTCCTTTTACAAGTCGCCAGAGTTTTTGAGAAAGAGGGTGGAGGCATTTAGGGGACATGTACAAGTAGATCCCCAAGTAGGTGTTAATGCTTGCTGTGTTCTCAATGATGGTAATGAGTGTGATGGTGGATAATAGAAAGTAACAGGGATAACTGATACCCACAGTGTTCACTTTGCAGGGGAGCACTGATATACCCCAGAATTTTCATGTTTCTGCCATCCATACTCTTAACAAACTATAGTTGCTGTGCTTGTCTGTGTCAAGGTAGTAAATTGGTTCACATGATGAAATGGCCATTTTAGTGTTGCATACACAATGGTTAAGTGCATTTGTCTCTATGATGGTAGTTAGAAGTGCAACATGCAGTGGCTTTTGTTTGCAGAGTGCATGTCTGTGTATGATGCAATTCATCTACCTAAATGCACAAATCCTAACTGATAGCATTCTCCTTAGCTAATTTATTGTATCCTCCATAGTAAAAGATGTAAGATTTTAGCGATTTTCAGTCAACCCTGAAGCACTACAGCACTGCCTTATTTACTCCCCCATTACCATAGGATATATTGCACACTGGCTCTGTAGGATATTTGGAACTACTGGTTAAGTTTTCTACATTGATGATAATACAGAAACATTGTTTCTAAATTTCTCTATTAGTCTTTTTAATCAGTATTTTGATGTTCCTTTAGTATGTATTTTCATCCTTTAACAGAGCTAACCTAAAGTAGTTCTAAGAGTATTAAAACATGTTTTTTCAAGTGACATCATGACCTGAAAAAGTTTGCAAATTGTTATCTCACATATTCTTCTTATGAGCTTTCTTTAATTCAAAGGTTGGCATCCACAGCTTTCCACGTTCCCTTATCTTCTGCCTTTCATTTTAGTGCTACCCATTCTTTCAATGTGACCCTTGTTTTATATCATCACCCCCTGTTCGCCTTTGTCTCGGGTTTTGTCTATTCTTCTTTATTTCACCAGTGGTTCCATTTTCCCGCTTAACCTTCTCAACGTATAAAGGGTCACAATTTGTGCTGTCAAACATGTTAATGCAACACCTTCAGTCAGCACCAAAAAAAAAAAAAATTCCACAGATTTTGTCAAAATTTCGAATTGTAGATAAGGGACTGTGAAACTCTTCTCCAGTTTTCTCCACCATGTAGAAGTTTTGTCACTTAAGTGGTGTGGGAATGTTGCTGTGCAGAAGGTGGCGCCTGCTTGACGTCACCACGCAGCACTTTGACAGTGCTTAGAGGCAGTCACTGAGCACACAAGTGTAGGAATTCTTCTATTAACTTACAACATAAAGGAAGTTGCTTCTGAAGGCTTTTAAAACCTTGATGTTTCAGGTTCACAGCTGGCCATTGAGATTTCCACTATGTAATAGTCTGAACTGGGATGGATTGTGGTGTGCTTCCATGACAAAAGAGGTGGATTAGTAACTATACATTGTTACTCACTGTATGTGGAGAGAGCCACGAGGAAAACAGGCTGCAGTTTCAACTACGTGTCTTGAAACTATGAAGCAGTACACTATAATGCTGCAACAACTATGAGTATTCATGTATCCATCCATTTGCTAACCTGATTATTTACATTTTTGTTTAGCAGACACTTATCTAAAGAGACTTTAAAAAGAGGTCAACTTTATCGAGTAAAATTAGGCTAGGGCCTAATAAACTTACAAGCATAGATTAACAATTGATAAAGCAATTGAACCTAATGCAACAACAAATCAACCAACCAACAGTATGAAAACTTACAGTGCAAAGTCTCAATTAATTAGACAGATATTCACGGAACAGATGGGTTTTCAATTGCTTCTTAAATACTTTGAGGGAGTCAGCAGTTCAGATAGAGGTGCGCAGCTCATTCCACAAACTAGGAACTACACAGGAAAAGTGACTGGATTGAGACTTGATACCACACAGAGGTGGCATTACCAGACGCTGTTCCCTGGCAGACCTGAGTTGGCGAGAACGAGCTTACCACCTCACCAATATCTGACCCACTGACTTCCCTTTAGGCAAGCATCAGGGATATGAACTTGTTGCATGCTGCTACAGTGAGCCAATGCGTCGTGACCTGAAGAGAGCAGTGACATGTGACTGTCTCAACTTGTTGAATACAAGACTGGCCACTGCATTCTGGACCATCTGCAGTGGCTTCATAGCACATGGGTGCTCCTGCCAGAAGTGAGTTGCATTAGTTCAGACGCAACAAGATCAAAGCCTGGACCAGAAGTTGTGCTGCATGACATGAGAAACGGTGGAAATGTGGTCAGAAAAATATATCGGTCACCACCCCAAGGTTACTGTTAGGATTATCCAATTGAGGGTTGCAGGGAGCTGGAGCACACAGCTTAGGGCAGGAATCAACCATAGATGAGGTGCCAATCCATCACAGGGATCCTCTTAAATCAGCAATGTATCTGTAGACAGTAGCATGAACATTGGCGTTAATCATGGAGCCACTCAGCTTTTTGAACACACATGAACATTCTTTTGCTGTATGACTTGTCCTTTCTTTATAACACATTTGATAATTGAGTAGTGAGAATGTTTTTACTTTAAGACATAAAGAATCCTCCCCCTTAATACTTCAAGCACAATGTTAAGTCTTTAATGAAGACTGATGCTAGTGATGTGCATTCTAGCCACTTTTGACACGTATTCCCCTGTGAATTTATTCAATTCCTTCCCCCGTTGATAGGATGAAATAATGGAGAATCAGAGTGTCGCCACTTAAAAGTGTGCCTAACTGGCAGCCTACTCAATCACCACAAGTACAGAATGTGTGTCTGCCTACAAGGTATTTCCTGACTTGTAAGCTGTTCAATTTAAAAAAAAAAAAAAAAAAAGCTTCCTGAGCCAAGTTTCTCATTGTAACTAAGCAGACATGATATTGCAGAGTTGGCAGGTGAATATTGAACAGCAGGCGTTCCTTTCATAAATAAATTTCGGGTTGAGGTGTATGAGTGAAATCCTCTGTTATGTCACTTATTGTATTTTAAAGCATGGGAAGGGCTTGTGATTCGGCTTATTATTTACTGATACCGTTTTTCTAAATTGATTTTCAAAGATCACATTTGCCACTTTCTGTTTGCTTCTTTTTTTTTCTTAAACTGTCAAGACACAATTAGTGTCTGCTTTCCAGCAGTTTTTGGTGTGTTTTCATAAAATGATAAAGAACCTATTGCCATCATGTTTGTCTGCCAGTTATAGATGCTCCAGTCAAGTTTTTTAGGGCTGATACCAATTACCGATGATATGATTCTTATTTGGCAAATTCCGATTCAATTTATTTTTTCTTTATCTCTTTGAAAAAAAATGTACACCAAGCTCCTGAATAATCTACAGAATCGTATCAGGGGCACAGTGAAGAAAAAAAAAACTATATGTCGAGAATAAAGTCAACATGTCAACTTTATTCTCGACATATCGTTTTCTTTCTTCACTGTGTCTGTATTTTTTTCCCCTCAATGTGGCCCTAATACACTTCCGTAATAATCGTACATGGGAGAAGCGATATGTTCTGTATAAAAGTGTGTACTTTGGTATTTTTATAATTAAACTATAGACCACAGGTTTTACCTGTTTTTTTTTTTGTTTTTTTTTATAAAATTAAATTATTTAGGCTTATTTTTCAGTGACCATAAAAATATTGAAAAAAATAAAATTCGATTAAAAGGCATACTTTTAACTAATAAAATATGTAGAAAAATATTTATACATAATAAATATGGCATTATAGAAAATAAAATGCTCCTCATAATTAGAAGCTGCCATATTGTTTATGTTCTTATGTAATTTACTTATCCGTAATAAAGCTTAATTAAAAAAAAATAGTAGTTTTCACCATCTGTCGAACATAAAAAATATATATTCTCACACACTGACTGAATGAATTGATATTGGCAGTTAAATACTGCTTACATTTAAATATACATGCATATATATATTTTAATCAAATTGCACTACAGCTTTTCGTACTGTTAAAATATACTCAAACTATATTCACATTTTTTCCTGTGTACCAGCTAAACATTCCTAATTCTGGAGGCTTTAATATAAATATGGATTACCATTTTAATTAGGCAGTACTTGTTTCATACCAACACTTATACTGTATTGACACACACAAATAAACACAGTACAAACCTTTAAAAAAAGCCACAAATCTATGAAATGTCAAGCCTTTTGTTTACTAAGCAGCAATTTCAAATTCTTATCTATCTCTTCTTTTTCTAGTAGAAAATGTGAGCTGCTGTATTTAATACTGTCCAAACTCAGACTAGCATTATTTGTTTTAATTAAAGGACAAAATAGGAAGGGCATCTGGCTGTAAAATTTTGCTCCAATACTTTCTTTGAGGGGGCAACTGACCAACCCAGGAAACTCAGAAAATGGCCTTTAAACTGGCCAAAAGAGAGACAGAGAGAGAGAGAGAGAATGACATATTTTCTCCTTTTCTAAACAGTAAATACTTCCAACGACAAACAGGATCCCTAAATCGATTCATGGAAATGCCAATAGAGTTGCATGTTCAATCAGCTGAAATGACTCCAAGGTACTTCTTTTAAAAAATTTTTGCTTTAAAATGTGAACTGCATTTAGCCATAGATGTTTCACAACCAACCAACAACTGGCAATAGTACAAAAATGCAATTTTTGCAAAACCTAATTTGGAAGCTGGTGTCTACAGTATTATGTTGTGGTCAGGGTTTCATCTTTTGCTTTTTTTAAAATGCATTTTATTGTCTTAGATATATTCTGTTTTAAGTTATGTTACTAAATTTGATTGTTTTCTTTCTATTTATATTTTATTAATCCCTTTAGAGAACTGCCTTGTGTTTCTTATTGTATTATGTTAATTCTTGTTGGTATTGTCGTTGTGTTTTGTATATTGAGGCCCATAACAGTGCAGCTGTAGGACTGCCCTCCCTATTTACACAAACTAGCAAACTGTTAGCTGGCTGCTGAGGCACTGGTGTATGCACAGGTTTTTGTTTCTCTCTTGATTTTGGATTTCAGTTTTGTAAATTGTGTAAGTGTTTTTTATGATTTTTCTGGTTTTGAACATTTCCTTTGGTTCCAGATTCTTCTTATTGGATTATAAACTGCATTTGTTAGGTTTTGGCTTGCTTTGTTGACCTTTTTGTTCTTTACTTGTGATTAAAAAAAAAAAAAAAACTTCAAATACTAAAGAATTTTGTTTTTATCATTTGTGTTAGGGGGTTTACAGTCCCTCTCCCAAAATTTGTGTTATTTAAAAGCCTTCTCCATTTTCTGTTGGGCTGTGCAGGCCATAAGTCTACTTCCTGGGTTTGGGGCCATGCTAATCTTGTTGTTAAGCCTCATCTGAAGTCTTGCAGCCCAGCTTTTGTAGTTAATTGTTCATAGTGTCATTTTTGTGACCTCTACATGAAAGCCTCATTTTGAGATTTGTGAACTGACTGCAGTCATAACATAATGAAAACTATTTCAGCCTGTTTGGACTTAGTTTTTAACTACTTGGTAATGGTAAGATGCTATTATGTACATCTGAATGTATATAAATTAGTTAATGCTATTTTAGTCAACTAGATTACTGTAATGTTCTCTTACAGGATTACCTAAGAAAGGCATCAATCAGTTGCAATTAGTGCAGAAGCCAGAATCTCAACTAAAAAAAGAAAATCAAAACACATCTCATCGGTTTTAGTGTTGTTACATTGGTTACCCATGTCATTTAGAATTGACTTTAAAAAACTACTAATGGTGTATAAAGTCCTAAACAATCTTGTCCCTTCCTATATTTTGGAATGCCTCTCCCACTGCACTCCAAGTTGTAACCTTAGATCTTCTAATGGTGATCTGCTTATATTTCCAAGAGCCAACCTTAAAAGAAGTGGTGAGGCGGCCTTTTGCTGTTATGCACCCAAAATCTGGAATAATTTACCAATAGAAATTCGGCAGGCTAGTACTGTGGAACATTTTTAAAAAACTGCTAAAAACCCATTATTTTCATTTGACTTTTTGTAGCTATGTTTTAGTTGTTTAGTGAACAAAAACAAAACGACGAGTTATACAAGTCCTCAAAATTCCATAGGCTAGACCAGGATTTCACTGATTCTGACCGCAAACTCCATAGGCAAGCGCCACAGGCCCAAAATGGGGAACCGGCTTATAAAGTTCAAAATATGCTTTCAATGTTCAAAATTGCCCTTCAAGGGAGAACTCTAGCTTGAGAGACGAGGTCAATGAAGAATCTTATAAATGAATTTATTTGTATAAGAAAAAAAAGAAACACTACCCATTTCCTCCATCATAATATAAAGGCAAAGGGCAGTTCTTCACAAGTGACATAATGTGGCCCCACCTCTTGGGGGTTCTCCAGGTGAGATATATGCACAAAATTTAAATAAAATAATATTAACAAAAATTACATAAACACATGAAAAACAACAATAAAAGGGAATATATACATAAGTTGGGGAACACACCCTGCCTGTACCATAACAATTAAATTCTGTTAACAGTTTTTAAATATGACTCATTGTTAGAAAATACCTAACAAACAAAATGTGGTATCTCACTTTGATGAACTGAACAAACAGAAATGTAAAATGCATCAACACATTTTAATGTTACACCATACGTACATTTTCAAACTTCCTTAAAATATAGTTCACCTTTTCCCAGCTTTTATTTGGGCACCCTTGTCTCCTAACTTTATTTAATCCTTTCACCATTTTGAGAAACATTTGCCAGGACCGCAATTGTCTCTGTTTTCATTGCCTGAAAAGATTCTAGTGTTGAATATACAGTTCATAAGCCTCCATTGATTGGACCAAAGCTTTTTCAAACATTTTCTGCAGTTATAAAGACTATATGGGGTGGTTAAATGTAAAACATTTAATAGTCTCAATTATAACGTAACATTTGGGGTCATGGGAAAGTGGAGTCTGTCCCAGCAGCACTGGATGGAAGACAGTTAGCTAGCCTTGGACAAAGTTGCTAGTCAATTACAGGACCAGTTTAGAGTCATCAGTGAGCCTAACCTGCACAACCAAAGTAGCCAGAGGAAGACTCACATAGACACAGGAAGAGCCTGAAGACTTCATACAGACACCATTTGGGTACAGGATTTGAGTCCAGGATGCCCTAAGCACTAATAATTCAATGCCATGCAGCCCTTTAGTTTAAAATGTTATTTTTTAATGTGTAAAATAGTATACAGTCTCTCTGAAAGGTGTGGCTAAAGTTTTATCTACCTCTGTTTATGTACCACATAAAGGTGTCTCAGCTCTATTTTCCAACTCTAGATTCTCTTTCTTTTTCTTTTATCTATTTTCCTCCCACCAATCAAGTGCTTGTCATCCCTCACCTTCCACCTCTACATTTAGAGGATGGCATCATCACTTACCATATCGGGTACAGCGCTACTGTTACAACAGTTGATACTAGGCTGTTGGTGTTCCTGCTCCCTTCATCCTTCCATTAGTTCCCCAGGTGCCTCATGTATAACGCCTAGAATTGTGTAGAATTCACGCTAAAACATGGCATACGGAAAAAACTAGAAATGTGCGTCCATACAAAAAAATTCAGCTGCATCAAACTGTGTGTGTGCAAAGTTCTACGCACTTTCCCTTTATAAATACCAGTCAATGTGAATTATAATGCACATGTACAAGCCTATATCCCCACCCTGACTCCTCCCAGAATTTTGCCTATATGAATATGCAAATCAATATAAATGGCCCTTTGCATTCAGTTTTTTATTAAGACAATGGGAAAAACACATGTTAAAATGAAGAATTTCAGCAAATGTGAAATGGAGGTGCTGCTCAGTAAACTGTAGGTAAGGAAAAACATACTTTTTGGTGGCTTAAGCAGTGGTATAAGCAACAAAAGTAAATTGATGGAGTGGTGGAGGAACTCAAACATTCAAGTTCAGAAAGTCTTACAGTAGCTGAAATAAAAAAAAAAACAGTGGTCAGATGTCAAAGCCAATGTGAAAAGATGAGTCACAGACCACCGTCTGAGTGTCAGCACCACTAGAGGAGGTGCTAGAATTCCAGGGCTCACGCTGTTTGAGCAGCAAGCTGTTGCACTTATTGGCAAGACACTTGTATATCTCACCTTAACATTGAGACAAATTTTCACATCACAGATAATTTTCACATTAATAGAATGGAAATGCTTTCTATTTACATGAGCAAATACAACCTCTGAAGGTGCCTTTATGGGAGCGAGCATGCTGTCGATCGCTCCGGTTACATTTGAAAAATCGGACATTGCTGTGAATTGCACTTTGTTGGTCCATTCAACCACGGTGTAAGGGAATCTTGTATATCTGGATGACAAGTGGATAATACCATCCCATACAGCTGGCATGGTGTGACTAAGTAATGACTGAGAAATACCCAACTGGTCAGCCAGTTGAAAAGCTCCTGTGGCTAAAAACCTGAGGGTGGACAGAATTTGCAAAGGAGCAGGCAGCGCACATTGCTCAAAGTCTGCCTTTGTAAAACTGGCTCCAGTTCAGCACAGGGCTCCAAGAGGATAGCTCTTGGAAATCTAAATTGACTTATAAGCCAGTCATCATTGTGGGAGAAAGAAATCAGTATGATCTTTAAATTATATTGTTAATATAATTGGCCATTATATTGTTACAAATTGATTACAATCAAGTACTTTAAATTTGTAAATGATATGTAATTCATTTTGGTGTATTTGATAAAGCCCATGTCATGGATGTGAATCTTAAAAAGAAAGGGAAACCACACAGAAACAGTAGCACTGCTTTGACACTGGGTGCTGCCCATTTACAAAACCAAGTAGAAATGTGCATACGCATGGTCTGAGGTTGCCATGAAAATGTGCGTGGCATTATGCCCAGTTTAGGTTTTACACATCTCGACGTGAGCATGGAAACAGGCATATGCAACATTTTTATATGTACACACCACTTACACATGAGGCCCCAGTTACCTGGTCTGCCCAAGGAACACTTGTGTTCCATACATTTCCATTGGATCATATGCTTTCTAGAGGCCTGGTGGTATTACAGCCTCTGTTTTTTCTTTGGCCTCACTCATGTGTCACTGATGTACTGTATGTAGGATTGGATTTAAGTAATAGAACATTAACAGGTGACATGATTGAAGTGTTTAAAATTATGAAGGGAATTAGTACAGTGGATCGAGCCCGTTATTTTAAAATAAGTTTATCAAGAACATGGGGACATAGTTGGAAAGTTGTTAAGGTTAATTTCGCACAAATATTAGGAAGTTTTTCTTTCCACAGAGAACCGTAGACACTTGGAATAAGCTACTAGTATGACTTTAGGGACCTTCAAAACTAGACTTGATGCTTTTTTTTTTTTTTTTTTTAGAAGAATTAAGTGGATAGGACTGGCGAGCTTTGCTGGGCTGATTGGCCTGTTCTCGTATAAATTGTTTTAATGTTCTACTTGTCTGCCCCCTAGTATTCTGGGAAGCACAACATGCATCCATCCAGGTCTTCACAATTTCATTGTTCAGTCCTCCCATTTCCATTCCCTGTGGAGAGTTGCTGTGCTTAAAGTAAAGTTTTAAAGTTTGTTTTTTTTTTTTTTTCATTTGGTGCACAGGCTGGCTAAGTTCTGAATCACACAGCAGCAAACTGGTGGTAATTTAACCAGCAGCATGGTGATTTTTAGTCTTGCACCCTCATCAATCAGAGTAACTGCCTGATTAATACATAACATTTGTCCATTACTGAACTACTTAGTCCAAGTCAGTGACGTATGAGACTAAAGCCTTTTATAGAATTATAACATAAAAGGCAGGAATTATCCCTGGACAGTGCAGCAGTTAAAGTTAAGACAAAGTTAAGGTTTTTGATTACTCATCATGCTTAATAGCTTTCCCTGGATTAGTTTGTGTCTGCATATGAGGTGATGGTAAACTGCAGTCTATAACTCCATATAGGCAAAATAATACAGCATTTTTGACACATGGTATTTGATGACTGTAACTGATGGACTAAATGCTGGCAACTCTGAAAAGCTGTTGCTGTAGAAAATGGCAGATGCAATATTAGCAACCTATCACTCCATAATACTGAATGGCAACAGAGAGCTTAGTAAGGGTTCAAAACAGTGCTTTGGAAAATTGTTTAGAGAATGCCGATTATACATTTTTTTGTGGCACAGTGGTGCTGTGACAAGTGTCACTACATCAAACCTCCAGGAACTAGACTTTGGTTCCTATCTTGATAGCTGTCTTTGTCTCCCTGTTGTTTGTTTTCTAGATCCTCCTGACACCTTCTAGTGATGTGCTGATTAGGTAAACTGGCACCGCTGGATATATGTGTGCATGTGCCTTGTGGTGGACTGACATGCATTCCAAGGTTGCATTCTATTCTGCATATGTTTCTTATGGATAAATGCAAGTTTTACAGTGATGTCAGTCCACCCTTTGTACCCTGAAGACAAGCGTGTGTATTAAAGGCTTTAATTTTAGAAGAACAGTGATGAGGATGACAGTAAATTAAAAATGAAAAGATGTTCCTTGACTTCAGCAGACACAGCCTTACTTATTTTATGCCAGGGGGCATTCAGCTAACGCTGATACTAATTATGACTCTGTGCAGCTTTCATTTTATAAAGAGTCTGGAGTTGTATTATTTAATTAAATACATTTTAAAACTCCATCTGTAATGAACTAGTGTTCTGTAAGTAATGAAGATAATGCTGCAAATTATTACCATTTTTTAAATCTTGGCTATATATGGATTTCAACAGAATTGACCCTTTTTGGCTATTTTTGGTAATCAATACGTAGCAACTTGTAGGCAAAAATTAATTGTTATGGCTTGCCTGTAAATTCTAAGAATCATCTGCCAACATTTAAAAAAAAAAAAATCATTTTCTTACCTATGTCTCCAGCTCCGCATTGTTGGGAGCTAGTACGTATCTTTCTGATCACTGGGTGCAAAGAGAAAGCTAACCTCATGTCTGTCACAAGGTAAACTCGCACATGATTCATAGAGATGTAATAGTAGTCAGTGTAATGTCTTAGCAGATGTGTTAGGAAACAACAGAGAAAGTCAACAAAGCAATGAAAAGTCAATGCAGGATTCCTAATATAGATATGTTATCTGGAGCTAATGTATCTGTTGGTTTCTTATTTCTTGTCTGGAATACAAATACTAAAAGATTGGTTTTTTTCCCCAGCTAATGTGTGTATAAATCAAAATGAGCATATAAATAATAAGTAACAAGCTTTGTTTTATTTACTTATTTAAAATACTGATATTTTAAAAAGTGTATTTTTGGAAATGTGATGCTAGTTTGCAGTACTGTATACTATTAATAATACGGTACATTGATGACTCTCGGGTCATTCAGAGGTCATCTGTAGTTATTTTCTGTTAATTTGTTCTGTTTTACGTGAGCTTTATTTTGATTCCCAGTGGTTATGTTTTTAAGTCACTTGTGCAGCTTTTCTATGTTTTTTTGGATTGCAGCTGATAACCATTTCCTTGCCCTCCATCTCCATGTGATTGCCTGCAGTGCATAGATTTAGATTTAGGTCTTAGCTGAATAAATAAATCTTGTCACAAAGCAAACTGTCAAGTCTTCTGCAGAGCCAGAAAAAAGACTCTTAATGATTATTTCAAGTTTTTGGTTTAGGGTGATGTGTGACAATGAAATGAAATTTAGATTCACTTCAACTTGAATAATTACAGCACGCCAGATCCACACTTGGTCAAATCGTCCCACCTCCTCGCAAACATACACAGTAGCAAGACTGCAGCACATGCATAAACAAATGAGGAGCTTGTATCCAAAACTGGCAGCATCTCCTCAGTTATTTGGAAACCTCAGCGCTGTAAAGTCTGTCTAACGTCTATGGCATCTAAAAGAAGCAGCATGGCAGATGTATTCCAGGATCTCCAACAGTGTCTAGCTCTTCAAGATATACAAGCTATCGGCAGCCCTGAAATGCCTGCTTAAAAGTAGATATCAATAGTAGCTTCATTTTCCCAGACCCAGACACTGACACACTTCAGTGGTGGAAGCACGACAAAGCAAACTTCCCAAAGCTTAGCAATCTGGCCGAGAAATATCTCTCTATCCCTGCTACAAATGCCCCATCAGAGAGGATCTTTGGTTTGATGGGCAGCATTGTAACATCCCACAGGACATGCCTGAAGCCAGTGCCAGTAGAGAGGCTTGTATTCCTTGCAAAAAACATAAAACTTGTTTAGAACAGTCTCAGTTCAGAAATATAAGACATTTATTCAGGGGACACTTGTTATGAATTTGTAGGTGTGAAAAATACGGGAGATATTATTTTTAGACCATATCACCCAGACCTAAATTTGCTGTGAACCTCAGAATGGGACTAAGTGCATTTCATAGCAAAACAATTCATTAGTGTCTTAACAGTAATATCTTTGTGTATGGGCTTGTATGTGAGTTGTGTGAAATAAGTGAAATTACCCTTTTAAGACTATTACCCAGAGTCATGCGTGCAGTTCATCCTTATTGGTGAGGAACAAGAAATCTAAAATGCTGCCAGATAGCAGACTTAAAAGACAATGGGCCATCTTCAATTTCGACTTTGTCCGACTCCATAATTATTTAGGCTACTCTACGTTTAGCCACACACACTCAAACTAAGGCCAGGGCTTTTTACTGCATGTATGAAGTCGACTATACCCTCTGATGTTAAAGAAAAAGAGCACTGAAAAAGAAGGAAAAACATGATTTTTGGTTTGCACTCAGAGAAACCGATTACATATTATTGAAATGCACATTCATATATTTACGATGCATATTGTCACATTTTTGAATGGCAAAATTTTGTGGCATGAAATATCATTACATTCTTAGTCGCTGATCATGGCACTGGGGAGAAGAGACATACTCAATGTTGCAAGTAAGAATATTACTATAGTTTCTACATGTGACAGTATTAAAGCTAATAAAGTGGTAATGCCAGATGCAAAAACCACAATCCGAAACAGTAGCAGAAGCGACATCACTGGCAACAAAGTGATATTTAAAAAAAAATGTCAGGGTACTATAATGAGTATACACGACAGTACTGTTTCTTGTATCTCTTTACCAGACTACAGGTTATTACAATACAATACAATACAATACAATTTATTTTTGTATAGCCCAAAATCACACAAGAAGTGCTGCAATGGGCTTTAACAGGCCCTGCCTCTTGACAGCCCCCCAGCCTTGACTCTCTAAGAAGACAAGGAAAAACTCCCAAAAAACCTAGTAGGGAAAAATGGAAGAAACCTTGGGAAAGGCAGTTCAAAGAGAGACCCCTTTCCAGGTAGGTTGGGCGTGCAGTGGGTGTCAAAAAGAAGGGGGTCAATACAATACAATACACGGAACAGAACAAATCCTTAATACAATTATTCAGTACAATTATATTATTCTGAAGTTTCTGACTGTAAGTGTTTATATGATTTTTTTTGAGGTCATTATTGTCTTTTGTTTGCAGGAGCAAGATGTCATTGGCCTATTACCTAATTATTATTAATTAATTATTACCTATTACCTAATTCTAACTTCCTTTGGCTGATTAGCCAATAGGTCTTTAATAGATTTCAAGCTGGTTTTGGAGTAAGAGGGGTCTTGTTAGAATGTGAAAGCACTTCCTTTCTTTAGAAATGTTTGGATTTAAGTTTCTTTGATTACCTCAAAATTCTTCTGCCATTCATCGTATGGTGCAGTGTGGTGTGCGGGTCCACAGCTCCCATCAAAAAGGCCAGTGTTAATAAATAATCACCGCACTCACGGTTTAGCGAGGGGGCGTGGTGGTATGTGGCCGAAGCAGTTCCTGAGGAGTTCATGGTGTGGGCGTTTCTCACCTAAGTGCACAGGTGAGAAGCGGTCCACATCCGTAGTTGTTCCCGGGAGCTGCTGATTGCCACGACTACCATGTCCCCTTCATAAATAGAAGCGTGAGTCGGCTAAAGGGGGATGAAAGAAAGAAACGGAGGTTGCAGGAGAAGGCATGAAGCAGGAGGAGAAAGTCGGTGAGAGTGAGTGAGTGAGAGAGAGAGCGAGTGAGCGCAGGCTTGCGTGCAGCTAAGCAGGGAGTTTGGATGTTGGGCCGACACCCGGGGAGTAGTCATAGTGGTCGCTCCCGCTGAGTTTATAGTGAAGAGTGGGAGTGACCGAAAGATGGATGACAATCCGTGGAAGGCAGCGGGAGTCGGGACTTGGGACGTGGATTCCCTAGCGTGAGAGCCCTTGGCATTGGGGGATTCCAAGTCACTGTTTGGTGGAGCCTACCGGAGCCAGGGGTCGGTAAGGCGAACTGACCAGTAGGAGAGTGGAGAGAAGGTCAGCTGCAGGTAGGGCGACTCCCCTGTTGAGAAGCCCAGACGGGAGAAACAGAGGAGCTGCCAGAGGAAAGAAGACACCGGGCTTGTTTTGTTTTAAAAGACTGCTTCCTGCATTGTTTTAACCTCATTGTTTTAAAGATTTTTCTAATGGATTTTAACCTCCACTTTTCACTTCTGTGCTTATGGATTATTTAATGACTTTTGAAACACTGCACTTTATTTAATTTGAACATTGTTTTTGATTGTTGTTTTAATAAAAGCACTTGGCAATTTTGTACACCATCCCCTTGCTCCATTGTTGTGCCTCACTGCGAGCTCATTGGTGACATTACCGACAGTGTTGGGTTCAAGGGCTCCCGGACAGAAGATGGGAGCATGCAGCGAACCCGCATCGTCACATGCAGATGTTTATAGGGTGTCATTGTGTTATATGACATTTTTAGAGTGCAGTGCTTTGTATGAAAAATGTAAGTTAATAAACACCCAAAACACAGACATGGCTGGTCAAAATGGGTGAAGTTCACTTTTAAATGAAAACTTTACATTGGCCTAGTCTGAGGGAATGTGAGTGTGGCGCACAATAGATTTCTATCTCATTAGGGGCAGACTCCGTCTCTGCCATGTCCGATGTACCCTGTCTGTTTCCTGCAGTCCTCTGAAGCAAAGTGTGTCAATGAGAATCAATTGCTCGCTTACTCAGTTTTTTTTTTGCCTTTCCATGAATGTTGCAAATTTTTTTGTATGATGTGTTGAAGCTATTTCTAAAGAAAGAGCGTATACATAGAAATGGAATGACAGCTTGTTCTGACACTTGATAATCAACCTAGTGGTGCGCACTTTTTTGGAAAATTCCTGTGATATATTGCATGTACGTACCTTGAAATTGTTGTCATTTATTATATAATGCTATTGTGTTTTTCTGTGATTACATGATAAGTGTAAAGTTTAAAATATATTTTCCAATATTGCTATTTATAAAGATACCATTTGGTGTTTTTTTTTTTTTTGTACTGTTTTATAACATTTGTATTTACTGTAGATAATCTAACATCCTGGCTTAGTTTTTGTGCTTAATGAAAAAATAATAATAATAAATGAAAGACTGGATTAGTGTAATGTTTAATCAGTGTGCAAAAGTGTTATATTAATTTCCAATTCTAAATTGGCCCAGTGAGAGTTTGTGTGTGTCTGAAGCAGCCCTGTAATGGATTGGTGCCATGTCCAGGGTTGATTCTTGATTTGCATTAGTGTTGCCTCTCCTCTCTTTCTCTTAGGCGGAGGTTGATTTTAGGTTTGTTAAGTTTCACTCGATTGTATGTAATGTTACTGTCTTTTTTGTTAAGGTAAGTTTTGATTGTATGGGATGTTAACTGTTTAAAATCTACAAAGCAAAATAAAAAACAAACAAATTTTGACTTTGCTATCAATACCAACTTTTGGGCCTCAGTACCAGTACCAAAAGGGTTCTGAAGCAATTAATGGAATATTCCATATACTGCCCCCAGGGCTGTGGAGTCTGTATGTTTGACTCCGACTCTAACTTCTCGTTTTATCCACTGACTCCTCTGTTTGTAATTTAAGCCAATATACAGTACCTGTCTAAAGTTTGGAGTCACCCTGAAATGTTAGTTTTGTATACTGTAGAAAATGATACCTTTAAACTGATCTAAAAATATAGTAGCATTACTAATGTTTAAATCAGTGATTGCTGTTTGAAATGACTGATTTTTTTCAATTTATTATTCATATATGACTGCAAACCCCCATTTTCAGCAACAATTCCTTCAATGTCCATATGGTAACCTCCCTTAGCTTATCCTTAATTAGTCATGCATTAATGCTAATTGGTTATTAGAGAAACTTTTCTAATTGGATTAGCACCATGGAAATTTGTTATGCTGTTCACTTGTGATACAAGGTACCAGCATTCCTAAAATTTAGTTTTAGGTTCAAAAATGCTCCAAATGAATCGGCTTTCTCAAGAAACATGTCAGTCTATTGTTTTTTTGCAGGAAGAAGGTTTATCTATGTGACAGACTGCTAAGAAACTGAAGATTTCATACAAATGTGTCTGTTACTAACTTGAAAGAAAAGGCCAAATAGGACCTAAGCGGAAAAAGAAGGGGAAGCCCCAGATACACAACTGTATAAGAGAATAAGTGCATCAGAATGTATAGTTTGAGAATTAAATGCACTACAGGTCCTGTGAATAATAAATTAAAAATCTGTCATTACTAGTGCACTAGTAATGCCTTGACTATATTTTTGAGTCAATTTAGTTGTATCTGGCATGACCAAGATAGAGACCCACAGCAACACAAACGGAATGCGGGGGCACCAGCCAGGTCACCCCTTTTACTAAGTTCTTAAAATAAATCAGAATAGTGGTGTGGGCACAACAAAAGTGCTGTTCTGTTATTGCTCTCTGCAATGCGGAAACAAGGCTTTGTTGGGAGCTCTGTCCTCAACAGTGCTAGGTCATATTCTGTCATCATTCTATGGGTCATGTCCATTTTTATGGTGGCTCTGTTGGCAGGGGCTTGGCAAGTCTGAGCGGAGTGTGGGGAGCACTAGGCAACCACTTCTGTCTTTGAAAATGGACTGAGGCAAAAGAGAAACAATTTTTAGCGACAGCGCCCCCTCTCATCCCAACGTGGTAGAGCTTACTTTGTCAGAACTAGGAAGGTGGTTCCCAATCGCACACACGTGCCACTAAATAAAAAAAAAAAGTATGATTTTTCTATCAAAAACATTAACATTTCTGGGTGACCCCAAACATTTGAACAGTAGTGTATTGACTGTGTTGAATGAATGCACATAGCATATTATCAGGCTACTTTTAGCAACCTAACCTGTTAAAGATTAAAGGTGATAGTGATGTCGCTGTGGCTTTATTAATTTATTATTTACTAGGGGCCACCCCCTGTTCGCTTCGCTTGCCCACTCCCGGGTTTGGTTTACCGGATATACAATTTAATGAGATTGTTATTTTCATGGGAATTGTTACATATGCATTATTTTCACTTTTACTTTTTAACTTTTGTAAAATCTATACTTGTCCTTCATTTCCAGCCTCAGGAGTGGTTAAATCTCTTTCTTGCAGGACGTATAACGCTGCTCGCTTTGTGATGGGGGGGCGGCTGAACGCACTCTAAGGAGATGCAGTTGGATCATTTGCTGCCTTGTTGCTGCTGCTGCTTGCGTGCTACGTGTTCTACTTGTCGCGCTGCGCGTCAACCATTTAAAAGCCTGTACAGCAGCTGTCTTTTTGCCACTTCGCATCTCGCATTATGAAGGATGCTGAATGCACGCTAAGGAGAAGTGGTCAGATCATCTGCTGGCTTGCTGCTGCTGGCGAGCTGCGTGTTCTGCTTGTCGCTTGTCTTTGTTTTAAGAGCTGGGAGCACATGAAGTGTGTCTGCCAAAAACATTCCAACAACTGCTAGGTTAGATGTCTGTGAACTTATTTTAAATGTTGTCTCACGTGATGTTAAAGTGTCTCTCGCGGGATGTCAAATTGTCTTCAGAGAAGATCATGTCTCGTCTCCCTAGTCTCCTTCCCAACATTTTTTTTATAATACAGTGATCCCCCACCTATTGCTGAAGTTACGTTCCAGACCCATCAGCGATAGGTGAAAATCCACGATATAGAAAGACCATATAAATAGATATTTTTTTTTATAGTTTAAGCCTTAAAATACCCCTCCCACACGCTTTAAACACATGTAAACTTATTAAAACACACTTTGTAAACACATATGATATGTGGATGTCGGGCTAAGTATGCGAGTAACATCACGTAAGACAAGGCAGTGAGACAGAAGAACAGCTGCTGTACAGGCTTTTAAATGATCGACGTGCAGAGTGACAAGCAGAACAGGCATCTTGGCAGAAGCAGCACAAAGCCAGTAGCTGATCCGTTCACTTCTGCTTAGCGTGCGTTCAGCTCTCCACCGTTCACAACGCGAGCGGGAGAGACGCGAAGTGGCAGGACCTTAGTGTGCCTCCAGGGGGGTTGAGCGAAGGGATCAAGACCAGATCATCTTGGAGGGACACTTTGATGACACGCAAGACTAGACATTACAACCTTAGGAAGCAAAACCCGTGAGACGGTGACTTTTTCATGTCACGCCCTACTTGCAAACAATTTAAAACAAGTTCACTGATATCTAACCTAGCAGTTGTTGGAATGCTGTTGGCAGACAAACTGCAGGTGCTCCCAGCTCTTAAAACAACGACAAGCAGAACACGCAGCTTGTAAGCAGCAGCTGCAGCAAGCCAGCAGATGATCCTAGCACTTCTCCTTAGCGTGTGTTTAGCCCTCACTTCTCCTCCTCCTCCTTCAGAACGCTAGTGGCAGAGACGCGAAGTGGCAAAAGAACAGCTGCTGTACAGGCTTGTAAGTGATTGACACAAAGCGCCACAAGCATAACGCACAGCTGGCCAGCAGCAGCAAGACACCAGCTGAACCAATCGCATCTTTTTAGCGTGCATTCAGACCGCCCCTTCACAACGCGAGCAGCGTTATAAGTCCTGCAAGAAAGAGATTTAACCACGCCTGGGGCAGGAAATAAAGGACAAAAATTGTTTTTACAAAAGTTTTAAAGTAAAAATGAAAATAATGCATATGCAACAATTCCCATGAAAATAACAATCTATTTAAATTGTTTATCCGGTAAACCCGGGGGTGGGCGAGTGAAGCGAGCAGGGGGTGGAGCCCCCTAGTAGTAATAATAATATTAATAAATCCGCAATGTAGCAGGGGCGCGATAGCTGAACCGCAATATAGCACTTTAGAGAGATTTAAAAGTTGCAAACATTGAGTAACATTAAACAAAAGACAAAACTTACATATTTAAAAAGAGGTTTTTTTTTATGAAAAGGCTAGAGGAAAATATAGTTTATGTTAAAATTGGAAATTTATACTCATTTTATTACAGTTTACATTTGGTCAGGGTTGGACATGACACATTTTCACTGACTGCTACTCCAACTCCAGTAACCCAATAACTGCTTCCGACTCCATAGCCTTGCCCCCTGACCTATCTTACTTCTGCCACTCTGGTGCACTACATAATTAGTTGCCTCCCATGTGATTTATTTTCTAAAATTTTTTTAAACAATCAGAGTTGGGGGTGCTCCCTGTGAGGTCCTGATTGTGTCAAAGTAACAATGGGGAGGGGACCCCGTGAAAGCTGTGGTTTTGTTTCATGAAGTCTATAAAACGGATGTTTTTCTGCACTAGTGAATGCAGAGAGAATTATATGTTGATTGGGTGAAGAGCTTAGTTTACTTCTGGTACTGTAAATCCCAAAATGCTGGTACCAAATAATTTTAAAATTTAAGTTATTAAACCCCCAAAGCACAGTCACAGTACTTTTCCAGTACTGGTATACTGTGCAGTGCTACCTTCCATTTTAAACTTCTGGTATAGACTTCTGCTGCTCAGACCCTAAAATAGTTTAAGGAGGTTTGTGAATGTTAGGTACATATTGACCTCAAACCTCCTGTTGCCTGATCCCCACTTCTTGTTGTGGTTTTTGGGAGCTAGTTAGTGCTTAGGGATAAATACTTTGATTTAAATTACATGAAAGGTAATAAGTGTGTTCACACTGCAATTTCTGATCTGGATAGAAAAGTTTATAAATGTGATTTTTTTCAGGTTTTCCAACAAACAAGAACACCTTTAAGACACTGCAACAGTCATGAGAGAGTTTTGCTTGGCTAGTAGGTAAAGACAGAACATAAAATAAATGCTTAAAGGAATGCTCCACTTAAAAATTACATATTTAAAAATATTTCTTACCCCATGTGCTTTGTAGTGATCGCTGAGAAAAATTAGACGAAACAAAGTTTTTGCTTTAATGGAAGCTGGTAGTGACAGAACTCTTGGCCAATGTATAATGGGAGAGGCAGATCATTAATTCAAAATTGTGAACCCATGTTAAAGGGCTTCTGGGTTGTGGGCTACTACTCTTTCACTGGATGAACCAATGTAACAACATTTTAGCAGAAACTGCATTCTTTTGGCACGTTTAAGTACATGACTGGATGACTTGATATGGATTTTACCACACAAGTAGTGTGAGATTTTTTTTCATGGACATATTGATATTATATGCTTTATTAGCTCTGTTGTGCATGAAAACATGACATTAAGAATGTTTCTCAGCTATCACTGCAAACCAGGTAATAATTTAAAAAAAATTTTTTTTTTGATGGAGTATTCCTTTGGGACCTGTTTTAATTTTATTGACATTTTTTGTGAAAATCTGTTAGACTAACTAGACTCTTATGGAAAAATAGACGTGAAATGTTATCAGCTGTCTGTGAGAAGTTCATAATGGGTAATTTTGTAGCTGATTATTTTACATGCATATTCAAGTACCGTTGGGACCACTGTGATCTAGAAGCATATTCAGCACAATGTTGTACAGATTAATTTGTTATCACTTCCTATATGCAGTAAACTGACAAACTTAGTGCAGCAGATAATTGCGTATTCCATTCAAATAGTGATACAAATGTAAGAAAGTTGGCAAGGATCTTCTTTAGGGTCAACTCTGTTCAAAAAGGGTGCTGGCCATTCAGAAATTCAAGATGGCACCCATTTTTCAACATGACTGCCATTTCTAGTGCTATAAATCATATTGCAGCAAGTAATTGGCATAGGAAAATGTTTTGGGGCTCTAGACGTAATGTTTTGGACCATCGACACAAAAAAAAGATTTTTTTTTTTTTTTTTTTACCATAGATGCTATCTTTACTGCGTGATGGCTGCCATAGTACAAATACAGGCCTATATATATGGTTTTCATATAGTTTATCCAGATGGGTCTTAAATGACACTGGATGAATAATTGAGCTAGGTGTAGATCAGTTCCTGATTGAACCTAGTTGAATTCCTTACCTGAATGTGCAAAGTTATATCCAGTTTGGGTAAAAGGAAAGCCCCTCAGCCTTGATCAGACATTCAAACTACAAGATGGCAAGCAAAGCACCAATACTGGAGTAAATGCTGTCTCTATCAAAAGGATAAAAATAATGAATATCTAATATCACCACCTACTCATCATGTTCTACCATGCTTGCCACCAATGTTCCAGTTTTAATGTGTTGCCAATAGTTATGGATCCTGCAAGACTGGATGAGGGTGGTGTTATAGAAGATACACTGAGATGGAACAAGACACAACAACACATGAGCTGCTGAATAATGTTCAATACCACAAAGCTGGAGCATGCAAGGAAGAGATGATCTACTGATCCCAGCAATGAAACTGTTGACAGGCAAACAAAACCGCTTAGAATCAGCCATGATTGAAAATGAGACTCAGGCGCCACCGCGGGTGGCAGCCTTTCCAGCAGCTCCGTGTATGACTTTATCTTTTTACCTTTTTCTCTATTTCACTGTTAACTCCTACCACTTTCTTTTTGGTGGTCTCGCTCCCTATATGTGAATTTCCCCTTGGTATTAATAAAGTATTTATCTGTCTATCTGTCTGTCTGTCTGTCTGTCTGTCTGTCTATGATGGTAAAGCATGTTTTTTGTGTAAAAGTGTGCCACCTATATCAGAATTCAGGCAGGTCATGACAATGCACCTAAACAAGAGACTACATGCTTGTGTCCAAACTCTAAATGATGGAAGGCTCCTGGCAAAACTCAGTGGTGGAGATGCCATTGCACAGAAGCTAAATCATCACTGTGCATGCCTTCCAGTCCATTATAACCATGAAAGGGCCCATTTGAGAAATCTTGAGAAAGAGAAGTACGAAATGGAAGTGGAACAAAATGCCTATCTACTGGTATTTTCAGAATTGGTCACCTACATAGTGGAAAGTACTGTAGTTTAACTACTTCTGAAGTCTACAAATCTGAAGACTGCTGGGCCATGCAACGACTGGAGCAACTGGGGATAGAGTCACTCAGGGTTAATTCTACTAGACTGAAGGACAAAGACTTGGCAGAGATACCAGAGCTTGAGGAAGCTGACACCAGGATTTTTTTACATGCCAGAGATACCACAGAAAAAGTTAGCAAACCCATCATGATCAAAGTTAATGACACCGATGTTCTTGTGACCGCAGTGAATGCTTTATCAGCTCTTCAGGAGATGGTTCTGCAACAGCTGTGTGTTGCATTTGGCTAAGGATTGAGCCTTAAGTGGATTCCAGTGCATGACTTCTATCAATCTCTTGGACCAGTAAAGAGCATGTTTTTACTGGTTGTGAAATGTAGTGTCAGCTTTCCGTGGCAAAGGGAAAAAGACTGCTTGGCAAACCTGGGATATATGATGTCTTCAGTATCCCCAGAGCTTAATAATGGAGACCTGGGAATCCTAGAGAACTTTGTGATCATGATGTATGACAGATCAAGCACAACAACAAGGTTGGTTGCATTTGCTTGTCTGAAAGCAGAGATCATATGATGTTATTCCAATTTGGCAGTGTTTCAGCATGCAAAACATACTGGCTTCCAAGCAGGCTGTATTTGGGGGTCAGTCAACACTATGCCAACCAACAACACTGAGCCCACCTGACTGGGGATGGGTGAAATGTGGTGATGAATGGCAGGTCTTTTGGACATCTCGTTCACCTATTGCAGAAAGTTGTGACAACTGACCAAATGTAAATGCAAGTCCAGATGCCTTGGACAGTGCAAATTATAGCCCTTTATCAGCCATAATCTGATAAATGATCAGCTGTGACTACTGATACAGTAGATTGTCTTCTATAGAGTTCTACCTTTGAAAGTGCAGATGAGTGATATAATGATGATAAATATTATTGATTATTGACCTGCTTATATAAAATATATCCTGACAAGTGCTAGATTCAGTTGTTTTGGCATCCAGGGCATAAGTCAAATTGATTTCCTTCTGTCAAATTGTCATATGGATATGTCATCAACAATAGGTATTTTTTATTGTTTTTTTATCTTTTACTGAATTTATTTAAAGCATGTAACATTCCATACAATCAAGTCAAACTTAACAAAACTAAATTCAGCTCAACCCCCACCCATGAGACAGTGAGGAAGGCCAACAGCCAGAGTAAAACTTTTGAGTGTAGTAAAGAGAAAAAGTCTTGCTGGGATTCAACTTGAGGTGGTGGGAAGTCATCCAAGAGGAGATATCAGCAAGGCAGTTTGAGATGCGGGTTGAGACCTGCTGGTCATCGGGTGGAAAGGAGAGAATGAGTTGACTGTCATCCGCATAGCAGTGGTAAGAGAATCCATGTCCAGCTATTACCTTCCCAAGAGAACCTGTGTATAAGGAGAAGAGAAGGGGTCCTAGGACAGAGCCCTGAGGAACACCAGTGGTCAGTCTTCGTGGAGCTGACTGGGAGCCTTGCCAGGCAACCTGGAATGTCCGGTCAGCAAGGTAAGAAGCAAACCATTGCCAGACAATGCTTGAGATCCCAAGACTAGTGAGAGTTTCCAGAAGTATCTGATGGTTGACCGTGTCAAAGGCTGCAGATAGGTCCAGAAGTATGAGGACTGAGGACAGGTTGGTAGATCTGGCTGTGTGAAGGGTTTCAGAGACAGCAAGAAGTGCAGTCTCGGTAGAATGAGCTGCTTTGAATCCAGACTGGTGAGGGTCAAGAAGGGCGTTATTAGATAAAAACAAGTTAAGTTGGTTATACACTGCTCGTTCCAGTACTTTGGAAAGAAAAGAGAGCAGGGATACTGGTCTGTAGTGGTTAATATCTGAGCAGTCCAGAGCTGTTAGTGGATTAGGAGGGATTGGGACACCAAGGCTGTCTGACAGGCATTTAAAAATATCCAGAATGATGTTAATTTGGTACACAATCAAAACATTTGGTCTAGTGAAGCTGGAGCTTGACTGCAATGTTAGTAGGTTGGATCTTGCACTGGAAACATTTTGGACAATTTTAAACAAGATAGATGTGCTCGATAAAAGATTTTAAGTTGAATAATTGTATGCTTTGCGCATATGGAGCTTGAGTGAATTCTGTGCATGGCTACCTTCCACTCCTTTTCTGTAATGTTGTGTGAGAGATCCTTTTCCCACTGTTCTCTGGGTGCTTTAAAAGGAAGGGAATTTAAAATGGTTTTATATATTATAGAAATGCTGTCCAAGTCCTCAAGACTGATCAATATTTCTTCTGGAACAGAAATAGGTGGGAGGTGAGGAAAATTGGGTAGATTTTGTTTAGCAAAGCTTCAAATTTGGAGATAGTGGAAAAATTGTGTTGATGGGAAACTAAATTTGGAGTGTAATTGTTCATAGGACAGATATTATTTATAAAAAATGCATTAATAAAGACATTATTTATATACAAATCTCTAAATGATTTAATCCGATACATTTTCCAAACATTAAAAACTGTGTGAATTCAAGAGGGTGGAAAAAGGTGGTTATCATGTAGAAGTGCCACAGATAAAATATTCTCTTACTTGAAGTTCTTCCTACATTGGTTCCATGTTCTGAATGAATGAAGGACAATTGGGTTGTTAGTATATTGATGATAACTTGTATTTACTGCAGTATAAAGCAAGGAATATAAAGAAGTACTGCAGGATTTCATTTCCATTGCAGACCAGGCTAGTGTGTGTTCATCTGTTTGTGTCAATGTCCAGTTTTTGTATCTTGTATGTTTGCCGCCCAGTAATGATAATATGTATTTTCCAAATATTTTATGTACATTTTTTCCATTATTTTGGCTTTAGATAAGGTATGAGGCTCTCTAAAGGCATGATAGTTGTAAATTTAGATTTCTGATTATATATATGTTACCTGCAATGTGTGAAAGCAGGTATTGTATATAGAATGCGTGACATTTTTAGTCAAAGCATGAATTTCTGTGTTAGTTTCATGTGTTATATGATTTCCCTCGGCATTGTATAAATACCTAGGCATTATATAGAATAAGTTGCCGGTTTGCCCTTTGGCATTGGATGGGAATGCCTAGGAAATGTTTGAAATTTTAATCGTTTCATACTTTGACATCCCATTTTGGCATTCTACGCAGTGCCTAATTTCACACATTGATGGTAACATATATAATACATATTTCCATCCTAAAATCATGGGGCAAAAAGAGAGCAAAAAAAATTTTTGAGTTTGGAATGGCAGCCGTATTGAAATATGGCTGTCATCTTGAGAATTTTTCGTGGCTAGCGACTTTTTGTAAAAATAATAGATAGTCTACATACCAAATTTCATGCATGTATCACCATTCAAATGATTGTTACACTTCTCTGCTTCACTGATTCAATGTAATTTTTTTCTTATAATATGTTTTGTTTGCCTGAATCCAGCGGTTAGGAAGATGTTGAAGCAAAATTGGCTGTGGTTAGCTTAGATGACGTTAGAAGTTAGATCCGGATATCTAAGATCAGTATAAATATATATATTCATTCCCCCTTTAATATTTTACTGCAATTATCAGGAGGATGTGCCACAGGTGCCTTTTGATGCCTACTAACCACCTACTAACCCAAACTGGCAACTCAACATGGACCACAAACAAGCGACTGTGCATGTGTGTAAAAGTATCTCATGATGGATTGCTGCACTGTCTAAGGATAATTCCTGCCTTTCATCTGATAATGCCAAGAAAGCCTTTAATGACCACGAACTAGATTAAACAGTTTTAATAATTAATGGGTGTACTTTGTACTGTGTTGAAAGTTCTGTTGTTGCTGTACATCTGTGCAGCATTTTTTCTCTCTTCTCTTTTAAGATTTGTGCCTAAAGTAAATGGTCAAATAATTGGTGCACATTTATTTTCAATCCAGCATAACTTTCCTTCTTTGTTGGACTTGCTCTTTCAGAGGTGCGTACAGCCGCCGTAACCCGACACAGACAGGCAGAGACACAAGTTCAGTTAGAGCACACTTCATTTTTTTTTATTCATTTGGGAAGCACTATTTTCTTCAACTGTTTAAGTATGGGTGAATGGCTAAAACAAATGAAAAAATTATGCATTTTCAAAATTTACCCGGGATAGTGTGAACTTGGACCAAGAATCTGCCGTGATCTATTCTCCCAGCTCTGTGCTCTTCCACTTCAGTCGTTTTTGAGAAGTAACAAGCTATACTGCAGTATGAAATCCAGGGTTAAGAGCTGTGCTGATTCTCTGTGCATTGTGTCTGTGTCCAGGAAATTTTAAAGATGTGTAAAATTATGTGGACCTGGGGCTTCATGTATAACTTCTTGCATAGAATTTACACTAAAACATGGTGTATGAACATTACTAGAAATGTGCATATGCACAAAAAAATTAAGATGCATGAAATTGTGCATAAGCAAAGCTCTACACACTTTTCCTGTATAAATCCTAGTTAACATGAATTTTAATGCCCATGCACACACCTACAGTCCCACCCTGACTCCTCCTAGAATTTCACCTATTTGAATATATAAATAACTTCTTCTGTTCTGTGTTTTGTTTAAAGACAATGGCAAAAACACATGTTATAAAGAAGAATTTCAGCAAATGTGAAATGGAGGTCCTGCCCACTGAAATGGGAGGCAGAGACTAACTTACTATTTGGTGGCTTAAGCAGTGGTATAAGCAATACGTGGAAATTGATGGAGTGGTACAGCATGGTTGAGGCACTCAAAAGCTGAAGTTCAGAAAGCCGCACAGTGCCCGAAATAAAAAAAAAAAAGTGGTCAGATATCAAAGTTACTGCGAAAAGGCGAGTCGCAGCCCACCATCCGAGTGTCATATGGAAGTGTATTAGGGCCACAGGGAAGAAAAAACAAATAGAGATACTGAAGAAAAAAAAGGTCTATGTTGAGATTAAAGTCAAAATTTCGACATTAATCTCAAAATTTTGACTTTTATCTCAGTTTATTTTGTCATTAAAGTAAAATGTTGTAAACTTCATTTTAAAATTGATGTTTAATTTACTAGAGTTTCTCAAACCTCATCATAACTAAAGTAGCCTGTTCAATGCTTCGTATTCTATGTGTTCCCCGACCCAGTTATTAATTGCTATGTGCTTCTTAAACAGGCTTTCTCTTATGCTGACAGGAGCACACAGGCAGTGATTGCCATACAGAATACATTGCATTCATTATATTACAGCTCTCTGAACATGTTAGAATACTAAGATTTACAGTATACTTGATATAATTTACATGATGAAATGCATTAAAGCAAGTATTAAATATGTGGAGGCACCGTAGATTAGCATGCTGCTTCACAGTAAGGTGGTCACACCCCAGCTGTTCCCTGCCTGTAGTTTGGATGTTTTCCTAGTTAGTTTCCTCAGTGTGCTTTGGTTTCTTTCCAGAGGCGTGCAGGTTAGGGGATTTACCATTTGGTGATGGTAAATTGATGCTGCTAGCTGCATGTGTGTGCTCGTATTCACCTTGCAATGAGCTGGTGCCCTATCCAGGGATTGTTCCGGCCTCACACACGATGCCTACTGGGACAGGCACAACCCTGGATGGAATAATTATACAAGTATAATGAAGATTATTCAGAGTTCTTTAAAATTTCTGAACACTCAATGTTCTAGGTTTATGGCTAGTTTTACTATCACAAAGGTGTTTATTGTGTGGTGATTGGTCATGTAGGGAAAGAAAATGAAAGGATAGGAACTGGAGTTTGGCACGTTTGATAAAGACAGCACAGATGCAATAAAGAAAGCCGCGCTCAGAAGAACATCCATTGAATTCTGTGTCCCTAACCACCAGCTCACAACCCCAACATTTACACCTTATTTTTACTTATTCATACACCTATCCTCTTGAAGCCTTGTCACAACTGCCATAAATGCGCTCTGCATTGAACGCAGAGCTACTTTTGAAATCACTTTTTAGAGAGATTGTGGCAAGATGTCCTGGGAATTTAATAGATGTTAATCCCAGGTCAGGGTGTCAGCTCATCACAGGGTGAATATGAGCACACACATACACTAGTAGTGTTAATTTAGCATCACCAAATCCCATAGCCTGCATGTCTTGGTGGGAAACCGAAGCACACAGAGGAGACCAGGCAGGGAACACCCCGGATGTGACTCCCTTACTGCAAAGTAGCAGTGCCCCCACATGTTTAATTATTAACAATATACATTATTTAAAAGAAGTTAACAATTCATCTGTAAAATATAATATACATACTTTAATGCATTTCATAAGAGAACTTGTATCAAGTATACAACCTAGAATTCTAACAGCACACAGCTCCAAGAGGATAGCTCTTGGAAATCTAAATCGACTTAGAAGCCAGTCATCGTCATGGGACTGGAAAGCAGAATGATCTGTAAATACATGCTCTCTTCTAATTCTTCCATTCGCAATGTCTTCTAACAATGCTAAACCAGCCATGGTAGTTGGGATAGTTTGGCCATTCTGTGCACCATTATATTGCTGCAGAATGATTGCAATTAAGTGGCTTATATTTGTAAATGATATGCAATTAATTTTGGTGTATTCGATAAAGCCTGTGTCATGGATGCGAATCTAAAAAAAGAAAGAGAAACCACACAGAAACAGAAACACTGCTGTGATGCTGGCCGCTGCCTCTTTACAAAACCGAGCAGAGACGTACATACAGTATGTATGGCCTGAAGCTGCCATGAAAATGTGTATAGCTTTACACCAAGTTTAGTTTTTATACATCTTCACGTGAGCATGGAAACAGGCGTAGTCAATATTGTTGTGCATACGCACAATTTATACATGACGCCCCAGGACTGCATATGTAAGTAGAAGCCCAGTGAAAATGCTTTGGAAAATTACTGAAATTTTTTTACTTGTCATTCAAAATACCCTACTTAAACTGTGGTGTGTGAAAAGTTCCTGTGGTAAATGGACATGAACCTCTGGCACTCATTCCAACTTTTTGGATGACTATTTCCTTTGTTTAGAGCACTTTATGATTTGATGGTCACTTGTTGATCTTTTATTTTAGTCATTCTGTATACAGACTTAACATACTGGGTCCAGAGTTTACTACATTTTAGAGACTGTAAGCTTGCCAAAAGTCTACTATATTTTACAAAAGAGATTCTGCTCACTGTGTTCAGTATAGACTACTTAACAATATAAATAAATAAAAACAAATTACAGACAACATAGAGAGGCATCAGAGGTGTGTTAACTGGCAATCATCATGAGTTTAGACTTTTTTTATGTGGCATTAGAAAGCGGTAACATGTTCAATAGCAGTGCGTAGACATCTAAATAAGCTTTTTACAGGACAGCAATCGTCAGGCTACAAGCAGGAGGGATTCAGAGTGCAGTGTGCAGAGGGCTGTACAATTACCATAAGCACAAAAACCAAAAGACCACAGCGCAAGAATCTTTTTTTTTTTTTTTCTTTCAGAATTGGGAGATTTCACAAGTGAAATCCCACAGAGACTAGTGCTGAGCATGCTGCATTTTTAAAACTTCTCTAGATGATTTGCATATGGTACTAAATTATATGTATCGGGGAGACTCTAGTCAGTTATCTCCCTTCAGAGCGATGATATCATTACGTCACCTGCAACAGTGACGCACTCCTCTGCTGACGCTTCTGTCACCAGCTTAATAAGCACCTTCCACTGTCTGCCAGGTGCCATCTTTCTTAAGAACTCCTCACTTAGCAGATAAATGAACAACAGCTTAGAAAATCGGTAAATGTCGTGATTGTCTTCAAAGTCTATGTTTTTCTTTTAGCATGCTAATTTTTTTGCTTCAATTCAGTTAAATTAACCATTAAATAAACAATGCAAGTTGTTTTCCTGCCAGTGATGCTATTCTCTAGTACTTTGACAAGCAAAGTGCTGGCAGTACAATGTGTTGGCTAAGTCTGTTAGTCTGATAAGACATTATACTTTGTACACATAGAAGTGCACAGACGGGAAATAAAGTGCCAGCAAAGAGCAAAGACATGAAGCCACACAAAATGAAGAAAGCAGGACACATTTCTGTTGTTTCATAATGGATTTAATTGTTAGACAATGTGCTTGGTAAAGTCACCTTGAAAAATAAGATCAGCATTGCAGATGCAAAATGTCAGAGGATTATCTGCACACTTAGAAGTTATACTTGGATCTCTGGATTTTCAAGCAGATCACACTACAACAAAACAAGGTGTTTATGATGCAGACAGTATATTTATGTATTTTATAAAAATGTATATAAAAAGTGAAGCCTCTGTTTTAGACTTGCAAACTCAAACACATGATGGCTAATGTAAATTGGATTGAAGTTTGTCATATTCCTTATGTTGTAGTTTAGAAATTGAAACTCAGTGAAAAACAATAGAAGTGTCTAATTGCACCTTACATTAGCCAGCTTGGAGGAAGGTCTGTACAGTCAGTGGTATTCACTTTACAGGTCACAAAAGATATAAATAGGAAATAACTTAAGTCAGTTAATCATATATGTGTTTGGTTCTTTACAAAATCCCAATCAGATATATTTTTGCAACTTTTCTTAAATGTTACACATCCTTTAATTGTAGAATAAAGTTCCAGTGATTTTTAAACAATAATACTCTGATGCCTGAATAGTGTCCTTTCTTATATTATCATACACCAATTTTCTCTGATGAGCTCCATGAAATTTACTTTGTGATGTTTTGGCAGAGGCAGATTACAGGTTGTTATTATGAAGCATGGAGCCATGAAAAAAAATACTAAAGGGAGAAATGCTTGATTAAAGAAAAAGGTTAAATATAATGGGGGGAAAAAACAGAACATGATGTCTTGGTTGAAAGGCATGTATGTTAAGCATTACAACTTGCATAATACTGTTTTCCTGTTGATAGATGAGTATTTCATACCCCTTGCTGTTTTAAACATTTAGTTCTATTTTCTGCCATCACCCAGTCATTATACACAGGTCTTGGATTACAAATGAGTTTCATTCTTGCAGATTTTAGTAACCTGATTTTGTACATAATTCGAACTTGCACAGACAAATGTTTGTTAATCAAAAATCATCAAAAATGCCTAATGGTTGAATTACTTACTTTACAGAAAAATGTTTTAAACCTAGTGAGGTATGGCCAGCACCACAGCATCCAGACAAGTGTACACTACCAACATGAATTTTTCAAAAAACACATCTTTATACTGTACTGATATAAGTGTATTATTTCTGGATGGAGTGTTGTGAGCAACTGAGTCCCAAAGCTTTGCATATTTTTCATATTCTGTATGTGGTGGTTAGTTGCTGAACTGTCTTTAATGGCAACTGATTTTCAACATAGTTTGCAGATTGCTATCTTTTGAGCAACATCCATCATTTCATAGCAAAACACCTCTATGCAAGTGAGGATGATCTAAGTCTAGCAATTAAATTTAATGGAATATATTGCGAGGCTGGTGGTGTCTGTATTTTGTCTCCTGGCACTGTCTGTTCACTCATTTTTAATTAGCTACGCTAGCTTAACTTTTGGGGTGGTAACCATTAATTTCTATACTAGCACATTTCATACACTGTCAATGCACACACACAGTAGTCTATCCTACTTGGCTAAAAGTAGTCTCACTGCATCAGATGTGTTTGGAGAAAACCATGAGTGAATTTTGCTTACATCTGGGTGGGAACAATTAGATGGCTTGCTGACTGTCCTGTTTCTAAACCAATCCAACACCTCATAAAGGCAGCATTTAATGTAGGGATGGTTATTTTGAACTGCAAAGTGCCGAGGTGCTCTCGTTAACTTGATCCAACAAAGAGCAAGCTTCTGACTGCTATGATGGTGAAAATATGAACTGAATTGCAAAATATGCAATGGAAATAAACAGTGTGTCTCACTCTGACAAAAGGCGGTGTAAAGGACTTTCGTTTAGGGAGTTGATAACGAAGAGACACAGAAATGCAGATTTCAGTGCTCAACATACCCAATCAACAAGTCTACCTAACAACATCAGTAGAAGCAGACTGCACAGCATCAACCATCTCGTGACACGTCTACTCATATAACTAACTAGCAGTCCCCCGTGGCATCACCTGCATAGAAGTGAAACAGGAAAGCGAGGAGGACCCTGCCTGGCTCTCTACTCCTGACGTCACACTTCCCCCTCCCCTCAGCCCACAGCCTCTGTCTCGGATTAGCACGAATATATCGCTCCTGCAAGTGAACTATGATACTTAGCACAATGAGAGAGATTGCAAAATCAATCAGAATGTTCAAGCAAATTTATAGAAAAAAACCTGATCTAAACCCGTTAAATAGGAGAGAGAGAGAGGTTAGGAGCACACACTGATATAGCGCATTGCCGCACCCACCACACGACAAACCAACTCGGGATCCAGATTAGGACCCAAGTGCAGTCATACAGTGGGTGACACCTCAGCACCACGTTAAGTAGGTCTCTTGTTAAAAGCAGACAGACGTTGGATTTTATATATATACTAGACAAAGAGCTCGTTTCGACAACGTAAGATGAAACGGGCACGAGTTTGTGTCAGCAGTGTATGAAGAACAAATGATAAGTAACGAAGAAGTTGTTTTGTAATGATTGTAGTCCGCTTTACTCATTACTGTACAGGCTTGTACTGTTAGTTGATGAATTTTCCAGGCCTATAGTATAATATTGAATGCTGAATGGTCCAGTACAATATGGAATAGTAATAAGTATAAGCACCACAAACCTGATATAGATGTATTGAATGCATGCGTAATTGAATCAGAATGCGTAATTAGGCCTCGAGCTGTAGTCGAAATCGCCTTTCAGGCCTCTAGAGCTTTAATCGAAGTCGCCTTTCTCTTTGAATTTTTGCGGCCGTAAATCCGCCGCCTGCCGCGATGTTGGGGTTGGATGTCAGTCTCGTAAGGTTTTTCGGGCAGCTGTGCAGAAGGCGACTGCACAATCAGCTTCGGATGGACATGAGTGAGTGAGTGAGTGAGGAGGCAGGCGAATTATGTATTAAGATATATATACACACAGTATATCTACAGACCATAATGCTTTATATAATCTAGACTCTTCTTACTGTTGTGGCATATAGTGATGCAAAACTCAAAATGGTTGAAACATATAGTGGCAGACAAACACTTCTCAAATGTGTCTCTTCTGTTACAGCACTCATTGAAATTAACAGATTAATCATTAAGCTTTAGTTACCTTGAAGTATCTCAGCATTGAGTGTTCTGTTAATTTTCTCACTCCCTCAACCCCAGTGATTTAAACATCACAGGCTGAAAGAATTGTGGGTGGGTGTTTAGGAAGAAGCCCTGTGCATGTAGCCTTTACAGCACAGGATTTCACTGCTATTCACTATAAACGTTTTAACGTGTTCTGCCTCTGGGACTAGGCTACATGATGTAGTGAATGCGTAGACTCTCAAGGCGTGATTTTGAATGTTTGTTTTTTTTAAAGTGAGTGAGATATAGGAACTCAACAATGTTGGCCCATACAGCATTAAAACAACAATTAAGATATTATCGAAGATGATATACTGTATATCACACACTCCTATATACAGTACAAATTATATATACATGTGTGTATATATATATATATATATATATATATATAAAATAGTTATGTACGCAGTGGCGTGTAAAAGTACTCAATGACTGTCACATTTGTGTCATTTGCAGTTAATTTGTCATTTGTGTAAACCTGGAGCTTCTAAAACACAGAGGTTTAAATACTTATGCAAACACTAAATTTTTAATTTGTTAGGTTCTAATGGTGAACTCGTAGGTTTGCATTTGCCTTTGTGTAATGTGTTTTAACTTGGCAATATCACACATTGACCTTTGTGCAGTTTTACTTTCTCCATCATAAGTACTTTAATGGCTTATTATTAAGCCATCAGTGCAATAATGGTGTTATTTTAGTAGCCTTATTAGCTGCATGCAGTGGTAGGCTAAGCTACCATAGTGTCATTCTTAATTGTTTTTTCCAATGTTTATATTTAATTTTTTAATTTGTGTTTCTTTTATGATCTTTAGTTGCACTAGATTTTCTGCATATGTGCCACTTTACACAAGACTGAAAAATACAACCTGTAGCCTTGAACTTGCTGAGCAACAGTTTAAGGAGTATATAGCATAGTTTTTTAGTACATGTTGTAAATTGAAAACACTGTGGGTATTACACTTTGCTAAATGCTTGCAGTAGCTGACTTTGCAATGAAGCAATGCTATTGCAATTAAAATACAAAACTTCTATGGATAGAATGTAAATTCACTACTGATGATTGTGATGCACATGTGAATGAAAGCACAAATTGATTGAAAGTGGTAACTACATATGTACTGTACTGTACTATGTCTCAGCAGTAATGAGCCTCTATGTATTCATCCCTGTCAAGATTAGTATACTTCATCATAAATAAAGAGCTGATGTTGCTGACTGAAAACTGCTTGAAATTCACTTGAAAAAAAAATTGTGGTTTTATATGCTTGTATATTTGTATCTACAGATTGCAGTAGGGACTGCTGTAACTCAGGACTCAACTGTATCTTCAAAATTCTTGGTAAATGTAAAGTAGGTTCCCAAATTGCTGTGAGTCTTGAGTCAGCTGTAGGATTAGAACAACTCACTCCAACTCTGCACCACAATCTGTTGGTCTTGGAGGGGTAAAGCCTAAAGTTACAGTGTCAAAAATCTGACTTCTGCTTAGAAGTGTGTCAAATTTTAATTCTGTTGCTTGGAAAACAACACTGTGCATAAGGAACAAGCAAACACAGATAGTGTTTTATAGATAAAGTATGGGACAAACTGCCCAAATCCAGAGGTGCAAAGCGTGTACTGTACAGATATACCCAAGAAGACTCAAAGTTGTAATTGTTGCCAAAGGGGCTTCTACAAAGTGCTGAATTAAGGAACTGAATATATACTGTACATGAATGATAGATTTCAGTTTTTGATTTTTAATAAATTCAGTTTTTGATTTTAATGAAATTTAATAAATATCTTTCTGAAAACGTTTCTCTTTGTCATTATGTGTTTTTGAGTGTAGATTGATGGGCAAAAACGGCAAATTTATCCATATAAAATTTAAATCTACAACACAATAAAGAGTGTAGAATGTGAAAGGATCTGAATATTTTCCAAACCCACTTTATATATAGTAGAGGTATTGATATATATGTGTTTATGTATACACTAGCATTCAGACTTTTGTAATCATCTCAATGTTCACGTTTTTGATAGAAACTGACACTTTTTTTATCAAGGTACCATTAAATTGATTTAGAAATATAGCCAATGAATTGCTAATGTTGCAAATGGCTATTACTGCTTGAAATGTTTCCTTAAATAGTACATGTCAAATGCCAGTGTCATCTGTAACGGTGAAATAAAATGGTTAAAATGAGCAAAAGAACACAGGCACGGGACAGTGGAATTCTGGGTGATTACAAATGTTTTCTCATTTTAACCTCTTCTTTATTTTCCAGTTTCAGATATGGGTTTTTCTTTGAAACTCTGCCTCTAATTCCAGGATCTGGAGTTGTCTTGAAAAAGCTGTTTTGTTTTGTCAATTTTTTTAGCCCAGAACTGAACTTTAGGAATGCCAGTATCGTGCAGCCAAATGGGAGACCATTTACTTGCTTTGTTGAATAGAATAAAATATTTCAGCAGTGCTAACTCAATTAGAGTTTTCTGTAATGACCAATTAGCATTTAAACATGATTAATTAAGGATGAGATAAGAGTTTACCATTAGGACACTGGGGTAGTGGCTGCAGAAAACTGGACTTTGCAGTCATATGTGAATAATAAATTATAAATCAGTCATTTCAAGCAGTAATAACCACTTACTGCTATGTTTTAAATCCATTAACAAAAGAGTCTGCTTCCATTAAAACATGAACATTTCTGAGTGATTCCATACATTTGAATGCTGTGTGCGTGTGTGTGTGTGTGTGTGTGTGTGTGTTTACTAGTGTACACACTGCATATAGTACTTTCAGGAAGCACTCAAGAGTAGACTATGGACCCAGAAGAATGCACCTCTTGCCCTTGATGATACTCTATATGCGACTCCAAGGACTCAATGAGCAGAGCAGTGATCTCTATAAATAAATTGCTGTCAGTTTAAATCCTGTGAAACTCTGTGAGCCTCATTCTGGTACTCATAGTTCTTTCTGTTAAAGAATGAGGAATAGCTGCCCAAATGGATAAGTTTAAATAACTTACGGTTTTGTTCTGGTCTGAAGGCACAGCGATCCCTGAAATTGACCATCATTGTTGCAGTGGTGGTGAAGTGTGTGCTAAATCCTCAGAGAAAAGCATCAGTTTCCATATCAATAAAAATCCCAATGTTCAATGATGATTACAGTTTATCAGCAGTGGCTGAAATAATGAGAGTGTAGGTGACAAGATAAAATGAAATTCCTCCATAGGTTTAGCAGTATGTACTGTGTATCAAGATAAAAGCTTTACAGTATGGGATGATGATCCTTGGGTAGATGAAGGACCTGGCATTGCCTAGAAATGCTCTTGGAGCTGGGATGTGGAATAGCTCTAAGAGAATGGCTTAGAATCCTTTGCTCAATTATCCTCTTTTCCAAGCTTGTATGTTCTTGTGTCTTTGTGGGCTTTTCTCTCTCTACTTGGCTTTTCTCCAATATTCCAAAGATGTGGGTATTATATGGGGAGTCGGTTCTCATTTTAATTGTAGCCAGTATGGGATTAAAACTGCCACAATTTTATCTTGCCTCGTGCACAATACTGAAAATACGCTCTGAAAATGATTAGAAACTTGGATTAAACAAATATGCAAAATGGATGTCTTGTTAACAAGTGTAGACTTCATGACTTGAATTTTGGCATAGGCTTGTAGGTCTATCTATTATTTAAAAATCCTGCATGGTTAAACTTAATAAAGCAGGTAAAATCTGACATGGTTTTTAATACAGAACAAAAACTTTAATTATTTTCACATTTATACTATTGTAAAAATATATAAATAAAAGTATATAATTTCTACATGCTTCTATAGCACTTTGGTGTAATCAGTCAACAAACAAACTTCTATAGCTGTAAAGTGAAGTCCATCCACTCAAAGACATGATGGCTAATGTAAATTGGATTGAAGTTTGTCATGTCCCTTAAGTTGTAGTTTAGAAATTGAAACTCAGTCATAAACAGTAGAAGTGTCTATTTGGTCTTTACATTAGCCAGCTTGGAGGAAGGTCTGTACAGTCAGTGGTATATGCATAGACATTGGTTGTACAATTCACTTTACAGGTCACAAAAGATACAATAGGAAATAACTTAAGTCATACATTCATATATATTTTTTGGTTCTTTACAAAATCCCGATCAGATATATTTTTGCAAGTTTTCTTAAACTATACACATCCTTTAATTGTAGAATTATGTTCCAGTGATATTTAAACAATAATGCTCTGATGCCTGGATAGTTCCCTTTCTTATATTATCATACACCAATTTTTGATGAGCTCCAAGAAATTTACTTTGTGATTTTTTGGCAGAGGCAGATTACGAGTTGTTACTATGAAGCATGGAGCCATGAAAAAAATACTGAGGGGAGAAATGCTTGATTAAAGAAAAAGGTTAAATATAATGGGGGGAATAAAACAGAACCTGATGTCTCGGTTGAAAGTCATGTATGTTAAGCATTACAACTTGCATAATACTGTTTTCCTGTTGATAGATGACACTGTAGTACAGTGGTTCTCAAACTGTGGGGCAGGCCCCCCTGGGGGGGCGCGAAGTAAGAAAAAGGGGGGCACGAAGATGTAAAAACAAGAATCGAAAATATGAAAAATACATCTATTGAAACCAAAACAAATTAACTTAAACTACGTTCTGATACTAGAAAAATAAATATAGAGTTAGATAAATGTCGATAAAAGTTAAGTAGGTATAATAAAATATGCATCTATGATATATCATTAATTAAAAAGGAACAAATTGGTATTAGTGGGCTCCTTTCAAAAAAACGTTAGGGGGCGCGATTAAAACTGTTATGAAAACTCGGGTCGCAAATACTTAAGGGTTGAGAAACGATGCTGTAGTATTTGGTACCCCTTGCTGTTTTAAAAATTTAGGCACTTTGTCCTAATTACAACCCGTGAAGAGTCAATGAGGTAATTGAAACCACCCATGCCCTTTATGTACAAGTGTGATCAGCCCCAGTCTCCCCATTAAATATCCAGGGGCTGCAGAAACACACACACCCATGGAGCCTGAGCCTAGCTGTTTTTATTTAAAACCTGTGCACAGTCATGGACTCTAATGTGTATCACTACACAGTGCCATTGGGGGTGTGTACTAGTAGATTCAGTGATAGTTTCTACTAATAACCGGGGAAGACCCAGGACACGCTGGAGGGACTATGTCTCCTGGCTGGTCTGGGAACGCCTCGGGATTCTACCGGAAGAGCTAGAAGAAGTGGCCGGGGAGAGGGAAGTCTGGGCATCTCTGCTCAAGATGCTGCCCCCGCGACCCGACCTCGGATAAGCGGAAGAGGATGGATGGATGGATGGACTCGTAAGGCTGCTGAACAGTCAATAGTATAAAAAAAAAATCAGATACTGTGTATGCATAGTTTTGAGGAGACACAGAAGTAAAAATTTCATTGTACTATGCAAATAAACTTGCTTTAACTGTCATTTGCAATCATTTAACTTGTAGAGTCAAGCATCTGAGTGAGTTGATGTGAGAGTGAGCTTATAAGCTCTTTCATAAAACCCCATAGATAGCCCTGATAAAGAAGTAAAGTCTTCAGAGTCCTCAGGTTATCATCATGTCTGCAGTCATTCATTTAACCCTTATTATACCCTAAAACCATCTTATCCAGTTTAGCGCAACTGGAAGCTGCTGCCTTTACCATTTGCTCTGGGTGTGTGACAGTATTCAATCTTGGATGGGATGTCACCTCCCGCATATTTATCTACAACAGTGACAAATTGAGCTGCTCTTTCTGTTCATTCTAAAATAAAATTATTTTAGTTAGTGTTTGAAATCTTCCACATTAGCCAGACATTTGTGTGCCCCCGCATGTAATGCTTTGAAGCATAAGGAAAACCTCTCTGTGATTTAACATGTAATGTGTTAACATACGTAAATAAATGCAGAGACACAGTTATTGGAGCTACTGAAAAAGCATACTTAATTGCTGAAAATGAACCAGCAAATGCTTTTCTTCTGTTGTTTGCTGTGTTTATGAAGCTAAAGTAGTATTTACTAATTTAACAACAAAAATGTAACTAACATAGTAAAAGCACATATGACATGTATTTGAATGGTACACATGTAACTGAGATGCCGTCTCCTGATAAGAGTGATTACTGCCCTTACCATCTATTTCAGTGGCTTATGCTGGGTCAGTGTAACGCTGTTATTAGCCATAACCAAAGGCAAAGTCTGATCATTTATTGTATGTGAGGTGACTTGAAAACAACAGAGCAAAGACTCTTTTTGATAATAATTTGATAATTGACATACTTGATTTCACAAATTTGGACGCCTCCCTGGTGAGGTGTTCGGGCACGTCTAACGAGGAGGAGGCCCCAGGGAAGACCCAGGACACGCTGGAGGGACTATGTCTCTTGGCTGGCTTGGGAACACCTCGGGATTCCCCCGGAAGAGCTAGAAGAAGTGGCCGGGGACAGGGTAGTCTGGGCATCTCTACTCAAGCTGCTGCCCCCGCGACCTGATCTTGGATAAGCGGAAGAGGATGGATGGATGGATGGATAGATGGATTTCACAAACTTAGCCTTAAAATTGTTAAAAGAGCAGGAATGGAAAAAAGGCATCAGCTAAGTGACATTTGAAATTTGAATACAGCCGATTGAAAATTACACTTCATAAATGTTATTAATCAACTATTGTGCATTCCATATACTGCTAGAAACATAAATCTCACAATAGCAAAAGCCACAACACTGACAAAGTTGATTTCCTGACAAATATGGGTTCATAAGCAAATTGTTACAAAAGAATTTGTGTAAATGAAAATATCTTGACTTGTCTTGGTATTCAGTAATTCATGTGTCAATGATATAATAATGTTTGAGGTTTTATTTCCAGTACTGATACTGCAATGAATTTTCATTTTTAAATAGCCCCAAATTGTATTAAAATAAATCCAGTTTATTTAGTAGAATTTAATCTAATGGTGTGCATTCATGTTTATTATTGATAGTGTTACAGTTTATTGCTGGCTACTTAAAAATTAAATTAAAAAAAGCAATAATTACCTTTGTGACCCATCAACTAATCTACACTTAGCATGTGTATCATTTACATTTTTAAGATATACTATAATTTACAGATTATTATTACTATTTATAATGAAGAAAAGAATAAAGGCAGTGATACTGTACTAATCATAACCACGAGGGGGACTACCAGATAAACACTGCAATACAAGGCCCTGAAATATTTCAGTGAGGACAGTAAGGAAACCACATTGCTATGTTGAGAGGTCTCTACAGGGCACTTTGGGATCCTCTTAGTGTGTGTGGACGACTCTGGGTCAGTGGGGAGGACAACCTATTTGAGGATTGGCAGTGGTTATCTGGGATGACTGTTGCACAAAACTGTGCAAGCACCTACAGTTGGTAAATTGACCTGTAGATGTATAGGACCAGGACAGCTGGAAGCCTTTTGCTGAAATGTCTAGAAGTAGTTGGCTGGGGCTTAAAACCCCCTTCATTCCCCTAGGGCTGGTGATCTTGGAGATGGAAAATGAATTATTGACAAGGCCTGGGTGAGTGGAAGGTGTATGATAGACTGGAGATGAAGGATCAGGGAGTGCTTTTAAAGGTGCTTGTGGTTGAGGTGGACCAGCCACCCCATGTTTTGGCTGTGGTTAGTTATTTATATAGAAAGACTCGGTGGCATATTTGGTCTTTTGTTATCTTCACTTTTTGTTGTACTTTATACTGACTGCACAAAATGGGGGAAGGGGATGTCAGAAGATAGATAACTAATAACTAGTGTGGTGGATTGCCGGCATTTTACTCCTGCCCTCACCCCCAGGCCGCCAGGAGGAGCTCTCCCGACAGCATGATCGTGCTCCGAGTTCCAGCAGGGCCTCATGGACTATGTAGTGTTTATACACAGCCCTGCTGGATACCTTGGGGGCCACCGGAAGTCACTGTAAGGGGGCTAGCGGGCTCTTATGTGCCCTATAACCCGGGAGTGCGTCATCATCACAAGACAGGAAGGAACGACGTGCTCCCGGGCTGAAGAAAAGGACTGTTTACCCTGACCCGGAGGGAATAAGGACTTGTGGGTTTGGACAGGAACCACTTCCGGGTCAGGGGATATAAAAGGACTGTGAGAAAGCCCAGACACTGAGCTGAGCTGGGAGGTAGGAGGGCGAAGTGTCTGGGCGAGGAGGATTGGTATTTGTATTTAGAGAATTATTGTAGTTTATGAGTGTGGAGTGGAGGGTGCTTTGTGCACGTTATAATTATAATAAAGAGTCTTGGACTTTTACCTGGTGTCTAGAGTGGTACCTGAGGGTGTTAGAGGTGGCTCCATGCCTCTACTTTGACACTAGCTAAGGACAAATCTGGAAAGACATTCAGTAAACAGAGCTCAGGGCATGAGATAAGTATTAAATATACAGCTATAGTGAGAATGTCCTAAAACCAGAATAGTGAATAAAGCCAAAGTCACAATGTTAGGTATAAATATTAGTCGAGGGGCAGAAAAGAGTTCAAAAACAGAGATTCTTTTACGTGCTTGAACAGTAATGCTAGATATTTAGGTTGTATCCAGAAACTTGGATGATAAGCATTCTGTTCTGTCAGCTTATAAGCTGTTGCACTATTGGTGTCACGTCCGAAAGATGACACCTGGCAAACCGTGGATGCATCTCCAATGTAAAATAAAAACAAGACAGTGCCACATAAGAATGTATTTAATTTTAACATGAATCACAATGCATGTGATTCAAAAGTCAATATGACAAACAGATTCCTTGATCTCTAAAACTCTCAATCAGAGTCTTAATTAATTTTAGAGGCCAAGGAGAATCTGTAGAAGATTAAAAATAAACACCAGATCATGACATACCTTTGTGTTGTTATTCCCTTGTTATAATTTTTTCTTTCTGATTTTGGTCCTTTTGGCCACCATTGTCATTGTTTTGGCTGAGGAATAGCTCAAGAGCTTACTCCTAATGTCAATGACATATAATAAAATATTTCATCCAAGATGGACTGGCACTCTGTCCAGTGTTGGTTCTTGCTTTATGCCCAAAACAGCTAGGAGAGGCTCCAGCCTCCCTCACCTCTAAATTGATGTATGCCAGCTTTGAGAACGGAATATAAAATGTTTCATGCTGTATACTGTATAATCGGGATATTAGCTGAAATATGTGAGAAAGTGCCGTGGCAGAATTTTTAATGAATGTGTGTTGCTTGTATGGAAAAAAAAAACTTGAATATTTTAAATACTTTCATTGCAGTGTGGAACAGAGGAAGATGAATTTGTTTCAAAGTAATTTTAGAAAGAAGCATTCATTATTTCTCTTTTACAGTATCCAAATTGATGCTTCCTTGTACATGCTATATGTATAAACTCCAGAATATCTCCACCTTGAATGCTGTGACTTTCATTTAACATTCTGCCTCAGAAAATATTTTACTCTCAGCAGCATCCAGGGCCAGGATCTGCTCATCATCAAACTCTAAAGGTGGAGTTCAACTTTAAGAATTGTGAATTGGCACTGTGCTGTCGCAAGTCCCTTGCCCAATCACTGTCGATGGCCCTACGCAAGTGTGAGTTTGCCATTGTATGCTCAGTGCCTTCAGGATAGGCTGCAGCACCCCAGACGCCTGGGTAGTTGTGTAGTAGTCCATGTTGTCTGTCATATCCAGTTTTAGAGTGTATGTGAGTATCTGGAACAAGCTACAAAAACAGGATGACAGCTATGGAGGTTGGAACATGTCAGGATTATTTTTATATTTTTTAAGACTCATATTTTTATTGGTCTGTAATGACTAATATAGTCACAGCGTCAACACTGTGTTTGTGAATAAATTGTTCAAAAGAACAACCACAAAACTGGATAGAGGAAACTGATGTCAATGATTTGTATCAGCAAGTAAGAAAAAACTGCATCAGCCATTCTCCTCACTGTATATAGTAGAAAACGTTCAGGGGCTATAAATGTCACTTTAATCCACCAGAAGAAAAGAAATGGTGAATAGAAGCACAAAGGGCTGTCGGCAAAGAAAACACTGCTGTTTCTGAAAACGGGGCAGGATAAAAATGAAGCTAGCCGTCTGAATGTTTTGGCAAATTTTACTCAAAATATTATGTGCAGATAAATGTGAGTAATGATGTATTTTAACTTCTGGATGATGAGGCTATAATTAAATGATCTTTTGATTTTTTTTTTTTTTCCTTTTTCCACTCTCCACGTTCCTCTAGTCCAGACAGAAAACATGCTTTATCTTCGCATGCTTTAAACATGGCCATAATTCGTAATTCTACATGATGTTGTGCTATATGTGGCACGCTGTGTAGCATAGTGCCTAAGACGTTGGGCTCAGATTTCAGCTTTGGTACTATTTGGGTATAATAAACATTTTCTGTTCAAATTGTATTTGCTGAACTGTGACATTTACATTAAAAACAATCATTTTTTATGTTTATTTTATTTAGTTGAACTTCATTAATATCTTCATTCAAGTCCCTCATTCCCTTTATCATCTCTACTGCTATGCTGCATTTTTTCCACTTTTAATTCAGTATGGTCAGCCTGTAATTAACTTATGTCCTATGCAGGAATTGTTCTTGCCTTGCGCCCAGTGCTTTCTGGGATCGCCTCCAAATTTTTCACGATCCTGTTCAGGTTAAGCAGGTTTGGACGATGGATGAATTGCCAGGATGGACTCTGGACTGACAACACTGAATTAGATTAAGCAAGTTTGAGAATGTATGTTAGAAAATGTATCAATGTGTATTTGCGTTTATTAAGATGTTGTGTGTGTTGTGTAATGTATGTTGTGTTAGCTTTATTTACAAAACACTTTATGGTGCTCATCACAAAAAGATGTTGTTGTAGTATTATATGAATAAGCCCAATTGCCTCACATTTCCAAGGACCTGGGTTTGATTCCTGTCCCATCCACTCCTTGTGTGGAATTGTCACTTCCCTATGTCCGTGAGGCTTATTCTAGTCACTCCACTATCCTCATCTTTACCAAAATTAGTAAAGAGCTAAACGGATTGTCCCAAAACCTTGATGATATAAAAGTGGGCTTTGTCTTTTGGAAAGCTTGACTCCTGTTTGAATTAGACTTGTTTGGTTCACGTTGCAGAATGACACCACTTATTGTCCATTCATCCATTTTCTAAATCTCCAGTGTAGGATAAAAGTCTGTCCCCAAAAAATTGTATGGAAGGCAAGTTGCTTGAAGAGGAGACTCACATACACCCCACAAATTAGATTTTTGTTTACATCTTATTAAATAAAAATATTGCTGTTCAGAATCACTGTTTTGGCACTGCAGTATTTACCAAAATACACCTTGTTCTTTATTCAAGTATTGCCTGGTCCATTCAAACACATTTCCCATTTACACTGATTGAGCCATCTATTCAGCAATTTTCTAATATGCTTTATTTAACCAAGAATCACAAGAGCTTTGGACACAAGATGGGAATAAATCCTGTATGGAGTACCAGTCCATTGCAGGTCACACTTTTACACAAACCGACAGGGTGAATTTAGAGTCATTGGTTAAGCTTATCTGTATTGGCTTTAGGATGTGGTGAGAAAACCAAATAGATACTAGGTGAACATGCAAGCTCAACACACTCAAAGCCAGGGCAAGGATTTGAACCAAGGACTTATTATCTTTAAGGCATTCTTTTCCCATGAGGACACATAAGAGTTTAAATGAAGAGCTTTGCTACATAAGAACTGAAGAAGTTTAATTGAAAGCTGGTAACACAATTCATTGTAGAATACCTAGACTTCCAAGCATGGCAATTCCGTAGCCAAAGCACGTTGAGTTCATTGTCAGCTCTATGTTATATGTATGTCAGTAAGAGAGGTCTTCCCTACCTTACTCTTATTGAGCTAGAGTTGACTCATGTTATTTCTGAGACCGCTTACTCCATATTGGGGCAGCTAGATAGATCTATCTATGAGGGTGCACACCTATAAATACCTGGGAGTGTAGCTGGATGATAAATTGGACTGGACTGCCAATACTGATGCTCTGTGCAAGAGAGGACAGAGCCAACTATACTTCCTTAGAAGTCTGGCGTCCTTCAACATCTGCAATAAGATGCTGCAGATGTTCTATCAGACGGTTGTGGCAAGTGCCCTCTTCTACACGGTGGTGTGCTGGGGAGGCCTGGACAAACTGGTGAGGAAGGCAGGCTCCGTTGTAGGCATGGAGCTAGACAGTTTGACATCTGTGGCAGAGTGACGGGCGCTCAGCAGGCTCCTGTCAATCATGGAGAATCCACTGCATCCACTAAACAGTGTCATCTCCAGACAGAGGAGCAGCTTCAGCGATAGCTGTCAATGTCCTGCTCCACTGGCAGACTGAGGAGATCGTTCCTCCCCCACACTATGAGACTCTTCAATTCCACCCGGGGGATGGGGGTGGTAAACGTTAACATTATACAAAGTTATTGTCTGTTTTACCTGCATTTTTATATCATGGTTTACTTTAATATTGTTTCTTTATCAGTATGCTGCTGCTGGAGTATGTGAATTTCCCCTTGAAATTAATAAAGTATCTATCTATCTATCTTTGGAGTAAGCTGTCTCAGAAAATAGATGGAAGGATCTCACAGTAGTATGAATGTTGTAACATATATTAAGAGAAATGTGGGATGGCCTCAGGGAATACTCCCATTTATTGATAATGGAAGTATGTTTCTTAGATTTCACAATGCACAGTAGGAACATTCAATTACAGTATATCTCCTTTTATGTTCAATTGCCTAAAGGAGTGGAGTCAGGTGCAAAGAGGAAATGCCTTCATTAGTCATTTGGCAGGTCCACTCTAGGAACAAAAATGGAAACTGTTAGATGACAATGTTACACTGAAATCTTCCCAGCCTTGAACATTTTATCTTCAATTACAATTACCTGTTTGGCAATTAATCATCAATGAAAATGAATAGCTCCAATTTCTCTTCCTGAAGATGGTACAGGTCATTGTATGGACTTCAAAGTATATTAAAGTCAGTCAACTTGTTTTTTTAAATGTTATGACAACAGTAAATGCTTAAAGTATGCATTTATAGACTGAGAGAGGGACTGTTGCTGTGTAAGAAACCCCTTTATAGGTAGTAGCCGATCAACTGTTTGACTGACTGAGTCCTTCTTTAGCAAAGTGGTAGAAGAGGGGACTTTTTAATATAGCAACACTAGTTCGAGCCTCACCGCTGCTGCTGTGTCTGGAAGAATGATGTTTAGAGATGGGAACATCACCCTGAGCATATTCCTTAACAGAGACATAGATATATCTCTCTGGTCTTGCTTATTGTGTGATTGTTAATAATACACAGTGTTACAAGATAGAAGGTGAGTGCTAACCCTCTTCATCACTGTATGAGTGCTACTCTCGTCTACATCAATATTTTTTTTCTGTGTTAAGCAAAATTATACCAAAGCAACTCCAGAAGAATCAGGCTGGTTCTCCGTAGGCCTTGCCAAAAACCAAGATTTGGGTTTAGTACGCAGAAGGATTTGAATATAATGTCTTCTCAAAAATAAGTTAATTTTTGTCTGTTTACTTAATAAGTCAGACTTACCAGAATAGTTCAAGAGGACAGGTGTGTCTTTGTCAAATGACAATAAAACCTAAACCTTGTAAACTTCCAGTTTGGAATAATGCACTAACATGGATATTCAGGGCTGATATATTTTCTTTCCTTTTTCTTCTTATCCACTAATTCACTTTTTTTTTTTTTTTAAATAAGTTCCTAGTTTTAAATGAAAATATGATGGATTGAGCCATGAATGCCAGAGTGATGGATTCCACATTCAGGCTATGCTGACTGAATGTCTTCAAGTTTCTAAAATAAATACTAAACTGACAAAGGAGCAGCAGCCAACATTGCCAACTGCAGTGGCTTACATTTTTAGCTTTGTGGTAAACTTTGAAGTAAGTAGCATAATTGTTCTTACCATCATGTTGTTATTTTCCATGTTATGCCAGCAGAACAAGAACAACAGAACATCAGAAGTGTACCTAAGCTTTTAGTCCATTGTCAGGTGATTCTAATATTATGTGATTTCTTTTGCCAGCAGCTTTATGATGAATCTTCTTCATTCTTAAAACAATACATTCAATTTTTCAGTATTTTTTGAAAAGCTTGTTTATCTCTCTTATAATTTCTGAGTGGTGAGTTGATGTGTTTGAGATATGTTAGAAATTAATGGATTTTTTTTTTTTGTTCCTCCAGGATGACTGACTCCATTGCCAATAAAAAGTGACCATGATAGCAACTGGAGGTCTGCTACGGATCTCCGCTAGAAGGCAAGATTCTCTTCGTGCTAAGAACCGAGTACAAAACAAACGGAAAAAGAAAGCCAAAAAGAAAAGAAAGAACGATGTGGTGGTTGTAAAGGGCAAATTGAAGCTGTGCTCCATCTCTGGGTTCATTGCCGCTTTTGGAATATTGGTGCTTTTGGTAGGAATAGCCATGGCTGTAATGGGGTACTGGCCAAAAAATCACTCCATCTATAAAGAAGACTTTAGTCCTCCTAAAAGGCTGCAAAGCAGTAAAAGGATTTATGATGCCAAGTTGTTTGCTCAGACAAACTGGTCACGGAGTAGCCATGCAGTCTATCAGCTTGACCTTGATTTCCTAAAGGACAATCAGACAAATGCTACTGGAATTGACGTTCCTCCTCCTTCTACAGGATTTTTCTCACGCTTTCTGGCTAAATATTTACACTCTGACAAGCTTAAAGTTTTTGGCCCATTAATAATGGGCATTGGTATATTCCTGTTCATTTGTGCCAATGCTGTGCTTCATGAAAACAGAGACAAAAAAACCAAGATAATCAACCTGAGGGATATCTATTCTACGGTAATTGATATACACAGTTTACGGACCAAAGACTGCACACCTTTGAACGGCTTTGTTAATTATGTGCAGTCCCGGGGTGTAGATGTGAAATCTGGGGGATCTTACACAGCAGCTATGTTAGTCAAAAGCTCCTGGCCTTCTACTGTTGGAGGGGCATCCAGGGTGCAAGATCAGGGAAGTAATGTTCAAGCAATGAGACGTCAGTCCCTGGCGAGAAGACCAAGTCTCTCTAGGGAAGGGTGGACTTTTACCGACACGGTGTATAGTATTTATAATGAACAATCGAGGGCTATCGAAAGGCCACCCATTCCAAAAAAGTGGGAAACTACATCTATTGTCACTTCTTCCATCAACGCTTTTACTCTTCCAATGATCAAACTAAACAATTGTGGGGTGGATGAAAAAAATAACAAACAGTACAGTGATGGTGCCAAAGAGGCTCCAGAAATAAAAGCCAAACCAACTCCTTGTGATTTCAAAGTGGTAAGCCATGGGTGCAGTGAGGATGAGCACACAATGACAAAAGTAGAGACTTCGAAAACTGGGGTGTATGTTTGTAAAGATTTAGGACCATTTTATCAAAGCACAGGCAGCTTGCAAGAGGGAGTCCCTCGGGTTTCCCCGCAGGGATCTCAGGTCCAGTTGCTCCCTTCAACCCCAGCTAGGAGAGCAATGGGTTCCAGCCTTTCACTGGGAGCTTTGTCCTCCTTTTCAAAATCAATAGATCTTGGTGAGTGTCTGTCAACTGCAAATGATTTGCATGTGGAAAAAAGCAGACGTCCCAGCTGCCCTAGGCTGGAACGTTCAAATAGTAAGGGCTATATAAAACTGGGAGAGGGAGAGGTGTCATTTGAGTCCACTGAGGTTACTGCTGACGCAAGTCAAATGTGTACAGACAAGTCCCCAAAGCATGACGATGAGGAAGACTGTACTATTTCAGATTCAGAGGATAACACTGACAATCTGCCCAAAGGAGGTCTGCGGCAATACACAAACAGGGAAAAACTTCTAATGATTTCCAAGTCAAATGCAGCAGTAGCAGTGGATGATGAGGATATTGAAAGCACTAGCAATTGAAACATCACAGAACTGCTCTAGTTTCTTGACTTTTTAAAAAGATTTTAGAGTTCAAAATGATTGTGGACAAACTAGCAGATATGTGTCACTATCCAAAGAATTGCAGAATGCCACAGGTATGTCTACTGTTTAAATGTGGGTCACTCCAAGCAAAAAAAAAAAAAAGAAAAGAAGATACAATAATAATTACCAATTTTGTTGTAACGTTGAGCTGTGATTGTAGATTTCTTACAGATTAACGGTGTATATTAACGGTAACAATTGCACACACGTGGCTGTTACATGTATCTAATTAGTTTGTCTTTTCTAACAAAGAAGTATGTTCCACGACTACTTGCTAAATGAAACGTTTGTAACTGGTTATTTTATTTCCTTTTTAACGTAAGATATGAGGTTTCCTTTTCTGCTAGAGACGTAACTGTTTTAAAAATGTTACCAGACTTAGCAATATTATCTGTAACGGATTTTGACTGCTTGCCAATAATATGTTGTTTGTATTTCTGTCCTCCTCACAAATATAACCAGACTTCCTTAATTCTTTACCAGTTATTCTTCAGTCCTCTACAAATATCCTAAATTCTTGATTTGCTTGTCTTTTTTATTAAAAAAAGATGTTGAATTGTATAAATGAAGAAGAAGAAGAAGAGGTCAGGTTATTTTGCAAAACCCATATTTGTGTATTTATGTTTGCTGCAGTGTTAGATGAAAATCTGCTTTCATTTCAGCTGCTTTTTGAATACAGAAACCAAATCAGGAATTTAATCCGACTAAACTGTAAGGCAGACGGCATGGTTTGCAACATTTTTTTCACTAAGAATACCAGGAAAGCTTGTGGCTTTTGCATCACAGAGCTGTTAGTATAACATATAAGTAGACGCAAATGATAAATTAATGTTTTGTGAATAAATTCTTAGAAAAATTAACATGTTAGCAAGTAAAAGAGCATGTTTGAAACTAAAGCTTTGGATGGCACCCCTTGCCAGTTAATTTTGAAAGATTTTAAAAATGTCTTACTCTCTTATTATTAATGTAATTGAATTAAAAGCAGACACTAAGGTAAAGCTCTTAACCTCTAGAGTAAAGTTTGATGTTCTGTAAGTATATATACAGTAAAGCAGGGAAGGATGGGATTCACATGGTGATTCAGAGATGGATTTAAGATACTGACTTTGGGATTATAATCCCCTAATAGTATGCATCAAGGCAACAGTGCCTGTTTGAGAAGCATTCCTTCAAACTGATTATATGCATGCAGTCAAGGGATGTAAAAGGCAACATACACATCTCATGTATTCCAGTTTGTTTACATGGATCTGATCTACAGTATATAAAGAAGTATGAAAAGTAAAAACGCACAATCACAACTTGTCTAAGTTAATTTAGACTACTTTTGTTTGGTACTAAACTTGATACAGACATATGCAAATTCAGTGTGACCATGTGTGTGAACACTTGAATTGGAAATCTGGAAAATTACACTGTTTAACTCCACTGTAAATGTGACCTTCGTCTTATGTCTTCATTGAAAGTCAAGATGAATAACATTACAAATTCAGTGCATCAATAGAAAGAAAGCAACATGGCAAGCATAATAAGCGTCTGGACTGATTGCTGTTAGCCCACACAGCCTAATTACTGGGTTTTCTCACAGATATGGTGTACCTCAAGTGGGTATTATTTCTGAGCATCTCTTGTAGACACATTTTGACATGAGTAACTGAACGTCCCCCTCAGCATTCTGAAATGTCCCAAGCCACTGTTTTGGATCAATACTCTTCACATCTTGTCCATTCATTTCTGGCTTCTCTCTCATGCCCACAGGTTTTCACAAACACATTCTGTAATAATGATTGTACTACAAACCAACGGCTACATTTTTGTTTCTTTTGTATTTCTTTTCCTTACCACCGTGAGCTGACAAATTCACAGACATTTTTAACTTAAAATAAAATGAAGTAGCATAGCATTCAGTATACTGCTGGTGTTCATGGTAGTCAATTTGTCAATTTAGGTTTATTGAATTTGCACATTCAGGATGTCAATACACATTTGTATAGGATTGTAGTTAAGGCAAAGAATCAAACAAGAACACAGAAGTGAATTAAAAATTGAAATTCAGCCATCTTTTTCCTGCAGTGTGAAGGTAACCAAACAGGTTTCAAGGAGAAGGTGATTCATCATCATATCCTGTTTTAAACTCAAGTTGCTTCCTTTTTATCTGTTTGCATTTCAACTTTTTTATTTATTCATTCAACTCACTTTGCCACATTTTCAGCTTCTAGTCTTAACAGGACCAATGACCTTGCCATTTAAATGCAGAAATGCTCTGAAACCCTTTTTTCACATCTCCAAATCTAAAAAAACCATTTCCCATTCTGTCTCTACTTTTTTTACATTACCCAGCGTTAGTGTTGTATCGATATTAAAATTTTTACTTCATTACTGGTACCAAAATTATACTGAAACAAGTAACCGATAACTTGGAATTTTTTAGTTTGTTTTTATTCAAAGAAACTATTTACAAAACCTTTTCTCAATACGTTGGGGATGACTAGTGTAATTAACCATTTTAGTCTCTCTTTTTATCAAGTGAATTGACAAGTATGTAATAAAGCTCAGCTAGTTTTATTTAGTTTTCTGCTAGTCACACAGACACAGCCCTGCAAGCAGAGATTTAGTTTAGTGGAGTAACATTACCGTATTTTACATAATACTGGTTATAGTACTGTTTTAAAAAATATGGTAATGTGGTACTTTTGCTAGTATACCATGCAACAGTACTGTGCAATAATACCTGCTTTCAACTTTTATGCTTTTGAATTCTTTGATTGCACACCAATTTATGTTCTCCTTAGTATTTATTTTTAATTTTGTAGTAAATTGTTCACATTTCAGAGCAGTTGCTGAGAAAGTGATGCTTTGCAGTAAGGTATTGTTCTCTTTCTAAAAGCTTTCAATGGCATCTAAATGTTTTGGTTTTTTTTTTTTTTCACCTGTCATGCTCACGAGTTATTGTTCAGGCATAGAAATTACAAAAGAAAAAATAAAGCTCCACATAAAGAACAAGTTTCGATGACAACAGGCCATCTAACCACACAGAGCTCACAATCTGTATCCAACCAACCTTTTTAAGGCATAGTCAACCAAAATACTTCTGTCTACTACACTGCTTAAAGTGTATCTGTAATTCTCTTAGTGAGTAACACATTTGTAATATTTATGTCAAATTTATTCTTAACTAGCTTGTATCTGAGCCCACCACTTCTTTAACTCATTATAACATAATAGCTGCTATCCATCATACATGTTCACTTCATAATGTTAAAAACCTCTGTTATATCCTCTGTTCATATATATTTGCTCAAACTAAAAAGTTCAACTTCTCCAGTCTTTCCTCTTGGCTCATACATGCCAGACCTTCAATCAGCCTGGTTCTCTGGTGCTGCTATGTCTTTTTTTTAAAATTAGGAACTGCACGCAGTATTTCAAATAAAGCCTCACATGCGAGTTGAGTGTCTTAAAAATAGCCTTACTTACTGGCGCTTAACACATGGTGCTATGTAACCCAATACCATATTAGCCTTTTTAATGGCTTCTGTACATGTTTGGATGTACAAGTCCTCCACAAGTCTATGGTATACTATCCATTGTGAGATGTTACATTATATTACTGGATGTAATATTTTTACTTTCTATATGACTTTAAATGTATTTACAGTATGCGCCAAATTTTGTTTAATGCAAAGTATTCTAATCTGAAATCTGTCTAGACCTTCCTATACTAATTTTCTGGCTGCAATTATCTACCTTTTGATCTGGTTTAATGTAAACCTCCCAGTTTGGTTGTTTGTTATTGTAAAATAATAGGAACAGCATCCCCAGAAAAGATCCTTAATGGGCCCCATTTTTAACATTACCTAACATGAAAACCATTCCTTGCACCATAATTGATTGTGTCATTTGCACACTTCACCTTAAATTTCCACTTCTTTTAGTTGGATTAGCAACCTCTCATTCAGCACCTTATCAAAAGCATTTTGAAACTTGAGATGAATCATGACAAATGTGTCTGTCTGTTCAAATGCTTTTGTTAATCCATCCATCCATTTTCCAACCCGCTGAATCCGAACACAGGGTCATGGGGGTCTGCTGGAGCCAATCCCAGCCAACACAGGGCACAAGGCAGGAACCAATCCCGGGCAGGGTGCCAACCCACCGCAGGACACACACAAACACACCCACACACCAAGCACACACTAGGGCCAATTTAGAATCGCCAATCCACCTAACCTGCATGTCTTTGGGAGGAAACCGGAGCGCCCGGAGGAAACCCACGCAGACACAGGGAGAACATGCAAACTCCACGCAGGGAGGGCCCGGGAAGCAAACCCGGGTCCCCAGGTCTCCCAACTGCGAGGCAGCAGCGCTACCCACTGCGCCACCGTGCCGCCTGCTTTTGTTAATTTCACATCAAATTCTAGAATATTTAAAATTACAATCTCCATTGTCTAAACCCATATTTGACAATTCACTTAAATTCATGTATGGGATTTTGTTGCTCAGTTTTGTCTTGCATAATCGTTTCCATTATTGATTCCAATATGTACAGCATGCTGACTGGCCAATTGTTGCTAGGATTAGTGCAATCATCTTTTTTTTTTTTTTTTTTTTTAATACAATTGGGAACTTCCCCAGTAGGCACTGGATGCTTTTACATGACTGCTATACTTACTTTGTTTTTTCCATCAACTCATCTACAGTATTCAAATTTTTCTAAGGGACTAAACACTTAACTCCTATACCAGGAGCACTGGGTACAAATGCCCGTACTAGGCCAATATAGAGACACCAGGCAACTAATAAACAGATCTCTTGGAAGGTGGAAGTAGTGCTGGATTAGTGAATGGAAAAAGCCGTAGTGATACAAGGAAAATGACCAAAATCTATTTACTTAAGCCTAAAATTAAAGTTAAAATTCAAGGCCCATCAATTAGAGCTTTGTAGACAAAGTGCTAAACCTATAGTGTGCCACCCCAGTTTGATTTAATTTTTTAAATCAAAATGACTTGGCTTTTACTATATTAATTTGGTAGGAACAGTTTTTCATTAGAATTTATGGTTTCATTCAGCAAATCAAAGTTACTTTGACTGTGTGTTTCTACTGTATCTGTTTATTACAAAATTAGCTGATATATCAGATCAAAATTAGCTGACACATAAATATTGTATGTTGGACAGGCCTACCACAATTTTTTTGTTGACTTCAAGAAAATTGGCACACTTTTGGTCACTAAACACTATAATTTTATGATAGCTAAGACATTGTCAGCTGAAAAGTAACAGCAGAGTATTAAATATTCCTTATAGGCATTTTCATCAGAGGCACACTGCTAATAAGCCTTCATGTTTCTACCTCGTTTCTTTAGAAGAAGGTCCATTTGTCAATTGTGCAATAATTTTAATGTTCATGTAAAATCAGAATTGTACAGTGTCACAACATTTAGGTGGGAATAGAAAAATGGAAATGTCATCTAATTTGTTGGTGTGCATGTACACACACACACACACACAAAGGATGGAATATCCTTTGGAGAAAAAATGTGTGACAACAAGATCAAATAAGGCTGATGCAAAAAACACATGGAGATACAGAACACTTTTGACATGATTCTGGAAAAAAGTACAGAACAAACAACATAAGAGTTAACCTTTTGGTTTTAATTGGAGTATACTGTATGTGACAATCTGGATGGGTGAATAAAATACATTTCCATAATTTAAAGAGTCTCCAACTGGCTGTGATTGCCAGCCAAGTTGAAACCGTGTTTTTCCAAAATTTTGAACAATGTAAATCAATAATGACGGTAACATAAAAATAAACCAATTGGACTGCCTTAAAGTTTGGGAGAAAATAAAAAGTACATACACACACAAAGTATGACTTTTATATGGTGTATATGATGTGATGCTTCCTATGGGTTGATCCCCCTCTGACACGCTTCTTGCAGGTCATGACTGCATTACTGCCACATAGCCAAATTATATGAGGGGCCATGCAACTGAATGTGTTTTGGTATCTCTGATAGCTAGTGTACGATAACAGTATGAACAGAATACATGTAATAAATATAAATCATATTTTTGCATTTTACATCCCTTATGCATGCAGTACTGTATATGTGCATGTTTTAAAAGGGTTATCCAATAGTTATAAGGTATTCAATAGTACACAGTATACTGTGATGCCTCTGTCTTACATAAGTAGCACTGCAAAAAGCAAGATGTCTCACTGCAAACCTGCTAAAGAAAATAGATGGTGGTGGACCATTTGCAAACTCTGAAAAGAAATATCACAATTTTTATTTTTGAATAATGAGCACTAGAAGTGTATTTTATATATCTTTTATCTTTGGAATATACACAGAGAATACAAAATGTTCTCACCCAACTTAATAAATCTGAGTAGCCAAGGCATCTAAGCTGTTGACAACAGCCAATTACTCTGCTATATTTCTCAAAACTGCATGGACTGTGTCTCAGATGGATTTTCGTTTGCTGTTTCATAAGGATTGTTTGAGAAATGGAGGTCTCAATGATGATATGTGACAGATGTGTACTGTGGATGCAGGGTTTCAGATGCTACAGCCTATGGCTGATTTGAATGTTAATACATCTTTGGTACAACAGTATTTTTTCTATTAAATTTACGAGTACCAGACTTTATTTTCTTGTATCTGTTCCTTCTTTTGTGATTTTTTTGCAGCTTAAACTGAAGTAAGTTGTTTTTTTTGTTGTTTTAATTAAGAATGAGAAATTTGAGAGTGAAGAGTACCATCAGTAACATCTGGATCTCCTTTAATTTAGTGACAAAGGTTTGAAGACACTTAATTAACAGGGACGAAGCTGGTGTAGGTGAACATGTGGAATGGTTATGTGGTCACTGCACTTGGCATTAGTCAGTGCTCTAGCAGTAGCATTTTAAAACTGATGTTAACTGTTGACAATTTTGTGCACAAAAGTAAATATTGCAGTAATAAATCCAATGTGAAATGAAGGTGTAAGGAGTACTTCCACATCCAGGTGGCTACTTGATTGATGGGCTGAAGTTTTCAAAGCAACCCAAATGTAAGCTTGAAGTTTTGGATGTTACTGATTAAAACTCTAAGGTAAGGTGTCATAGAGGGATAAGAGTATATTTTTCAGCCTCATCACTCATAATATACACTCATAATATACAAAGTTGACACTTTATCTATGCCCATGTCAGTATACTGTGTGTTTTTTTCCCTGTTTGTCTGTTAACTTATGTTCTGAGATTTTTCAGGTAAGGGAGACAGAAGTATCAAGGTGAGTTAGTTCTACTCACTAATCATGGTGCTGGAAAGTGATGTATGTTGATTAGCACATGCATATAAGAATTTCACTGGATTCTCTACATGTGACAATAATGATCCTAAAAACCTATTAATAATAATTCAAAAAAGAAACCCAAGCCAAAAAAAAATCAAAACCAAAAAGTAGAAGCAAATATAGAGATCAGAGCAAGAAAACACAGTGTGTTCCAACTCTGCTTTAAGACAGATAGAGGGTGTTTAAGTAATCAACAGAGGTTTGGACACCTATGTAAATTGTTTGCTTCAACTTGTAAGGCTTAATTTACTTTAATTGCTGCAGAACATCTATAGGTTATAACCTATAGACCTATTTGTAATATTCTAATGTTTCTTTTTGTTTTTCAGTCTTTGCTAATCTAAACTTGAAATTTAAACCTAAGGCAGTTTATGGCTTACCTTTTCACTTTTTTAGGTCATTCATTGCATTTCAACCGATTCTATTTGAAGAAAAACTGAGGTGGTATAAAAATTTTGACCAGTAGTATTTACAGTGCATCCAGAAAGTATTCACAGCGCATCACTTTTTCCACCTTTTGTTATGTTACAGCCTTATTCCAAAATTGATTAAATTCATTTTTTTCCTCAGAATTCTGCACACAACACCCCATAATGACAACGTGAAAAAAGTTTACTTGAGGTTTTTGCAAATTTATTAAAAATAAAACTGAGAAATCACATATACATAAGTATTCACAGCCTTTGCTCAATACTTTGTCGATGCACCTTTGGCAGCAATTACAGCCTCAAGTCTTGTTGAATATGATGCCACAAGCTTGGCACACCTATCCTTGGCCAGTTTCACCCATTCCTCTTTGCAGCACCTCTCAAGCTCCATCAGGTTGGATGGGAAGTGTCGGTGCACAGCCATTTTAAGATCTCTCCAGAGATGTTCAATCGGATTCAAGTCTTGGCTCTGGCTGGGCCACTCAAGGACATTCACAGAGTTGTCCTGAAGCCACTCCTTTGATATCTTGGCTGTGTGCTTAGGATCGTTGTCCTGCTGAAAGATGAACTGTCGCCCCAGTCTGAGGTCAAGAGCGCACTGGAGCAGGTTTTCATCCAGGATGTCTCTGTACATTGCTGCAGTCATCTTTCCCTTTATCCTGACTAGTCTCCCAGTTCCTGCCGCTGAAAAACATCCCCACAGCATGATGCTGCCACCACCATGTTTCACTGTAGGGATGGTGCCAGGTTTCCTCCAAACGTGACACCTGGCATTCACACCAAAGAGTTCAATCTTTGTCTCATCAGACCAGAGAATTTTCTTTCTCATGATCTGAGAGTCCTTCAGGTGCCTTTTGGCAAACTCCAGGCAGGCTGCCATGTGCCTTTTACTAAGGAGTGGCTTCCGTCTGGCCACTCTACCATACAGGCCTGATTGGTGGATTGCTGCAGAGATGGTTGTCCTTCTGGAAGGTTCTCCTCTCTCCACAGAGGACCTCTGGAGCTCTGACAGAGTGACCATCGGTTTCTTGATCACCTCCCTGACTAAGGCCCTTCTCCCCCGATCGCTCAGTTTAGATGGCCGGCCAGCTCTAGGAAGAGTCCTGGTGGTTTCGAACTTCTTCCACTTACGGATGATGGAGGCCACTGTGCTCATTGGGACCTTCAAAGCAGCAGAAATTTTTCTGTAACCTTCCCCAGATATGTGCCTCGAGACAATCCTGTCTCAAAGGTCTACAGACAATTCCTTTGACTTCATGCTTGGTTTGTGCTCTGACATGAACTGTCAACTGTGGGACCTTATATAGACAGGTGTGTGCCTTTCCAAATCATGTCCAGTCAACTGAATTTACCACAGGTGGACTCCAATTAAGCTGCAGAAACATCTCAAGGATGATCAGGGGAAACAGGATGCACCTGAGCTCAATTTTGAGCTTCATGGCAAAGGCTGTGAATACTTATGTACATGTGATTTCTCAATTTTTTTATTTTTAATAAATCTGCAAAAATCTCAAGTAAACCTTTTTCACGTTGTCATTATGGGGTGTTGTGTGTAGAATTCTGAGGGAAAAAATGAATTTAATCCATTTTGGAATAAGGCTGTAACATAACAAAATGTGGAAAAAGTGATGCACTGTGAATACTTTCCGGATGCACTGTATGAAAATAAATATCAGGATTTAACAAAAACAATAATATTCAAAGTTGTCAAAAATATTCAACAAAAAAATAACAAAATAAGTAAATGTAACGAATAAACACAGAACCCAGGAACAGGGTCCTGATAAAGCCACAAGTGTTTAGTGATAGAAAGTGAGCAGATGTCTAAGCAGTGACATTTTTAAGGGAAGCTAAGAAGTAGTCTCTTGGTGTCTTGCATCTGAAAGTGAGTTCAGTACAAAGCGGAGAGTGAATGAAACGTGGGGTCATACAAGTATCCTCATGGCAACATGGGAATAATAAAAAAATCTGCCTCATTCACATATTCTGATCGCTGCTGTCGGTAGCATGTTTAAATTTATAAATAACAACACTAACACCAGTAGTCATTTAACAGAAATAAACGCTGAGTAAATGTCTGTCAAGCAAAAGGGGCTGAAAGTGGATTTGACTGTTTGAAGAGAGCTCATGTTGTGCCTTCTCATCAGTAATTTCCTCAAAAATGATTGAGTATTTCATTAAAAGATCCAAAGAAACTGTAGGTACCATAGTTTTATTCCCAAGCATAATTAATCCAAATCATTTTCCAAAAAATAAAGTAACAGTGTTAAATGTAAAGGCAGACTGAAAATAGTTGAAAACTTGAAATAATGCTTTAAACTAAATTAGCAAATATTTAAATTTTCTACAATTTAAACTTGAAGCTTATTTTCTTTTTCAAAAAAAAAAAAATCATCAAGGCTGTCATATTTTTTAAAAATTGAACTTGTTTTGCAAATTGTTCCTATGGACCAGTTTCACTCAATCGTGGCACAATTTGGACATTTCAGAACAGTATAAAAGTGCCACATTTGATCACAGTTGGATGATTCATTCATGACGTAAGATGTGCACCCACAATGAAGACAGATGTATAGTCAGAAGTTGGGTTCAGGAATGTCCACGGTATGTAAATATGTCAAGTACTAGAAATGAAATTTCAAGCCCCTGTCAGTACTTTGTGCTGTACTATGTATGGTAAAGATGAAAAGGTGTGGAACCAGAATGGAGATGTAAATCATCTTGCACATTTTGCCTTGTCTTTATACCTCCTCACTTCACTTTTTGAGATAAAATTCTTCCTATTCCTGTGCTGTTCCTATAAATGAGTGGAAACTGGAGATGGTTTGATGTAGGATTATCTCCTCATGGATTGTGCCAATTTTTATAACTTACAACAGATTTAAATGTATGTAAGAAATTCATTGCTGAGTTGCACAACATGTCAAAACAATTTAATCAACAAATTTGTAAGGTTGGAAAGCTGAAGCAATAGCAGCTAAAGCAGAAGCTAACGGTTTCAGGTATACATTGTCAGCAGATTTGAAGGATGAGTTTTCTTTCACTCATTGAGAAAGTCTGGCATCTGTTTTTGGACACATTTCCCATGTTGACTCTTGTGCGATGCGTTGGATAATCTGCCAGACGAAAGTGTGGACTGCTGAGCGAGACAAAGGATTTGCAGTCTGCTGTTTACTATTCTGACCTTTACCTTATTGTCAGCAAGCAACAGAGGCATGTTTAACATGTTTTATTAGCTCTGTATTCAGCGAGAACATTTGTTATATTGAATATCTATAATTTACTTTAGAAGATAGAAAAGATTTAGGTCAATTATTTCTTTCTTTAGATGCAGACTGTTGTATACCCGCATCTGTTTCCAATGTAGATCTGGGAATTAGTTAAAATAATGAAGACAGACTTTCCTCAGCATAGCTGTAAGTGTTTTGTTGTTCATCTAAATGCAGAACTAGATAAATAATATTCACATAGGAGCAAGCTGTCATCATGTATCAGTATTAAAAGCACAACAAAATACCACTAAACACTTGAGCTTATTACTGTACATTATAAAAGAGGGTCGGCTAGAATTAGGCCTCAGTTCAGCCCTGGCAAGTCTGATCAGCGTCCTGACTTCACAATTTTCAGTGTCACTGACCAACAGATGAGATGCAATTGTTTCATCACATATTTCTGTCAGCTGGCTAATTGTGCTTGCTTATTTCTAATCATGTTCATCTCTCAATTCAAGGCTTACCAAACAAATCTCACGCTGCCTGCTAGCCAGCTGGAAATTACTGGGGAGTGTGTGTGTGTTAGAGATGTCTCCATCTGCTCTATGGAGGTGACCAGCGTCTGATAGCGAATTGGCACATCCTCTATAGCGTATGAGAAGGTTAACTGCTTATTTCCAAAGATATGTATAATATATTAAAAAAATGCATTATTTAAATCATAAAAGCAATATCTTTACATAATATATATGCCTATATAATATATGTCATAAAAATGTATTAAGGTTGAGGGTACCTGTAAAATGTTATATTTGATTTTGGGGATATTATATCGATATATATTTTTTTTTATTCATGTTTTTAGTTGATAGTGTTTAAGAAGATTACTTTCTAGGAGTATGTCATAATATCTGTTGATCCTGGTATACTTCTTCTATGCTAAAAATCAGAGGAAGATTTACAAATATATTTGAAAGAAAAATGAAAAAACTTGTAAATATGTACATGCCAATGGAAACAGGAAGAGTAATTTTTTTGTCCGTGTATTTGTTTCTTAAAGGTAGTTGTGCATGGCATGCATTTGAACTGTGTAGTAAGTGAGCCAACCCTTTTAAGAACATTACCTAGAATGTGATGGGGTTGCTCCTGATCATTTGTGACGTTTCACCTTCCTGCTGCAGTGCATTCACATGAATCTCCTACTGGACTTCAGCAAAACGTGAGGTTGCTGTTGATTTGTTACTTAATAGCAATTAAAGATAATGTCTGTTTTGTTTTGTTTTGTTTTTTTGTGAAAATAAAGAAACAGTTAAATGTATTAAATATTTATTACATTAGTGCAAATACAGTTCTACCACAAGAATGGTATTTCTGGCTAACCAGTTTATAGATTTTATTTTATAGCCTTTTTCTGCTGATCAATGTCAAAAAGCCAAAGTTAAATCCACTGTGATTCAATATTGTTTAACAATAAAATGTGAAAACCTCCAAGGGGGTGAATAATTTAGTAGGCACTGTAGTAACTACACTAAGGCCTTCATGATACAGACACACTCAATCCACTGCTCACCCTGGCAAAGCTCCCTACAGCATGCATCGTCTTACAGTCAGACATCCAAAGCAACCATCACACCATGTCCAAACTCCATGGTAGCCAGCCAGAGTCCATCGTCCTGAAGTTGACTGGTGTCAGGAGTAAATATCCATTTACAGGACACCTGAAGAGAAACCAGCACACACACATAAATAAAAAACTGTTGTTTCAATAAGAAAGCATTTCTTTTTCTTGAATTTATCTGCCATTTCTTTGACATTATAGTTAAAGCTTAGAAGGGAAAAAAGAGTTTCATCACAGTGCAGACAAACAAGACTAATTCTAGCAGAATACCATAAAGGTCTGATACAGGGTCCATTATTGCTATGCCAAGAGAAGTGAATGAAATTGGAAAATTTGATAACAGCAAATATAATGAATTTATACAATGAACACAAAGTAATATGACTAGCCTAAGTGACAACAGTAACAGTCGGTTTATATGCTGTTTCTGTTTGAGCTTCTCAAAATAGACAGGTCACTGCCAAGTCTTGACATTGCAATGTATGAATGTATGATCTGGAGTAGAGATACTAATGAGAGTTCTAGATGGTAAAGAGAGCCTAAGCCATTTATAATGCCTACTGTATCTACTATAAACTTAAAAGCATTTGCATATTTTCAAAACTAGGTTATATGGTCATGCTTGGTTGTATTTTAAAGCATTGCTGTTGTGTTTTGAATCAACTGTAGAGTAGTAGATAAACAACTGGAGTACCCTGACAATAAAGCAAATGTCAATTCAGATTGAAAAGAATAAACTGTGCTCTCAATGATGAGCTTTATTCAAGTTTACAAGTTTTAATGTATAAGGAGTAGTATATATTATAAGTATACACTTAAAAATTAGAAATGGGGGGGGGGCATTTTGTAACTTTGGAGTTTTTAACTTTAAGGACAGTTCTACATTTACTATTGCCAAGGCCTGCCAAAAATAATGCATTCAGTAAAATGTCACAGTTAAAAATGGATGTTAATAAAATGTGCATAACTTCCTTTCTTTCTCTGTCTTTCTTTCTCCCCCATCCATTCCAGTCTTGCCTCCCAAAGCATAGCTCAGATCAAAGACTGCAGAGTCCTGGTATTCTGACATCTTAAGCAGCCTGGCATGCCCAAAACGCACAATTTCTCCCCAACAGCAGTGACTAATAAGTGGCTATAGATAGCAATACATGGTAATTAACGTGAATACTTCTGGTAAGACAGTCAAGGGATAGGATTAAAAATGGAGTGAAACAGTAAGACATGAAACAGAAAGAAAATATAGGAGAAGGGCAAAAAATGAATACTAGAAAGCATGATCTACCGTAGTAATACTAGCAATAATAATAATACTGACATTAATTAAAAAAGGAGAAATAATAATGACAAAGCAGATACATTCTTAATTTTAGGAAATCAAAAACTGAGAGTAACTTCCCAGGGCTCATAATTCCTTTAATAAATTTAATTAAAAATCAAACTATCAATGAAAGCATAAAAAAGGCAAATTAAATCCCTAATTAACAAATAAGTTAATTAATTAACTTAATTAAAGTTAATTTAAACTGAAGAAAGGAAGAAAAAAGAGCTAAACATACGAAAATGTAATGATAGAAGAACAGTAAAGGCAAGAAATTAGGATTCTCCATATTAACAGCCTGAGGACAGTGTACAGTTTGAATGTACTAAAATGTACGCAAGATGCAATACCAATTAAGTTTATTTTACACATTTTAGTCTACTTTATAGGCAAATCTATTTAAAAAATGATTTGTAGGTATCAGCATTAAAAACTTGAAAATCTTTAAGTTAATTTGTTGAAATCCACCCAAAACCTTCTCTTAAGACTAACAAGTGCATGTTCTCCACAAGATTTCAAAAGAATTGGTTTATTATTTCTTGAGTTACAGTATTCACAAACATTTTACCACAGACACCCTGATATATATCTATTCCAAAACCTGTTTTAGGGATATCAAAATGTATTTTTCCATTACAAACTTAAAGCAGATTTTTATGAAAACAATACTTCCTCTATGTAAGAAGTATTCATAAAGAAGAACAAGAAAGAATAAATGATTCAGTAATGAATAACAGAGGAACTGAACAAATCATAAGAAAAAGGCAGTAACCAAAGAACTAAGTGTAATCAAAAATATGACACATAAAAAGGAAAGAGAAATTCAAACTTAATCAAATGATCCTTAACATCCATCCATCCATCCATTTTCCAACCCGCTGAATCCAAACACAGGGTCACGGGGGTCTGCTGGAGCCAATCCCAGCCAACACAGGGCACAAGGCAGGAACCAGTCCCAGGCAGGGTGCCAACCACACCGCAGGATCCTTAACATAAATTCTTAAATACAAAAACAAAACTATAGACCAGAAATAAAAAAAAAAACAAAAAGAAAAAAATAGCATAAATGGAGCCACAAACACCCAACTAAAGCATTGTAATGACATAGAAACTGGTGGCGTTTATAGCCCTCTCTAGTTTTCTTGTGTTTTTATAAATCACCTGGTAATACATCTGTGCACTCAATGTGGCGCGGTGCCTTAGGTAGCCTTCTGTATTGCCTCTGCCAGAGACTGGTCTTGTGACAGCTTTAATGGCGCTCAACGATTTTGCGGTTCTGTTCTCATTATGATCATGGTTAAGCTCTTTTAGTTTTTGTACTCTGAAAAATGTTTCTTTTGTTTTGGATTTTACTCTTTAGTTTTCGAGGAAAAAAAAATCTTTTTTTTATTCCTGAAGTAAACGTGCATCTTCTTGTCAGCTTGATTTTGTTAGTGATGGTATGTAAACTGTGATTGGTTTGAAGTCGGTATAGCAAGAAAATGTGCTGTCTGGAAAATGAGTAAAACTAAAGAAATGAAAGGCGGTCCAAGGACAATTGAGGAAAAGGCCCGTGTTAAAGGTGGTTAGTGCTGGGAGCACTGTGTGTTGTGCAAGAACTGTGTTTAGAGAAAATAAATGTGTGCTTTTTATAAAGATGTGGTCTCAGTCTGGTGGTGTCCAGGCATATCTCACAGTATGTATATAATATATATAAATAAATATACACACATACACTTCCATTGTACTTCCATTATTCGATTGTCTGTATGGCCCGGGAGTGACAGGTGGAGTCGGTAAGGGCAGTATATCTGTTGTACTTTTCTTTTTATTTTGGGCACATGATTATTCTTCATCATTACTTTTTTTTATTTTGGTTGAAATTTTAACCACGATTTGAGATGTTACCTTTGCATTGTTATTTAAAATGGCAGTGCTTTAGTCCTAACATCCAAGCTTTTGGATTTGTGACAAATGTATGTGATTAGCTAGTGATTCAGTCTTTTCAGGAGCTAAAACTTGTGCTGTTTTTGGTTTTCTTTGATTCTTGGTGTTTGTTTTGGACATTGGTGATTTGGTAAGACTGACTTTTTGACCACTGCATTTTTTGTCATCGCCTGGTCCTCTCTTAATATTTGACATTGTAGCCTGCCAATTTCTAATACTGGCAGTACACCTATATAAAGTTGTGATTTGTAGCCACTTTTAATTAGCTTTGAAGGATTTTAATAACATATTTAATTGTATGTAATGCATTATTAAAATGTGAACAAGGTTAAATTGCCAGCTCGGTTTCTTTTGACAAAATACAGTATATCTGTACTGCTTCATAAATGGATTAATGAGTTATGTGCCTGAACAGTTTACACATAACATGTACGTTTTGCTTCTGTGTCTACTGCCAAAGACGAAAAAAGGCAGAATGTCCTGAAAAGAGCGGAGTCTAGGGTTAAGTTCAAAAGAATAGTCAAAAAGCAAAGCAAAGCTGGTGATGAGAAGTCAAATAAGCAAAAGTACCAGTAGAAAAACACAACACAAAGAAAATATTACCTCAAAATGCCAATATATGATAGCAGAAGTCTGCAAAAAGCACAAGGTTCTAAAGTTCTTGTCACTATCACAACACTAAGATACAGACTTGACAGTGCCACCATGTTTTGTAAGTGGAACATAATGACATCACATGTCACATGATATGGGTCAGGTGATTAACAACTGGGAACACCAAAAATGGGAAAATAGCAGTGCCAATGAATTTGAAAAATGATATCATTGTAAAAACAGAATTAAAGAACAAAATTAAACAGCATTACTATACTGTTTATGCAGGGCAACAAAAGTTTCAAGAAAGAGAATGGCATCAGAAGATGGCGCAGAATGCTCTGAGTTCAAGTAGGAATTGTACGTGGGAAGACAATTAAATAAAAAGCTCAGGACGTGTAGCCAGAATCCTGGTCAAAGGACAGAGTGGTAAGTCATAAGCCAAAAATGGGTACACATAACTGAAGACACAAAACATGAGCTGAAGTTTGAAGTCAGAGGGTAGAAAAATGGCCATAACCAGTAACCTGAAAACTAATAATAAGAAGTGGTGCTAAAGTGTTTTATTTATTTATGTATTTATTTATTTTATTTTTTAAATGTATTTATTAATTGTTAAGTACAAATTTTGATGACCATGAAATGTCTGACACTGACCTTTAAACCGGTGTGGCACACTCCAGCTCATCTAGCCTAGCAATGGCATAGCAATTATTATCATCAAAATTCCAAAGTGGAATGCACATAAGCAAAACATGGCAGTGCCGTGACAGAACCCAAATCTTTTTTTAACAATATTTAAAACCTATAGGAACATAAATATGAACAATTGATTCACTTTTCTCCAAAGCCCTAGGTTCTAAAGTCATATATTTTGTAAAAGGTAAGGAACAATCAAAAAAAAATTAATATCAAAATTCTGGTCATGATAATTACCAGGAAGAATATAGAAGAAATAATCTGTAAAATCATGACACCACTAACCCAGCCTCAGAGGAAACAATGGTTACATCCCATTTAGCAACACAATACCTGTGTTATGCCAGCTTGTGGAAGCAGAATGTGAAGATAATCATGACCAGGAGATAGATGTAATCAAGTGCCATGCTCAATATTGTAACCAAAAATCCATCCTGTTTCATCTCAAATAAAAATGCTAACCAGGAGTTGAAGTCAGAATATCAAAAAGAGCATACTGTTTGAATAGTTTGGACACGCTCAGACAAGCAGGAAGCACATGGTGCTGACTAGGCATGAAAAAATACTCTTAGCCCACGATACAATATTCTCATGATATGAAACTTTTATAAAAGACTAGGGAGCTTTGCCCCGTGCTCGCTTCGCTCGCCCACCACATGCACTACGCAACAACCATTTTGCGTCTCTGCCACTCGCGTTGTGAAGAAGGGGCTGAACGCACCCCAAGGAGACACGATCACTCCTCCGACACCCCCTCTTAAACAGTGATACAATGGGAAACGCATACAGTTTTTTTTTACCTCCTCTTTGCTCATTCAGCTGCTGGCTTGCTGCTACTGCCGTGCCACGTGATCTGCATGTTGCGTGGCACACTTCTGTCATATCACCTATGTCCATATATTCGATCTCTTTTCGCTTTTACCTTTTCATCAGTATCACACTGAATTTTGATTCCGTGTGTGGAATTACATTGTGACAATGCAACGTATAACTGCTCGTGACTGAATATCATTTCTTTAACTCTACAAGAAATGTGCCTGACATAACCATGCAGGACTTTTCCAAATCTCTTTGCATAAGCTCTTGTCTTGCGGGGCTGGGTTAGTTACATCACTTGGCACGAAGACTCGTCTCGCGGGACATGAAAGTGTCTCCGAGAAAATCACGTCTCATCTCCTTCCAAGATTTTTTTTTATAATAGAGAGAAATGTACTGTATGTTTATTGTTAATTATTAGACATTCATAAATCACAATACTGCAAGATAAATTCAAAACAGTGTGTAAATATTTGAGTTTTAATGTTTTTGTAACCTTATTGTTTTTTATGAATATAAAATAATCCTAGATATTAACAAAATATATGCACTGTGTTAATATACTGTAAGATGTATGTTAATTAGTACAAGGAAGTTAGAATGTCAATGTACCCTATATAAGTTTACAATAATAACCTTTTGAACCTATAATATAAAGTATTGCCATGTAAAACTATCCAAATTAGAACTTTTTTGTTTTCTGCCTTAACATCAAACATTTCTCTAACAATGGCTGTCCTTTTATTTACTGCCTAAATGCCTCATTAGCCCATTAGCTGTGAATCATGACTGGATCTCTGAAGAACTAATGTTTTAGCTTCTTTAAGAAAAATTAGAATGTCAAAATTCTGCATGAAGCTGAGGAGTCCCCACTATGACAACATCCCCCGCAGTACAAAACACTCACTGGCTACAGACGAAGCAGAAATAGACAGATATATGAGTTGACCAGAAAAACAGGCACTGAGAAATTGGCTGCTTTCTCTTTCCACCCTGATAGAGGACTGCTATTAAGAACGATGCAAGATCCTATTTTGTATAATCGTCCTTGCTGTAATCTAGGCCATTTCGGAATCACTATTACTGATAGTTTTATCCATGTCTCAAGCATGCTTTACCACTGGTGTGAAATTCTTACTCTGCAGTGAACATGTCAAAAGTTCAGTTTTTCACACATATGTGCATAGAAAGTTGTTCTAGAACTTCTGAAGATCACCAAGGTGCATTTTGGTAAACATGAGGCATACTGTTATTTGTGGCAATGTCTTCCACTTTGCTACTTTGCCATGGATTCAATTTGTCCTTGTCCAGGTTGCTCTAGCAGACTAATGAAAGTGACTTTGAGAGAGTGAGAGAGAGACCTACAGATCCCTAGATGATGTTCTAATAAAGTATCTATCTATCTATCTATCTATCTACAAGTGTGTGGAACATTTTCACCATGCTGTTGTAAACATTTATGCAGGATGGCCTCTCCTGTAAAGTTAGGCACCTGTTCTTAACTTTCTGCATTTAGACAATATAGCTTTGATTGTTGTGTGATGGAACCACAGATACTTAGGCCTCAAGGACTGCCACACTAACTACTTCATTCTTAAGGTAAGGGACAGAGTCAGAATTACTGAAATACAGTATAAAATTGTATTGTATAAAAATATAAAAGTCAGAGTATTCAAATAAACATTTATCCTCATTATCTCTGTACTTCAGCTCAGTTTAGTTGGGGGCAATAACCTTCATGTCATGTTTGATTAACTTGGATACCAAAGAAACAGAGGAAGTACCAATCTTTGGCATCATTTTCCTCAAACTTTCCTCTGTTTATAGCTACAGCTCACAAAACAGATTAGACTAAATTAACTGAGAATTATGCAAAGATACTGGAAAATCACAATGGTGGCGAGTGCTTTTTTATGGTATCACATGCGTTATTTTCTCCTTCCCATCAAGTCACATCATATGGCCTCAAAACTAATACCATTTGAAAAATAATGCCAGTCAACCCTGCAAAAATAACCCACCCACACTAATCTGATGTGACGTCTGTTTGCTTCTTTCTACTCTAGCAGTGACTTTTTATGAAACAGTAAATTGTATCAGATGTAATTATCAAGCATTGTGTTCATTTGATTGCCTGAATATAGTAAAATATCATATTGTTATCTGCTGTACTCTAGTTAATTAATGTGTTTTATGTAGTCTGCGTGCGGAGCACTTTGCTATAGTAATTTACGAAGTAGTGATATTACTTTTGCTGTGCAATGAATAAAACAATTCAGAAAAAATGAAGTTAGAAAGTCACTGTGGTGCTGTTGACAGAGCGCCATCTATCTGACTATGGTCTGTTTGTATGTATGTACAGTACTTGTTTACTGCTATATTGCCTTGCGTTTGCTCAAGATTTTTGAGGTTTCTTCTGCAGTTCAGATGGACACAGTTAGGTCCATCAGCATTTGTATGCAGGAATTTTACCTTGCACAAGATCATGTGAAAGTACTGCAATAGGGAGGTGACTTATTCTTAGCTATGTACTACAGCATGGTGTTGGTGAACTCAAGACTTTAGAGAGACAGATTTAGCAGCTCCTAACAAGATCACATGTCAGGGAAACGTAAGCTTAGCCTGGTAGGTAGACAAAGGGCATTCTTTGAAGATGGTATTAACTCTGCAATTTTATCTCCTTGGTGTGACACTTGGACCTTGGGCTGAGTCAGCTTTACCCACGCTCCTACACATGATAATGATAAAAGTATCTGCGGAGTTTCAGCAACACAAGTGGAGGTTCAAGCCCAAGTCACATTCGCTTTCTCAAGCAGACTTCACCATAAACAACTGCTTCTCTGTTCCTCCACTGTGCCAGCAGATCATGGTTATGATCTTGGTATTGGATATTCGATTGTGCACAACTTTAATTTTGTGCCATCTAATCAAAAAACAGTTGCGTCCTGCATAAATTCTGGATGTTAAAAGAAGAACCCTGCCCCTCTTCAGAAAGAACAAGAACAGGATGTTTGGATCGATAGTACTACAAGCAGGTGTCAACAACATCGTCTCTGCAATAGTTCAAGCTATGATGGAGACGACTGACATCTAGCCAAAATCGTAAATCAAACATCATTATCAAAATTGCCTTTCCTGACTCTTAATTAGAAATATTGTAAGAGAATTCACTGTGATATCCACAAACTTGAATGCAGACTATTGTTCATCACCTGCTTAAAAGTTGTGGAATTTGAGGTGAGGCTCATTTGGCTGCTAGACATCATTTGAGCCTTGAGGCCTAGTTTTAGAGGCAGTGCCTCATTATGAATTTTGTGAAGGCCAGCAGATCATAACATATCAATAGTAGATCTTAAACAAATTCTTGATACTTTGATGTAAAAACCTAACAGGGTGTCCATTATTAAGATGCTGGAGCTGACTGTCACCCTACGTTTGAAGTGAGTTATTGAGTATTTTTTAATTGTTATGCACATTGCCTTGGTTCCTGCTTAGGAATTTAGGAATTTACCTCCCGAATTGTCACACATGGTGTGGCCTGTTGCAGTCATTAAAAGGTTGTATCACTAATTTAGCCCCTGGATTGATGTATTGATCTAAGGAGAATTTCAGTTCAACAGCAACTGACACATAAAAACTACACAAAATACATCAAGATGAAACAGTAATATAAATAAATATAAATTAATAATAAGCATGCCCATAATCTAATTATATTTCATATTGTGTTATAACATTTATTGACATTTGGTAAGCACTAGTCTCCTTGCTGCCCTAAGCGAAGCTGTAAGTAGAGGCACCCTGCTACCCCTTTTGCAAAAGAACCTGGAGACACAAGAGAGGAGCTAAGACTCGTGAGATTGAAATATACAGGGTTTGGATTCAAAACAATGAATTTACAATTTGAGAAAGTCAAGAGGGACATTTGATTACTTACAGCAACTTCTGTTCACATGATTGTCTCAGACAAATATATGCTTGGAGGTGCCATTTCAGAAAACACAAAGGATTGGTCTATATTAGCCAGTTTTATTTATTTATTTTCATATATATATATAATATAATATTTATTTTCCATTTAGTGTTTCTCTAAGGAAAACAAAACACATTTGCATCACATGCATTTCCACATAAACTATAACCACATTCTGTAGATCTCTGTTTAAACCAACAGCCTAACAGGTAGCTATGATGGTGGTTACAATCTAATTATAATCTTACCAAGGCAGATCCATGATTATCTTTAAATATTTACCCATGAGTCTTCATTAATGTGTCTTTGCTAATGTATGCAAACAATGTAGTAAAAATATCCAGTCAGTGAATAACCTGAGTTTTTCCAATGAGAGACGTTTATGTTAATTAGTTGCTCATATACTAATTGTGGTTTATTATACCATTTCAGATTTTAGTTTCTTGGCATTGCTCCACTTATCAGTATATTCATGTGGTTTAACATTTAGTCACTAGGAAATAACACTTGATAGAACACATTTTGTTGCCTTTCTTCCAACCACAGTACTGTCTCGTTTGAGTAAGTGCTTTTTAAAAATGTTTCCTTGTCAGATCAGACTGCAGTCAACTTTATAAAGAAGTTAAATGATTATGTCCATGACCTGGGATGGTAGTAAATAAAGTATTATGAGGTGACAACCTTACATTTACTTTAGCAAATGCATTTGTAATTTGTAATTAGAAGGTACAGATTTCAGTACCTAAACATATTTACAATGAACCTGCCATGTATTGAATATGGACAAATATCAAAGTCATATTGCATCTCATATGAGTGTATCTTTAAGTTTGTGTTAAGTTTAATTCACAACATGTGACTGACTGTGTGTGATGTGTGACCGTATGGTGCCCAGTCTACAGTTGTTTCCTGTCTTGTGCCTAATGCCTTCAAGATTAGTTCCGGCCTCCAGCCGCTCTGATCTGCATGAAGCAGATTTAATGATAAATGAATGGAAGGATAAGGATGAGTGAATAATAGTGGAATTCTGCTGCTTAATCTCATCAGTGGCTGAGCTGAAAAAACCCTCCAGGTACATGACCTTTCCTTGTTTTACTGTCAAAACAAATGTTCACATATATATTATTAAACATCAACATTCATTATCACTTTAAGAATGGCTATAATGACATTGCTTGATATTACACATACACTAATATTTTTCTGTGACATTTCAGTTTAAAGACTGTGGCTCAGAATAGTTATTGATTTGACAGACTCGCAATGTTTTGCCCTCTGCATGTCTAGAAGAGCAAAATCTTTTTTTGCTTTTAAAAACCTTCAACATAAATGCCAAGCCAAAACATGTATTGTATGGTATTTAGCTGTGAATATAAATTTCAAAATGCCGGGCAGGCCTGCCTGAAGCTTTGTATGCATAGGGAGTACACAACAGAAATATGCAGTATTTAGACAGTATGCTGCACGTTCATAAATATTTGTAAGCAGTTTTCTAAAGTAATTCAGAAAAAGATATGGAAAAGTATTACAACGTTTTTCAGTTAAAAAGCTCATGTCAGGCCTTCACCTTCATTGGCCACTCAACCCGACCAGTCATGCAGGCTGAATTGTACACACAGGGTTCTTCTGGGCATGAAGGACAAAATATGCAAGGAGTGTTGTTGTATAATTATATGTTTCAGTGTGTACAACGGACAGGAGAAGGCGTAGGACACATCAAAGCAAAAGCATTCTGATTTAAACAAGCATTAAAGCAGAATTATTCAAAGAGGGTATACTACCTTGAGGATATTTTAAGTTTACCTTAATGACATCAGGATTCTTATTTTTCAATTGTTGTTATATTCATTAGTTTTTCAGTTGTTATATTTTAACATTTAGTTGGTGATGTCATGTGAACAACATTTTGTGTTGGAAAACGTTCATGACCACTGCCATTTTGCATTGGTTTTCCATGGTCACAGCTCTGTTGTTTACTGTTGCCATGTCTGTTGTTTGTAACATGACGTATCGAGTTACCTTTTTAATACTTAAAAGACAGCTGCACACATGTCCAGCTATCATTACTTTATTATTTGTGTTAGTGGTAGTTAGGTGTAAGGATTCCATTTTAGTGAGACACATAAATGTTTGAGAATTATTGTGAATAAGATGCAAGATCAGGAAAACCAGGCAGCCAAGAATTAATGGGACTAAGAAGTACAAGCAAAAAAGGAAATCAAAGCCTGATGCTAGAGCCAACTTGTAAGTAAAGTGAATTAATCTGGTGAGAAATTTGAGACATTGTATATCCACTGAGGAATGTTGCATAGTGTCACTACCACTGTAGCGTGAAGATCATGGTCATGTGTTGCATCCAAAAAGCGTAAGTAAAGAAAATTGAAACAGGAATGAAATCAAGTTTTGCCAGAAAAAATGAAAATGAACAATAATCCTTAAAAAACAGAACCTCTTATAGCAAAAAAAAAACAAAAAAACACCAAAATACAAGTATAAAACACATTAAATATTACATCCCATAATATTATTAGGATTCTTTGGTCACAGACCTTTTTAATGGGGAAAAACTTTGCTCTTGTGATTTTTGGTTTCACAGTCTCTTTGCATTAATTGTTTCAGTGATTATCCGGTTGACTTCTGATGATGTCCAGTCATGTACCAATTCACAGCGGACCAAGTTGAGGCCATTCGTACTTACAGCCAATGTTCCCTGTCATTTATTTTTTTTAATCTGATGAGTGGGTATAAATAATAGATGAGCTGATACTTTCCTCTTATGACCAATTTCTTCATCCCACTGTACTACACAAGCTTTCCTAAATAAAGTATTGATTGATCACCACAAAGCACCAACAATTGTACAAGTTTTCCCTGTGATGTAGTAAACGGCGTGCAGGGGGCTTCCCAGATAAGTGTTGATTGATCGCCATAAAGCACCAATGCATGAACAACGAAGGGTTACCCCGTGGAATTTCAGCATCACAGCTAATCAGACTTCTGCATGGCATGATGACAGCTGAGAATCAGTTTAAAAGTACTCGGCGGCACCCTGACAAAAGGCTGCCATTTGTGTGTTGCTCCACTCTGGCAGCTAAATATGTATAAGCAATGCCACCACCCCACCACCTTGGATAAACTTTTATTTAAATCATAATGTAGTTCAGCATCAGTTAGTTTATTGGCTGGTAAAGCTGTTAGTTCTGCTTCCATACAGCTCCAAGAGACTTGGTTGGATTTTTGGATGAGTCGCTGTCTGTATTAGATTTTTTATCTTCTCACTATTAGGACAGATTTATTCAAAAATGTCCAGGTTTGACTGATTATGCGAGTCTAAACTGGCACAATAGCTGCCACCTCTCACCTACAGCCCTGAGTTTAACCCCCAGCTCAGCCCCTGTTTCTGTAGACTTTGTGGTTTTTCTATGGTAAGGTATTATTTTCCAACTCAAAGATGTGCAGGTTAACTGGTAACTGCAAATTAACCTGAATGACTACAGTGGGATGTTGTTATGGCACACAGCATGTGGAGGTATGTCTGTGAAGATTATCTGGTAGATGAGTCATGGCAACTGGACTTTTTTCTTGTTAGGTAGATATGTTTCACTGCTCGTCCAAGCAGCTTCTTCAGTCTGAGGAATGTTGTTAGAGACCACAACTTTATCCTCCAGGTTAGTTTCACTTCACACCTGCCCTGAATAGGCTCGTTGAGTAAAACAAAGGAAGGGGGAGGTGTGGGTAGATGTAACCGTCATACCTTTTAACAGCCCCTCCTATATAGTGGGTCATTAAGAGTGGTCCACCTGGTGGAGGTGTGAATTGGGTCTGATTTTCCTGGGAATGGATGAAAGGGCAGCATGATAAATTGAAGACCGGTTATGCCTAAGGCCTTCACCTCAGCTGAGTGAGGGGTTGTTGATTTGCACAGCAAAGCTTCCCTCACCCCTCTCTCAAACCACTGGTCTTCTCTATCCAATATCTGAATGTTAACGTACTCAAATGAGTTGTCCTTTGTCTTTCAAATGGAGGTACACAGCTGATTCCGGCCCTGAGGTGTTACTCCTTCTGTGCTGGGCCATCCTCCTGTGCAGCGGCTCTTTGGTCTCTCCAATGTATAGTTCAGGACACTCTTCGCTGCATTGAATGGCATATATTACATTGTTCTTCTTCTATTTCGGTATCCGGTCTTTGAGGTGGACGAGTCTCTGTCTCAGTGTGTTAGTGGGTTTGAAGTGGACAGGTATGTGGTGTTTTCCAAAAATCCTTTTTAACTTTTCAGACACACCAACCATGTATGGAATAACCAGGTTCTTCAGTTGGTCCTGGAACTCCGACTAGTCCGTTGTCCTTTTTTTGGAACAAGATCCTGCCTTGTTAAAGACCCACTTGGGATATCCACAGGTCTTAAGGGCTGTCTTCAGATGCCTGTTTTCCTTCTTCTTAGCTTCTGTGGAAGTAGGAATGTTCTCTGCTCTGTGGTGTAGAGTCCTGATAACTCCTAGTTTGCGTTGTAGTGGGTGATGTGAGTCAAACAAAAGATACTGGTCAGTGTGGGTGGGTTTTCTGTAGATCTGTATTTCTAGCTTTCCCTCAGTCCCAATGATGACTGCACAATCCAGGAAAGCCAGCCGGTTATCTTTGGAGTCTTCCCTGGTTAACTGTATATTTGTGTCCACTGAGTTAATGTGGTCTGTAAAGGCCTGTACCTCCCGGATCTTGATCTTTACCCAGATGTCATCAACATATCTGAACCAGTGGGTTGGTGTCATCCCTGGGAAAGAGTTGAATGCTTTCTCCTCCATTTCTTTCATGTACAAGGTGGCTACAATGGGTGACACTGGGGAAACAATGGCACAGCCATGTCTCTGTCTGTAAAAGTCACATCTATACGAGAAGTAAATGGTGTTCAAATACAGATCCAAGAGCAAGTAAATTTGATCTGAGTTAAGGTTGCTCCTGGTGGTGAGGGTTGCTGTCTTCTTCCAGTCTTCTCCTTACAGCTGTTAATGCAGCAGTGGTGGGGATGCTGGTGAAGAGAGCTGTGACATCAAAGGATACCATGGTTTCATCTGTATCCAGTTTCAGCTCCCTGACCTTGGAAGCAAACTCCTCTGAATTGTGGATGTGGTGGTCCGTGTGTCCAACTAAAGGTTCTAGGATTGTGGCTAGGTATTTGGCAATGTTGTAAGTGACAGAGTTAATGCTGCTGACAGTGGGTCTGAGGGGGGCTCCTTCCTTGTGTATCTTGGGAGGGTGTGGAGGATTATTGTGAGATAGGAGAGAACAGGAGATAACTAGAATGTAAAAAATCTTGGTCAAAAGGCTAACAAAGGTCAAAATACCAAGAAGCCAAAACACAACAGAGTCAGAAAAGGGCTAAATGAAGACAAGCTCAAAACATGCTGAAAAAGAGGTCAGAACAATAATAGCAAAACATAACTCTAGATCCTACTGGAAAGTAAAACTAACTAGCAGTAAAGAGAAGGAGTTTCTCATATCCTCTAGGAAAAATGTGAAAATATGAATGTCACTGTATTTATGTGATGTCACAAATGCAACTGCGCAGTCATGCAATCACTGCAGGGAGCATCGAGTAAAGAGTGAAAATCAACATAATAATAAGATATGTTTTTAAATTTAATTAAAAATGTAAACAAATATGATATACCGCACATCTCTCTATTATAAAAAAAAAAAAACTTGCGACGAGACGTGATCTTCTGAAGAGAGACAGAGACACTTTCACATCCCACGAGACGGTCAAGTCACATCATACTTACAACCTTTGGAAGCAAGTCCCATGATACACATGCAGAGCAGGTTAAAGATAATGGAAGTAGGAAAATTCAAAAGTCTCAAAAAAGGAGAGTAAAGATCGCATTAGCAGAAACAGAAAATATTAAAATAGTACTTGATAAATTAACGGAACAGCGAAAAGAAATAGAATAGTGTTTGAGGATGTCTGGGGGAGAAGAGAGACAAAATGCAGATCATGTGGCACAGAAGCAGCTGATCGAGCAAAAAGGAGGTGAAAAAAAAGGAATTTGTTTTCCATTGTATTGCTGTTTAAGAGGGGTTTCGGAGGAACGGGCACATCTCCTTGGGGTGCATTCAGCCACCCTCTTCACAACAAGCAAAGCGAGCAGGTGGTGAAGCACCCTAGTGTTGAAAACAACATAAAAATACACATATAGAAATGTATATACTGCATATTACAAGTACAGAGTATGTGCAAGTGTTCCCAGTGATGGACTAGCACAGTTGTCCAGGGTTGGTTTCTGCCTTCCATCTGGTGCTGCCATGACAGTTTCTGGCACTTGCAAAAACCTGAACTGGATTAAGCAAACATCTTTGTAGACTGGAAGAAAACCCCTGTGAATATGTATGTGAAATAAAGGAGATCTAATAAGAATGAGTGGGCTGACAAACCTGAACCTTTAATGATAAACAGTTTATTGTGCCAAGCATTCACCAGGACTAGTGGTGTCTAAGCTTTAAGGGCAAGTGAGGCGCTTCCCTCCATCTCTCAGCAGGTGACGCTGTTGTGCAACAATTAAGTAAGCTGTAAACATGGCATCCGTAATGTAACAAAGTGTTAGTTGAGCAAACTAATTTAATCATCATAATCGGGTTTTTTTTCAATATTTCATGATATTTTCTATGTAACTTCTTATCGATAAATTCTCATACTCCAAATAGAAATATTTTTTTTCTTTGTGCCTGGTACTGCTAAGCTGTTTCCAGGTTGCTTAGGACGGACCCACTCCATTGTGGTGTTCCAGGCATACCTTTACTCAGGTGTGAGTATGTTCAGCATGAACATTTCAGTTCCACCTTGGGCTTTGAATGCTAGAAGCACTGTAAAGTGATCTGTTGCATTATTTTTTTTTTGTGAATAAATTTAAAAGGTGCATGAACTTGGGGATCTTGCTATTTTTGAGGAGATGTCGTCATTATTATGAAGAACATTGATTAGTTATGTGTAGAATGCTTTAGCACTTTTCCCACTGAACAAAAATTCAAAAGTTATGAATGTTGATGTTGAGATTTTTTAATCCTATCTTTTGGTGGTTGTACTGTATGTTGATAGGTCTTCATTTAGTGGTGATTTATTTATTTATTTTTTATAGCATCATTCAGCTGGCATTGTATTATTACCAATGCAGGTAGCCTAGAACATTGTGAAACGCAGGTTCCCTCCCTTGCTCCCTCGCACAAGGTTTCCTTTTCCTGCTGCCCTACCACACAGCTGCTGCTACTCTGACCTACCATAGCTGCGGAACTCCCATAAAACTCTAATGACCTTGTCTCTGCCGTGTCCCTTCCCTGCACATACCACCTCACACTGCCCATTTGTGGTCCGAGGCAATACCAACCGTACTCACTTTCCCTAACTCCTTTACATTTCCAAGCCAGGATCCTTTCCAAGATCACCAACGGCCACTTACTCGGGCCCCACCAGACACAAATGCCAGTGACCAGAAGTGTATTATGCCAACGTCAAAAACTACATTTTTCTTTATTATAATTTCTTAATAATTCAATGCCTGGTAAGCCTCTGTTTTTAAGATTGAAATTCATACCATTGCTGATCGCAAAAATCCCCAATTATGATGTAATGTGTCATTCTTAAGCACTATAAATTATGATTTGAGCAGGTCTGTTGCCTTTTTAAATTAACTCTGTTTCAGAAACTATTGGTGTCATACTATCAAGAATCTGATTATCTTGAAATCCTCAGGATTTGTTACAGGCGTGCATGAAACTTAAAGCTGGGAGCAGCCATTGCCAGTAACAGCAGGGTATTATATTAAATATGATTGTAAGCTGTGTTGATACATAGATTGCATTAAGGATTTGGGGTGGTAGAATAACACAGAGAATTGACAGAAATGCTTAGAGCTGTTATCTCTTATAGTCTCAGTGTGCTAAAATAAATATGCTAGACATAATCTGTGGAGCTTATTCTAAACCCACTCCATTGGTGAGCAGGCCTATTGAGTGACCTAATATCACTCAGCGGAGGACATCTGGTTTTCAGCATTCTGTACCCATACTGCACATGCTGAGCAGCCTAAATGCTTTTTGTGAAGAAGAAAGTGAGCCTTGGCCTCTCGACTTACTACTGTCTTGATGAAACAGAAACTCCTCTATGTATGTAGAGTGTTTTGAACAAAATTACTATCTTATTGATAGGTTTTATCTTGCAGTCTTATTTTTCGACATTGGATATATGGCTACCAGCATTGTTACACATTCTGGAAATCCTGCAACTGTGCAAAACCAGGATTAACAGCAGGCCCATTCTGAGTTAAAATGAGCTTCAATGTAGGCCTTGTTGCCTGGTGTGATAGTCAGTTTGCACTGGACAATCAGCTAAGACATATACAGTATCTGAGAAGAAGTGTCCTAGCGAGCAAAACTTCCTGTTGGCCAGTTTGTAATATGGCAGTTAAGGCAGAATTTAAGAACTGGCAAAGTACACCATACATCTTATAGAAGAGAACTCCATTCTGTGGATGCTTCTCTCTCTCTAAGGCTTACCTTCACCACACAATGACTTCTTATACTGCCAGCATTCTGGAAAGACTGTAGGCTAGTTGAATCAGTAAATTCTATCATTAGTGAACATATAAGGAGGCTACATATCAGCATGTGGTGGGTGCAGCAAGCTCCCAACCTCTCTCTCTCTCTACAAGCCCATGAGTCTTTTAACAGTTTACTTGACTCCTAGTTCTCCTGTTTGGCAATGTACTTAGTGGATTTTCCAAAGCCATATCTGTAACCAATGTGCTTTACATTTTCTTTCCCAAAAATCAACTACTCAATCAACAAGCAACATTTGAACTCTCAAGAACCCAACAATTCAGTTGGTGCTGATCCAGGGTCCTTCTTTTCGAGAGCCTGTTCTTGTGTGAGGTTTGTGTGTTGGCATATGTATGCATTGTTAAAGTTGGTTGTGGTGTATTTGCAAGTGTTCCCTGAGGCACACTGGCCAGGTTCTTCTGGTGTATGTGTGAGTTGTTCCACTTTCCTCCCACAATCCAAACTTTTTAGGTGTGTTAGATGATTTGACAACTCTGTCAATCAATCAATCCTCTTCGTCCCTTGTGGGACATAAGGCTTCAATGAGCTCCCTCCATCGCCTGCGGTCCTTTGCAGCATGTTGTGCTTCTCCCCATGACAGGTTCATCTTTTGAAGCTCTTGTACCACCGTTCTACGCCAGGTGTTTTTGGGTCTTCCAGTTTTTATTTTTCCAGGTGGTGTCCATCTTAAGGCAACTCTTGGGATGCGGTTTTGTTCCATCCTTAACACATGTCCAAACCATCTTAAGCGTCTTAATGTAATGTCCTTGGTGATGCATTGACTATTTGTTTTCTTGTATAATTGTTGGTTTGATATTTTGTTGGGCCAAAAGATCTGGCAGATTCATCTGAGACATCTGTTGTGGAAGACCTCAAGTCTTCACATGTCTGTACTGACCACATGCCAACACTCTGAACCATACAGGAGGACAGACTTTACGTTGCGGTTGTACAGGAGCATCTTTGTTTTTAGGCTGTATTGTTTAGACCTCCAGATAGAATGGAGTTGGGAAAAGGCGCCCTGAGCCTTTCCCAGCCTTGCTCTGATGTCTTTATGGACAGCGCTGTCCTTGCTGATAAGGCTGCCAAGGTAGGTGACAACTCTGTACTGACCCAATATGGACTGGCACTCTATCAAGGGTATGCTTCTTGTGCCCAATACTGCCCTGAGTGGCATTAGGCTGGTTATCAATGGTGACTTTGCTGGTGGTGGCTCATACATGGACAAAGCAGTCCAACCAGGGGGTAACTCAGTAAAGTAAGACATTTTTAGCTCCTTTATACAGTATATATGCAAACTTCACTTATTCATTCACTCGTTAACTCACTCATTGACAAAAACACTATTTCCTGTTTAGTTAAAAACCTGAAATTTGGAAAGATGCTAAATCTACTGCACTATGCATCTGCCAAGAAAAGACATTTTGATATAACAGTATTTAAAAGTAAACCCCACAACATCCATCCATCCATTTTCAAACCCGCTGAATCCGAACACAGCGTCACGGGGGTCTGCTGGAGCCAATCCCAGCCAACACAGGGCACAAGGCAGGAACCAATCCCAGGGAGGGTGCCAACCCACCGCAGGACACACACAAACACACGCACACACCAAGCACACACTAGGGCCAATTTAGAATCGCCAATCGACCTAACCTGCATGTCTTTGGACTGTGGGAGGAAACCAGAGCACCCGGAGGAAACCCACGCAGACACGGGGAGAACATGCAAACTCCACGCAGGGAGGACCCGGGAAGCGAACCAAGGTCCCCAGGTCTCCCAACTGTGAGGCAGCAGCGCTACCCTCTAGAGTATGCGACATGTCTTTCACCCTCATTTGGGCTCATCAGGCGTATCACACTCTACTGCTCCCTCTCGGGGAATCGAACCTCGGACGTCAGCATCAGAGATGAAGCCCTTTTATGCTGCGCCATGGCGTGTGGTTCCCAGATAAATATGAAAGGCACTATATAATAGATAAATACAGTAGGTGTGAAAGGCACTATATAATAGATAGATAGATGTGAAAGGCACTATATAATAGATAGATAGATAGAGATGAAAGGCACTATATTATAGATAAATAGATGTGAAAGGCAGCATATAATAGATAAGTGCTGCTTCAGTTTGTCCTCCCCAAAACTTGTGCCCCTACCCACATTTTTGTTACCAGCCACCACTGGATCGTGGTGCTTGAATTTCTAGTGAAGAGCTACTGCTCTGTGCTCCTTGCTCTTCGCATTAATAAATGAGTGTACCACATAGTGTATTGTATATCCACTTCAAGCACTGCTTTGATTATATATCACATCTGTGCAATTTAAGGGGGAAACTACATTACAACTGATGAAAAACACGTAAAGAAATACAGTATTTGAGTGAATCACATAAACAAATGAAGATTGTAAACATATACATTTCTCTTCCATATTTCATGGACAATTCTATATAGCTTATTCAAGAGTAAGCAGCTCTATTGACCTAATAATTTTATTACTACTAATTATTTGACCAATGACTTTATCCAAGGCAGCTTACAGATACAATTGGTGGCATTTCTTTTGTTTTTCCAGTTGGAGCACTGGCAGGTAAAGTGACATGCTCATGGTCACACAGCGTCAGTAGAAGGATTTGAACACGCAACCTCAGGGTTTGAAGACCTAGGACCAAACACTTAACTGTGACAACACACTGCCTGCCAATAATATTGGTCCTTGGCCAAAAAAAACTGCAAATATTTTATACAGAAAAGTATGCAGTTATGTTGTACTTCTGATACATCTGATTGGCCAACAGCACCATAACTGAGCCCCTTTGTCTTAGGACATTTCCTGAGCAAAGGTAACACAGCCAGTAATCACTAATAAGGATTTCTCATGTTCTCTTAGTGTTTTACATATTATTGCCAAGGACTTCATCAGTTGAAGAGTTAGTAAGGAAGAAAGCAAGTGAGTTGCACTGATACAGCGATAACAGCAAGTTACTTTTTTTTGACACACTTTATTAATCCCTGAGGGAAAATTGTCTTTTTGCATGACCTTGTAGAGGTTAAGTGTCTAACAGAGTAGGATCCCTTCTGGCAGTAATAGGATTTCAACTGGCAACCTTACAGACACAAGTGCAAACCCTTAGCCACAGAACCACCACTCCACCATCTCATACTGACTTGTAGGAATTGATAGCACAGCGGAGTGGTGGGTAGCACTGCTACCTGACAGGTCCATAATCCTGGGTCCAAATCCCATGCCTTGTCCCTGCCTGTATAGAATTTACGCAATCTTCTCAATCGATGTAGTACTCATTATGTGTCAGGCTCTATCTTAGATCCCAGGAGATGAGGTCATAGGTCTCGAAAATACATGGGTGACCACTGCCCCATACTGTTCTATCCTCTTCACAGCTTCATACAGTTTTTGCTTATTTACTAAGTCATTTCATTTGACTTATGTTATTTAATTGTACATTTTTGTGTGTATTACTTGCCAGTACATATACTGAATCTATAAAAATATTCACCCGCTTGTAAGTTTTCATTTTATTGTTATACAACATTCAAGCACAGTGAATTTAATTTGTTTTGTTTTTTGACACTGAAAAAGTCTATAATATAAAAGTGAAAACAGATCTCTGCAAAGTGATGAAAATTAATTACAAATATAAAACACAAAATAATTGATCACATTAGAATTGATTCACCTAAATCATCAGTGGTGCAGCTAATTGGTTTAAGAAGTCACATGATTGTTTAAATGGCGATCAGCCGTCTGGGGTTTTTAAGCTGATTGTAAGTGTAAGTGCACCTTATCTGAAAGGCTCAGTTTGTGGGGAGACACTATTATGGCCTAACCTATACAATGAAAACAAAAGAACACTCCTGACATCTCCATGCAAGTGTGATTAAAAAGCACAAGTTAGGGGATGGAGACAAGAAAACTTAGCTTTTTTTAATCACAGATTACGCTGCATAACAGACGAGGAAGCCATGACAAGACCTTTCAGATAGTGGGAGCCCGATGTATAGAGTCTGCCATTTTCGTCGCTGTGCTGGAAGGATTTTCAGGATTGGATGACGTTATCTCCCATCCGTCTGTTGGCTTCCAAGGTGTGCCAGGCAAAGTTCCAAGGCTTTATACTCTTTCTCCATGTGAAAGGCCCCCACGTAGTTAAATCATGCCATTCCAAACAAGGAAAAGAAGATCCAATGTCACGCTGACTCTGACACACAGAAATAGTACAATGCCCATTTCGTAGTTGTCCCTGTCTTGTCTTCTAATGCTTGCCTAGCAGTCCTAAATGATGAGCCCCTGTGTGCTAAATCTGGTTTTGTGTTAGCTGTACATGTGAGAAGAAAAGAAAAGCAGATTTAAAATATTTACACAGAGCACAGTGACATATTAAACTTATATTTTGATTACAGGGACATAATAGGAAAATGACAAAAAAAAGAGTTTTGCTATAGCAAAAAATAGAAATATTTCTAAATCATACTGCTGTGCCTTTCTGAGTGCAGAATAAGAGAATAAAAAGACCAGCCAACTAAATAGGATCAATCATTATTGGGAATCTGATTGGAAGAAAAACCTGCATCTACATGGGGGTCCCCAAAACCAAATTTGGGAATCACTACTATAGACTGATTATAAAAAGACCTTACAAGGCTTTAGGCACATAGTTAAATGAATGGGAGTTTAAGAGAACACACATCTGGCTACTTTCATGTATCTCTCCTTACACTTCTCACCATTACCAAACTTCATCATTTACCTGCTTACTGGTCTCATCTTGAGTTAGCTTTTCTCCCATCCCGTCTGTAACGCTAGCCCTAACCCTCCCATATGTCTCGACTGGTCCTGTACAAAGTGCAAGGCATCTGCGCCTAAAGCTGTGTGTCTCTCTCTCTGTGTCCTTCCATCTGTGAAGATCATCTGCTCAGCAGCTTACAGTAGACATTGTGAAAGCCACATTCATCCACACCAGTGGGCTTTAAGACCAAAGTGTCACGTGGCCCATGAGCAGCACACTCCAGGATGTTACGCCTGTCGTAGCATTTCTTGACTCGCTCCAGTGCAGTGCAACATTATGAACTTTTGAATTGATTTTGACTGCCTGCAGTGTTTACTGCCAGTGTAGATAAGACAATGTACATTGCAGCACGAGGCTGCAGGTTCCGTTTCCAGCTCTGACTTGCTGTGTGCCTCTGATTAAATCACTTATTATATGCCTTTGTACACAAAAAAAGCAACTTAGATGGGTGTTCTGTATAGAAGAGTGCAATATAAACTAGGAGTATGTGAGGAGTATGCCTCGCTGCTCTCCAGTCCCAGTTGTCTGTTCACTGTCAGTTTGTGGAGTTGGCACTTTCTTCCCATGTCTATGCATTAGTTGTTTTTGTTTTTCCCTTGAGGGACTTTATGATGTGAGAAGAAAATCAAAGACATGTATGTTAATTGGTGCCTCTAAATCGACCCCAATGACTGTGCCATGCAGTGGACTGCCACCTTTTACCCAGTGCTGACAGGATAAGCACTGGCCCTCCTGTGATGCAGAACTGGAAAGCGAGGTTAAACACCAGTTGGGTGAATTAATGTACTTGTAAAATTCTTTGGGATGGTGATGACTACAGAAAGGTGCTATACTAAACTCAATTCATTTTAATATTTGTATTGCGCTCTTCACTGACTACAAACTCGGAGTACTGTAACAAGCTGACAGATAAAATTCAAATTATATAATTGCATAATGTATACACAAATGACTACAGATCAGTGGTAGCTGGTGGTCTTTCAAACAGGGAGCAAATGTTTCCCTGCCAACAAGGAACTTTGCCCTCATGTCAACAGAGCATGGTGAGGAATTTTGGGGGCCATCTGAACTTATGGAGCACTTCCTAAAGCATCTCACAGTTGATGGTGCTGAATGTTTTCTGCAGATTGATGAAGGCAAAGATGATGTCTCTCTGGTGTTCCCTAGCCTTCTTCAGGAGTTGGTGGGAGCCAAAGATCATATCGATTGTGTTGTGTTTGGGCCGAAAGTCAACTTGCGAATCTGGAAGTACACTGCAACGTGACGGAATAGCATGACACAGCCAAGAACTTTCCCATCCTCAGGTGTCATGTTACCACTGGTCAGGAATCTTGCTGAGCCTCCAACACAGAGTGAAGAAGTAGATCAGCTTGACAAGAAGATTTCGACAGGTACAGTATCTTTTCAGGGAGACTTCTCGTTCTTTAGGGCTTGGGCGGCAGTTTGGACTTCCTGAAGAGTTGGACGATCATCTAGTTCAGGATCCTGGAGGAGCCTGGGGATCTCCCTAAATACTGAAAGATCCGCTGGATTTATTTGGTTCAAGAGTTCCCAAAAGTGATGCCCAATGATCCAAGATTTGCTGCTTGTCTTTGAGTCATGTGGTGGCATCTGCACACTGGACCGGAGCCATGTTGCATCGAGAAGAACCATAAATTCCTTTAATGGCATTATAGAATTCATAGGTGTTCTCATGGGTGCAGCATTGGATCCCAGCAGTCTTGTTGATACACCAATTGTTCATGGAGTCTGCATTGTGTAATTTTTTTCCACTTCTGCAAAAGGGAAACTGAGGATAGATTCACAAGGTGAGCTTGAAATGCTGCATTTTTGATCCCCAAAAGGAGAATCTCATCTGTGGCCTCGTCAGTCCAGTCTGATTCTTCCTGTTGGAGAATCCAAGGTCTTTGTTGGAAGAGGATTAGAGGTCTGTGAGCAGTGAGGTTCATAAATTATCAACATTAGTATAGGTTGCCTTGGTATCACCATCTGTGGTTTGCGTAGGGATATGTTAAAGCTGGGTGAGTCTCTGGGGTCAATGGTTACAACACTGAGGCATGCTACAGCGCAGAGGATGTACCAGACAAGTCTATAGTTTGTCCAACAGTCTGCTCCTTGTATCACTCATGTAATCAGGGCATTCTGGAGATCAGATCATGCCAGTGGACAATGATATTAGTCCAGAATGTGCCAGTTCTTTGATCAAGGATGTGTCCATGTTGTCTTGAGTTTGTCAGGGAGCTGAAACTTTGTTTTGGTAATGGGCAGTTGGTGCTCTGTGCAAAAGGACAAGAGATGAAGCCTGTTAGCATTCATGTTTTCGGTTCTGTGTTTTCCAGTCACATTATTCCGTCCTTCCAACTTGTGCGCTTAAGTCTCCAAGTAAGGCAATCTTGTCTGAGGTAGGAATGTTCTGGACTGCTTTGTCAACCTAAACATAGAAGTTATCTTTTGCTTCCTCTGTAAAGTCCAATGTGGGAGCATATACTCTGATGATTGTCACATGGGAGCCTTTAGCCAGTGGAACACGCAGGGTCATTAAGCATGAGCTGATTACGACAGGGGACTTCAGGGTTTTCGTTCTTGACAGTAAGGCCAATTTTATGGATTTGGATCTCTGATTCGGGGTGGCCATTCCAAAAGAATGTATATCTGGCTCTAGTTTTAGTGATGGATCCGTCATCAGCGAGAGATGAGGGTGCAGATGTGCACTCTGTACTACTGGAGCTCTGAGGTTACAATGGCTGTTCTCTGAGGTGGTCAAATCCATGAGTGTATGGACATTCCAAGTAGCAAGGATGAGAGATTTTGAAGTTTCTCGACCGCATGTAGATGGATGGCTGAGTCATTCTTAGTCAGGACCTCACCTATGACTTTGCCGCCATGGGTGGATCTACCAGGAGTACATGACTTCTAAAGGCATCGCTCAGGGGATCATTGATCGCGTAAATCACTCTGCCACATTAAGATGCTGACCAGTGGAGGGTCAATACAAAAAGCGTTTATATAAAATTAAAGTTTGTTAGACAGCCCCTTTTTATTTTTCATACTATGGTACTGTTTAAGGAAACATGGCATGGTGTTCACTACAGAAAGGCAGCACATAAAATTCAAACCTGCTTAATCCAGTTATATTTTGTGGAATGCTGGAATATATCCCAGCAGCATTTGATACAAGGCAGGAATCCACCCTGGGTAGGGCATCAGTCCATCACTGGGCCCACTCATACACACACAAACAAATTACAAATAAATGTATGTAAATCGAAAGCTTGTATGTGGTACGGCTTTTATTTATTCATTTATTTATTCGTTTGCAATATATATTTACTAATAGTACTATAATTCTGTACTTATAAAGTGCCTTGTATTTGTTGCTTACAACAGGAATATGCTATATAATATTAACACTTGTATGTATGTTGGACAGCTCTATTTTATACATTTCATATTTTTTTAGTAAAATGGCCAGTATACTCATAACATATTATTAAATAAAGCAGCAGTTTCTTGATAGCGTCCTCTTTTTCTCTTGTCTCTCCTGAGAGAAAAGCATTTAGGCAGCAATTCTGAGCGTCTGCCATCAGTGCTAACATCACCTGCATGCAGACTAAGCCGGATTTAACAGACTCCTCTTCATTTACCGATGTATTCAGAGGCTGAACAAAGGTTTGGAAGACGCAGCAAATAGTGCCGCTCACTGCTGTGCAGTCCTTGAAATGCTACATCAAAAGCTGCCGCTGCCAGCGGAACAGAAAACAGATTTCAAAGTGTGCTGTATTTGTCTCAGAACACCCACTGCAAGTTGCTTACTTGGAGAGTTGAAGGATATAAATAACTTAACAGGACATATTTCACTTCTTCCTTGTAAGCAGGAGCCAAGTTCAGAGCCAGGAATTATTCAATGTTTGTAGAAAAACACAGATTATTTATTATTTTACGTGCCAAAAAAAGAAATCTGTATATTTAACTAATACTGCAAATGCACCTGATATTGCCCAGGATTCACCTGTTTTATGTCAGCTTGTGTCTTCTTGGAAGGCTCCAATGACCTCCTCATTCCACTTACAGGGCCTTTGAATGCTATGAATAACTAAGTAAGACAAATTCTGGTCCTTCTTCCGTCCTTCTGTTTTCTAGTTCTGCTTTTTCCATTACAGGACTTTGATCACTGGCGTTGAAACTAACCCAGTTTATTGCATAGCAGAGGCGTACCAGTCTAATTTAGAGCTGCCATTCAATCTAATCTGCTCATTTTTGAAATATATCTAAAAATATTGTGAAGAAATAAATGCGAGAGAGACAGATTTAGGGTTGGGGAGCTGTCCCCATATACTGTCAGTGATCCAGAATAATTCAGTATGCAGTGATACAGCGGTCAGTTTCATGAAAACAGTTGACAATCGAGCATGGACAGACAGATGTATGTAATTTGGACAGGAAGTAGGCGGAAGAACTGAGGTGATGTGAACAGAAGGTGGCGGAGGTGATGTCATCGGAGGGCGACCGGAAGTGAAGTCATCAGGGACGGACGGATGAAAATACGGAAGTTCTTCAGGTATTGGGTGTCTTTTTTCGCGTAGAATTCAAGGTGCATGATGTGTTTGTTCTTCCTTTTTTCTGGTGAGAAAGAATTAATACGCCATCTTAAACTCCCATCCAATGTAGATTCATGCTCCATCGGGCCCTTTGGCTGCCTCCTAATTGCACATGTGTGACAATATACACCAAAGAATCGACGTGGCTGGACTAAGCCACAGTGCATGAATTTTTTTTTAGTCCAAAGTTTTTCGGATTAAGATTAATGTACACCTTAAATTTAGTCTTTTCATTTTTTTGCTCTTAATTTAAAAAGTGTAAAAAAGGGTTCATCTTATTTGCTCCTGGACCTGATTTTCAAGTCACTAACTGAAGGGACCCTTGCTGTAGTAACAGAATTTTGTTCATTCTTAATAAGTATTTCTTACTATTTTTAAATAAGACTTCTAGCATTATTTTTTGCAAGAGCCTCTGGCAAACTGTCATTGTTATCATTTGGTACTTTATTTACTTTTTTTGCTCAAATATTGGAGGAAATGTGTGCTTCTAAGAGTTTCTGATTGGGGTTTTTTATAGGCAAGAAATTTAATTTTGTTAATTTTCTTGCTTATCTTTAGATTTTATATCATTTATCTGAGCCATTCCTTCTGCTATTTCTATTATGACAAGCATCTTTATATTAAGTACTCGATAGGAGGAGGCTGCCACCATAGTTAAAGGCGGAGTCACAAGGTTCATGACCCTGACACTAACAGCATGACGAGTTTAAAGGTCATCCTCAAAGCACAGTTCTCTCTCTGAGTGTGTGGACCAAAAAAAAAAAACATTTTCACTTCATTATGTTGATTCTTTGTTATTTCTGATCTACTGATATTAGACTTTTTGCCTTCCTTTTGATTGTGATTTTTGCTTTCATGTGTTTGTACGTGCTCTTGATCTCCTGGTTCTGATCCTTGCTTTCATTAGGCTACACCTATCACATTTACAGTAAGTCAGGGTTCCTCCCCTGGCTGGGGTTTACATTTTTGTGTCATCTCTTTTTGTTTAATTTTGAGTCTTTTATTTACATTATGTCACTGTTACTTTTTCTTAATTATTTGCTTTATTCCCTTTGCCAGTGTTATGTTTCTGGTGTTTTGTGGATGGTTCCCCAAGAGGTGGGGCCACCTACCCATCACCACAAGGGACTGGCGACAGCCGTGTATAAGCAGGGAAACCCACAGTCCCTTGCAATTCATTCTAATATGCTTGGGGATTAGTGAGTTATTTTTGTAATATGTTATGCTTTTGAGTATCTCTGAATGTTTTGTTTTTCAACCATTCATTGTGACTTGTTTGACTTGCATTTGCAGGAATTACCTTTTGTGCCTTTGTACTCTTCAGAGTTTCACTGTTTAACACAGACTTTTTCATAATAAATATTGTATTTATAAAGATTCCACATTGCCCTCTGTTACTAGTCAGGGTTTTTAACGGTAATACCCCCTGTAGAGGGCATTTTGGGGATTTTTCAGGATTTGTAGCCTTTGGAACTCTTGAATTTATAACAGTGGCTATTTCCTAATCTGGCTCATTATTTTTGTTTGCTATCTTGTATAACACAACAGTTGTGCAGAACACTGAGCACAAAGATATAGTAGTTTTGTGATTATGGGTATTGTGTAGTAAGGGAGACCATGAAATTCAAGGCAGGCTTAAATACCAATTAATTGATTTATTAAACAATGAGAAACCCATGATAGTTCAAATAGAGGATTGGCCAATACGTGATTCAAGAAGTAACATAAGTAAATAAGAACAAATAAATCCAAGAACATGTGTTTTGAGGCGGATCTGTTTTTAATTTTTTCTGACCTGATTTTGCAACTTTTCCCCCCTCTAATACACACATTCCAATAATGCTGCGGTGTTGCTAAGCATGAAAAGAATGGAAGTTCATGGCGTGTGAAGTTTCCAACATGATTACATAAAGGTGAGTCTCTGGCAGTTCTGAGTTATCCAAGATTACGGATAAAAACCGCTAATTGTTGGTTTGGACTTTCTTCATTTTAATCTCCGGCTAAAAGAACACTTAGGCTTTGAATAACTGACTATGATTTAGGTTTTGATGAAGGATTAGAACTGATCTTTGTACTGACTGTGAAGGGCAGCAGCAGTTTCTAGCAAGAAGAAATCAGAAGCTGGATTGTATGTCTAGTGACAAGCCAAGGTCGTAACTGGTTGAGCAGGAATTAAATAAACAAAGGCCAAGACATGAGATAAAATTGAAGTTTGGGAAATGTAGCGAAAAAGTCAGTAACCAGAATATTTCATGCAGTCAAAGAACATAAAAGAATTTGTACCCAATAGTGCTGATTGGTGTTTCTCACAGCAAATATGCTGTGTTTGCCAGTGATCTTTTTCGCAGAATATCTTCCTGGAAATTGGTTGTGTGGCCAGCTTATTTTTACTTTTTCCCAGAATCCCATGATGCTTTGTGATGCCAACGTAATATCCAAGAGCTGTAGCAGCCCATGATGGAAGGCACAGCCCCCATGAGTATGTAATCCTGTGGTCCTGTGTCTTAAAGGTAATGCTGTTTGCATGGACTTGTATGTGACCGGTGTGTAATACATGAACCTAGTCCTTCAAAAGTATTACCCAGAGTGCTGTGTAGTTGATGCAAACAGGAAGCAGTGAAGAATTCACATGCATGTTGCTCTTATTTGATAGCTGTGACAGCAAGCAAACAGGTGCATCAGAGGAGAAATATACGTTTCTGTTCAAGAGAGTACCTGTTATTGAATCTGTTGGGGGGCAAGCCTTACTAAATTCACGCTTCATGTCTGCAGTTTTAATGTTCTGATATTTCATTCTATTGATTTTATCTCACTGAGTCATGGTGGCACAGAGGTTAGCTGCTGGTTCACTCACTCCTTCCCCATTGACTATTTTGCTGAGTTTAGATAGATAGATAGATAGATAGATAGATAGATAGATAGATAGATAGATAGATAGATAGATAGATAGATAGATAGATAGATAGATAGATAGATAGATAGATAGATAGATAGATAGATACTTTATTAATCCCAATGGGAAATTCACATTCTTCAGCAGCAGCATACTGATACAATAAATAATATTAAATTAAAGAATGATAATAATGCAGGTGAAAAACAGACAATAACTATGTATAATGTTAAATGTTAACGTTTACCCCCCCGGGTGGAATTAAAGAGTCGCATAGTTTGGGGGAGGAACAATCTCCTCAATCTGTCAGTGGAGCAGAACAGTGACAGCAGTCTGTTGCTGAAGCTGCTCTTCTGTCTGGAGATGATACTATTAAGTGGATGCAGTGGATTCTCCATAATTGACAGGAGCCTGCTGAGCACCCTTCGCTCTGCCACAGATGTTAAACTGTCCAGCTCCATGCCAACAATAGAGCTTGCCTTCCTCACCAGTTTGTCCAGGCGTGAGGCGTCTTTCCTCTTAATGCTGCCTCCCCAGCACACCACTGCGTAGAAGAGGGCGCTCGCCACAACTGTCTGATAGAACATCTGCAGCATCTTATTGCAGATGTTGAAGGATGCCAGCCTTCTAAGGTAGTATAACCGGCTCTGTCCTTTCTTGCACAGCGCATCAGTATTGGCAGTCCAGTCTAATTTATCATCCAGCTGCACTCCCAGGTATTTATAGGTCTGCACCATCTGCACACAGTCACCTTTGATGATCACTGGGTCAATGAGGGGTCTGGGCCTCCTAAAATCCACCACCAGCTCCTTGGTTTTGCTGGTGTTCAGGTGTAGGTGGTTTGAGTCGCACCATTTAACAGAGTCATTGATTAGGTCCCTATACTCCTCCTCCAGCCCATTCCTGATGCAGCCCACGATAGCAGTGTCATCAGTGAACTTTTGCACGTGGCAGGACTCCGAGTTGTATTGGAAGTCCGATGTATATTGGCTGAACAGGACCGGAGAAAGTACAGTCCCCTGTGGCGCTCCTGTGTTGCTGACCACAATGTCAGACGTGCAGTTCCCAAGACGCACATACTGAGGTCTGTCTTTAAGATAGTCCACGGTCCATGCCACTAGGAATGAATCTACTCCCATCTCTGTCAGCTTGTCCCTAAGGAGCAGAGGTTGGATTGTGTTGAAGGCGCTAGAGAAGTCTAGAAACATAATTCTTACAGCACCACTGCCTCTGTCCAAGTGAGAGAGGGATCGGTGTAGCATGTAGATGGCATCCTCCGCTCCCACCTTCTCCTGATATGCAAACTGCAGAGGGTCAAGGGCATGTTGAACCTGTGGCCTAAGGTGGTGAAGCAGCAGTCTCTCCATGGTCTTCATCACATGTGATGTCAGAGCAACAGGCCGAAAGTCATTCAGCTCACTAGGACATGATACCTTTGGGACTGGGGTGATACAAGATGTTTTCCAAAGCCTCGGGACTCTCCCCTGTTCCAGGCTCAGGTTGAAGATGTGCTGTAGAGGACCCCCCAGCTCCGATGCACAGACCTTCAGCAGTCGTGGCGATACTCCATCTGGACCCGCTGCTTTGCTGGCATGAAGTCTCCTCAGCTCTCTGCTCACTTGCGCTGTTGTAATTATGGGTGGGGATGTCTTTCCTATGCTGGTATCAGCAGAAGGATGTGTGGAGGGTGCAATACTCCGAGGTGAGAGTGAGAGTGGGTTAAGGTGGTCAATCCTGTTAAAGAAGTTGTTCATTTGGTTTGCTCTGTTCACGTCTCTCTCGATGGTGGCACCCCGCTTCGAGCTGCAGCCAGTGATGATCTTCATCCCATCCCACACTTCCTTCATGCTGTTATTCTGCAACTTCTGCTCCAGCTTTCTCCTGTACTGCTCCTTCGCCGCCCTGAGCTGGACTCGGAGTTCCTTCTGCACGCGCTTGAGCTCATGCTGATCACCGTCTTTGGCAAAGTTCCCAAACATTTCTGCAGTTTTGCTAAAAATCGAGTTGAAGTGAATTCAGAGTAACCAGAGAGAGCTTTAGACAATAATAATGTGAGGATTTCATTTAACTTTGATTTATCTTCAAACTTGGACTGTCAGGAAGTGTATGATGCTGACCTTTATATGGTCACGGTAATGACATCACACATCGCATACTGCCAGTTGTCCTGCCTAGAAGCAGCCTGTTGGTCCGAATTACAGACAATAGATTATGGCAGCAACTGTAATAAAAACAAAATGGCGTGCAAGAAGATACATTTCAAAAATAAAGTCTTCAAAGTTAAAATCAGAAACCAATCTGTTCAAAATCAAAATCCCAAAATGATATATAAATTACTGTCTCCTGTGGCTCCGCCCATGTAGTAGTGAAACTGGACAAACTTTAAAAATCAATAAAAAAATATTTAAAAAAATGTAATTTTGTCCAAGCAGAAGGTAGGTACACTCCAATGTCAAACGTTGGCACTGTGTCTGATCGTGTTCAGCTTTGATGTGAGATTGTCCCCCACGTAGGGAGAAAAGCACGTGGCCGTGATATCTCTGGCAATCAGCAGGTACCCTCTAAAACACATGGAGCTCTGATCTCTCTCTCAAAAATGTCAAACGTTACTCCTTAACAATTTGTAGATGATAATGTCTGTTAAACAAACAGGTATCGCTAACTAAGCAGAGGCAAGGTGCACTCCAACACGTGGCGAGAGGTAGAGCAACTCAAACGGAGGCTGCCATGTGATTGAGGATGGCCACACACCCCTCCCCTCAGCCTGCAGCATCTCTCTCGGATTCACGCAGATAAATCACTATCGCAAGCGAACTATGAGAGAAGTCGCAAAAAGAACCGGAAAGGTCAAGCAAATTATAGAAAAAAACGTGATCTAAATCCGTTAAGCAGTTCTCTCGTGAAAAGTGAACATATATACAAACAGACGTTGGATTATATAATATATATATAAAAAGTCAATGTGTGTATGTATGAATGTTCCAGCATCACTTCCAAATGGCTGGAGCGATTTTCATGAAACTTGGTACATGTTTCTCGATGGTTGACTAAAAATACTGTAGGGTGAAATCAACCCTAACCCATCCCCTTCTGGGTAGGGTGGGGGGTGGTTTTGTGGCCTTATATGCATGTTATCATCCAGTTGACACTTGGAACAACCACCAGAGGGCGAACTGGAGGTGACTGCCAGCATTCTTTATGTTTGAACACTGCTGCGCTCCTGTTGCTTTTGAAATTAAATAGAGTTGGCTGGTTCTGAGCATCAACTGGATGATAACATACATACAAAACCACAAGACAAACACATTAGTGAGTCTTCATTGTTTGTTAATTTATTTTTGTTTTTAAAGTTGCATTTTTTTTAATTAGTTTTCTCAAACAATTAAAAAAAACACTTTTTTTTTCCTCCTGGGCAATGCTGGGTATTTCTAGTAGCTAATATTTATATAGATTTGTAGAAGTCAAAAAAAATTGAAAAAAATATCAAGTTCAGATCATGACAGTCTTTAGAGACTTGGATTGTATTTTGATCGTGTCTTCTTTTCTAGGCAATTCTAATTTAAATCTGTCTCACCAGTCTTGGGACAGTATACTTATGACAAAGAAATACAAAAATAATTTACAAGAAAGTAAGGTCAAATAATACAAAAACAAAGTCCTCAAAACTCAGAATACCTAGAAACTCCAAAAATGGCTAAATGCACAAAAAAGGCGAAATAATTTCCAGAAAATGAGGCCCAGTAAGTATAAAATATACAAATGAAAAATGTCCAATAAATGGAAGCAAATAAAGCGATCAAAAAAGGCCCTAAACAGCGAAAAGCTCAAAGAAAATTCTAAGCACCCAAAAATCACAAAAAAACAAAATCTACCAGGAACAGAAGGAACAAAAAGCAAAAAAAATAAAGGAAGCCAACAACACAAAAAACATTCTCAGTACGCCAATGTGTCACACAGGGCTTGCAGTCTTTAAAGATGGGGAGCAATGGCAGCTCCTTAACCTGCTTAGCTACATCACTAGGAGGTCTCACCCTCTTGTACAGGACACATCACAGAATTAGTGTGAGATTGCATAACTATTTATAGGCATTTTTTTTAATAAAAATATTTCTGGTGCACTTACTTTAGCAATGTGAAGTGATGTCGAGTAGTTCTCCAGTAAGAAACGACTAGATGGCTGCACAAGGATGCGTGGGTCCTGGAAGCCTACAGGGCATGCACATGCTTCAAGAAAACTCTGTTGCTGCAGATAAAAGGTGCTGGATTAGAATTGCCAGCAATGTCATTTGTCTCTGAAGCTGTAAGGAAGTAAGTTAAGGGCCCAGGAGAAATTCAGGAATATTTACCTGAAGGAAGGATTTGTGTGCCCACTTGAATGAACTTTAAGATACAAAGAGTTCCACTAGACTGAAGCACGTGGCAAAGCGAGCATGGTGGCATGTCATTTCATTGCAAGGGACTAGAGAAGCATAAGCATGGATTGGCTATGGAAATCATTTTGTCTTTTTCTCTTGTGACCCCCTGATCGCTGTGTTGGAGAGAAGGGGAGTGCAGTATATGCAGCTATGATCTCCGAATAAACCATACAGCGTGGAGGTAGATTATGGGGTTGGTTAAGTGAATTAGCTGTCGGCTTTTTTTTTTTCCATTTTATGTTATTTTTTTACACCTTATTTTAGCTATGTATATGACACCTATTTTTGATAGAAGAGAACATTCAGTTATATACTGCAATTTTTTTGTCTGCGTCTCTTACTTCCACCCTGGTTTATCTCAGTCATAAACTACAAAATGCCCAGAGATTAGGTCTGTGCAAGAGTTTAAAAGCAAGGGGCATCACAGCCCTGGACACAACATAAAGGGGAAAGGAAGAACAAAAAATGCATCTAATTCCAAAACAAAAACATCATTACAAAATAATTGATAGAGAAGGAAAAGATCACACTTTAGGTACTGCAGAAATGCACTGAGTGCTTATTTACTGTTATGTAACAAGACTTTAAAAAGGGCTTCTTTTGGTTTTCAAAATAGTTATAGAGCATCAGTAAAGTGATTATTCATCGGTGTGGCCTATTAAAAGAAGTTCACTTTGGAATGGACAGAAGTGGCTTCAGTGAGACATATGTCTCTTGATGTTGCATACTTCAATACAAGACTTGCAAATATAAGGTTTTTTTCCTACCAGCGTATCAAATACCACAGAGATGAATAAACACTTTACTGATGCTGTGTAAGTGTCATTAACACCAAAAGAAGTCTTTGTTAAGGTCTTGTTGTGTAACAGTAAATGATATCCATCCATCCATTATCCAACCCGCTGAATCCGAACACAGGGTCACGGGGGTCTGCTGGAGCCAATCCCAGCCAACACGGGGCACAAGGCAGGGAACCAATCCTGGGCAGGGTGCCAACCCACCGCAGGACACACACAAACACACCCACACACCAAGCACACACTAGGGCCAATTTAGAATCACCAATCCACCTAACCTGCATGTCTTTGGACTGTGGGAGGAAACCGGAGCGCCCGGAGGAAACCCACGCAGACACGGGGAGAACATGCAAACTCCACGCAGGGAGGACCCGGGAAGCGAACCCAGGTCCCCAGGTCTCCCAATTGCGAGGCAGCAGCGCTACCCACTGCGCCACCGTGCTGCCCAACAGTAAATGATATTAGATGTATTTTTGTAGTACCTAAACTAAAGTGTTACCGAGGGAAAAAAATTCAATGAAAGTGTTAAGAAAGATTAAGAAGAAAGTCACATTCAAATTAAGCCAAACAGAAACAAGCAGTGACTTATGTGGTCAGTACAGGACTTCGTCCAAAGGTCAAATGACTGGTGACATGGAGTAAGAGGGATACAAAAACTTCATCATGACTTGAATATTGGAGAAAACATGCTGGCTGTAATGCGTGCACATAGCAAATATTTGAAGGGCCAAAGCAAACTAATTATAAACAGGGAAAGTGTTACAACACATAAAATAGACTTATGATGAATTAGTCTAAAACAGCCCTTGGCCATTTGTTGAATAAAACATCCCACATTTAGAACCAGGGTGTGAAGAATTTATTAAAACAAGAAACTTGTAAACCTTTAAAAGGAATGTATAGGTGCAGATTAGGTATCAGCTACAGTGTGTGGCCTATCGATTGTATCTTACTGTAACAGTTTATTAGGTTGTTATTGTTATATGTACAATTTTGTCTTCCTTACTGTAAAAATCTTTTTTGTGATAACCTTGTAGAAACACATTGTGCGTTGAACATACCTGTTTGAAAACGCTTAGGACCAGAATCATTTTGGAGTTTGAATATTTTCAGATTTTGGAATATTTGTATATACATAATGGTATATCTTGGGGATGGGACCCAAGTCCAAATACAGCATTTATTTATTACACATATATACCTTATATGCATAGCCTGACGGTGATGTTATACATTTTTTAATAAATTTGTGCATGAATCAAAGTTTGTGCACTGTAGCATCATGCAGGATACCTGTAGCTGTTAAACAATAGCAACAACAAACAATGGCAGGCTTTCTGTCTCCACCTATGATGCTGTATTTTGACCAAAATACAGAGAATAAGCAAAAACACAATTGGTTTCAGATTTGGGGGTGATTATGGTTAACAACAAACGGGTGCCCGACAGAGCATCAGAGCTTCTAAGCTGCCCACCAATCACTCTGCTCCCACCACCAACCCCCCCACAACCCCACGTCCCCCCCACCACCAATTGGAAGTGCCATGCAGCTTTGATCACACCTTTCACCTGTTGATAATGCACCTGTGGCTCCCGAAACTCAACTGGGAAATATACCCCCCCGCTATTCTTCATTCATGTTGGTAGGCCACTTGCAATTCAAAGGGAGATTGAAGAAATTGACAAGTGAGGTCAGGTCTTTGCTCAAAAAGTGTCAGATTTTGGAATTTTAGATTAGGGATACTCAACCTGATTGGCTCCAGCAGACCCCCGTGACCCTGTGTTCGGATTCAGCGGGTTGGAAAATGGATGGATGGATACTCAACCTGTTGTGGTGAGGCGGTGGAAGGACAGACTGGCATCAGTCAGAAATTTGGGATGCTACCCTAACCGGGCTATCCCTTTTATTCGTTACGAGACGAAATGAACAAAATAAAAGAAAAAAACATGCAAATGCGCTGCTCCCCAGTCCAGGGTTCCCTTGTTTGGAGTTTTAATCTGGTGTGCGGCTTATTCCGGTCTTCCAGCAAAAGACACCTCTCTTTAGGCTGCGCGTCTTTTATGGCAAAACTCCTGGAAGCGGTGGGGCTATGCACACAACACAAACAAGTGATATAGTCAACACACAAAACTATGAAACAGCAGCTTTACTTGGTTGAATGATTTTCCTGTTGAATTGCTCAAGTAATGTTTCATCATAGATATAACAGCACTTGAGAAAGTCCATGGACACACTAGTAGACCGTGAATTTGAGGTATTAGGAAAGATTGAAGTAGATGAAAATTTTAAGCAATAGGAGGCTAGTAGAAGACACAACAGTAGTGCTCAAAATTATAATTATATTTAGGATCATTGAGGTTGATCCCAGCTGTTACTTTAAAATGGTTTCTTCAACAAGAACAAAGCAGCAAAGATGGTAGCTGATTTAGGGTAACTTCAAACAAACATAATTCATGGAATAATGTACCAAGCGGTTTGGTAGATAGTAGTACTCTTGGGATCTTCAAATCTAGACCAGATGACAGTTTACAAAAATTAGTCCATCATGTGAATTTACCTCAGGGATGACTAAAGTTTATCTTCTTCTTCTTCTTTTGGCTGACCCCGTTAGGGGTTGCCACAGTGGATCATCTTCTTCCATATCTTTCTGTCCTCTGCATCTTGTTCTGTTACACCCATCACCTGCATGTTTTCTCTCACCACATCCACAAACCTCCTCTTAGTCCTTCCTCTTGCCTGGCAACTCTATCTTTAACATCCTTTTCCCAATACTGTATATCCAGCATCTCTCCTCTGCACATGTCCAAACCAACGCAATCTCGCCTCTCTGACTTTGTCTCCCAATCGTCCAACTTGAGCTGATCCTCTAACGTACTCATTTCTAATCCTATCCATCCTCTTCACACCCAGTGCAAACCTTAGCATCTTTAACTATGCCACCTCCAGCTCTGTCTCCTGCTTTCTGGTCAGTGCCACCGTCTCCAACCCATATAACATAGCTGGTCTCACTACCGTCCTGTAGACCTTCCCTTTCACTCTTAACTAAAGTTTATCTAATCTAATATTTATACAATTATGTTGGACTGAATGTCCAGTTCCCACCCAAATGATTCTTTTGTTCTGTACTCTGTTTAAATCAATGAAGAGGACTAACTTTACATAACAATTGTGGAAAACTGTGACAGCTCTCTTGACTGATAAAACAAGCAGGGTGAAGTCAGATTTTTTTTTTCCTTTCAGTAAATCATAAGAAATGTAAGTAAACAGATACCATTTTCTGAGCTATACAAACTTGTCCAGAAAGCTGCAAAAAGCCAGATTGTCTTCATTCTTCAGTCTTCATTCAGTGTTGAAAGCTCTCCCTCTGGATAATTTTATTGAAATGTCACATTAAGTGTGCATGTGAGACATAACTCTTTATTTGGTTTACAGAGTAAAATCCAAGTAATCAGGGAACTGATGCTACAATTTGCCATGCTGGATACAAATTGAAAAAATACTTGGAAAAAACAAAGACATGATTACAGTACTACTCACAGGCTTATCTTTAACAAATTAACACAAAAGATTTAAAAAAAATACAAGAGACAGTTAAAATGAAAGAGTATTTTTTAATATAATGTCACTAAAGATTTTAAATTTCTATTTTTTAACAAAATTACTAAGTCTCCTTTTCCCCATTTTCTTATTCTTTTACCTTTTTATATTTAAATTCTTCAAAAACTCTTCTCCTTGAAAAGCATTGTGCATGTCTGCTCACTAAGTCAATGCCACATGTAATCATTTGCTGAGTTCATTGTTCCCCCTGATGGTTTGTCTTTTATTAGCTTGTTGCTAGGGGTAACAACAGGAATCCTCTAAAAATTTCAGCTCTTTGCATAGACATTTTTCCACAAGATTTTCTGGGAACACTTAAATTTCTGGCCTGTTCAGGTTGGTTTATCCACCAGGCGTGAGGCTGATACAATTTAAATCACATGATGTTCTCACTACTTTTGTGTTTAAAATATCTACAGTCACTATGAAAATATTCACCCACATGGGTTTTTTATATTTCATTATGTTATTACAAGAAATCTTAATGTGTTTAAATGTGGTGTTTTGCCCCCAGTTAACATGAAAAACTATAATAGCAAAGTAATACTATGCTTCACATCCTTAAAGATAAATGAGAAATAAAATATACAAAATACCTGTCAGGATGGCACAATGGTCCGTGCTGCTGCCTCACAACTCCCAAGTGGCATGGGTCTGAATTCCAGGCTGAGCACTATAGGACATAGTGGGCATTGCTCATTTTGCTAGGCATTAGTGGCACACCAGGCCTGTTAAGAAAACAGATTTAGCAGACATCCAACTGTGCCATTCAAACTAAGTAAGTGAATTCCAGCTTGTACCTGGATCTGCCTGTGTTTCATCTGATATCAAAGGTGTAAATCACAGTTGAACTGACATCTTTCCAGGTGCCCTTCTGCAGACGTTTTCAGGCTACAAGGCCCCAAATAGACTCAAGCAAGAATAAAGACCTAGGAATGACAACTGTGATGGACAGAATAACTCATTTATGAGAAGACCCTGATTTTGTAATTGGAAGTGACTTTAATCCAATCAGGAGAGGTTAGAATATCCTCTTAAAAACTAGCTGCACCCATTCTTGGGGTACATGCTTAATAGATTCTATGGGAATTCTGTGTGAACTCTGGGCATTCTATGGGGCACTGTGCTCCTAGGTTACTCCTGAGAACATTCTCCAAATTGACTGAAAATCTCTGAAACGTCTCTATGAAACTAAAAGCTGATGAGCCACTCTCTTTCTCTTTGGGGAGCTGAAGTCTGACAATATCTTCTCTTTGTGGACCAGAAAGGTAAAATCCAGTCTGCCAAGCCAAAGCTGTGTGCCGGTAGTCTGAAAAGGCTAAGAAGCTGGAAGGGAATTTCGGCATCTAAACTCTTTATTTAAATGCTTTATGTTATGAAGTTGCAGACAACACAGCAAAGAGCCTAAATGAGAAAAGCACTGCACACCACAGACAAAATATCATGCAGCAAAAAGAAAGATTGCATTCCGATACAAGAAGAGTCCTCCACTTGAACCTGGAGCAGCAACTCTATACAACATTGGGCATCATCTTTGAAGAATTCGTATCGTAACACTATTTATCTGTTCCAGTATAAATTAGAACTCTAAATAGCAAGTAAACAGACATCCCAATCTATGTTAGCCTATCTGTGTCCTGTCTTGTATATCAATATACAGTGGTACCTCGGTATACATCCTTAATCCGCTCCAGATCCTTTGACTTATACCAAACAGGACGTACAGTATACCAAATGAATTTTTCCCATAAGAAATAAAGGGAAAATGATTAATTCGTTCCCATGAAAAAAAATCCTATTGTTATTTGCATATTATACATTGATGGGGTTATATAAAATAATTTAAACACTGCTTAATACTAAAATACATAAATACAAAAGCAATTAGATGAAATAAATGAAAATTTAACCTCACTTTACTTTTTAATAACGCCTTTGTTTTTCACAATCGTAGATACCGTCGTTCTCGGCATACGGTATGTAGCAGCCATGTCCCAGATACGCATGCCATCTTCATACTTTTCAACAATCAATTCAAATTTATGAGAAAAAACATAAAATCATGTGAAAATTCACATAGAGTTATAGCGCGGGTTGTTCACTGAATGCTAGCAACTGGCGTACTGACACTCGTGGGCAGCGTAGGGTAGCGCGCGGTGTGACGATGCAGGTCCCCTGCATGCTCCCATACGTCCTTACGGGGAGCCCTGAACCTGACAGCGTCGGTAATGTCACCGAGATGAGCTGACAAATGAGGACAATTCTCAAATGAAGCCAGGGGATAGTGCAAGAATGCCATGTGCTTTTATTTAAAACAAAAATCAGTGTCCAAACAAAAAGTGCAGTGCATCTGGTTTCAATAAATAATTATTTAATAAATATCCATAAAAACAAGAGTTCTGTGGGGATAAAAACTACAATAAATAAATCCAATAAAATCCGAGGTTAAAAATGCAGTCTCATTCTTCTCTATCACAGCCCACCTGTGCAGGTGCGACTCGCTCCAACTACCCTCATTAACTACCCCCGCGGTCGTGCAATCGTGCCCACGGAGAACGACACGGCTATACAGGTTAAAACCTGGCCTTTTTTTAAAGCCATGGACCCGCTATACCACACGCGGTGTTCTAGCACGTGAGTCGTATTCCAAACAAAGGTCGTATACCAAGCAAAATTTTTCACGTCCAAACAGGACATACACCAAGTTGGACTTATTCCAAAGCAGACGTATACCACTGTATCTATATATATATAGTTGTCATGTTTCTATAAACTTTGTGATTATCAATAAATTGTATTATTCAGTTTCTTAAAATGACTGTGCTTAGTTACCTTGATATAAGTCTAATGGCCATTGACTGCCTCTTACAACAGAGAAAGTTAAGGTAAATCAAGTAGGAGCCTTACCGAATTATTTGATTAACAGCATTGTTGAAGTGATAATTAATTAACCAAGTTAAATCTCTCCTCACTTCCTATGGCACTGTCTTCATGTTCATGTGTGGTTTTCACCTGACACACCAGCTTTCATCATCTGTCCCCAAGATGTGTGTATTATGTTAACTGGTTACTCTAATTGGCCTCTTATTGTTGCAGTGTGTTATGTTCAGGGTTCATTTCTGTGTTGGTTTAATGTTGTCTGATGTAGGCTTTGAGTCCATGAGTATCTAAGCCCTTAGAATCAAGGTGCCTGCCTATGTCAGAAGTTACAGTTAGGAGTCTTTGCACTTCCAGGTAATGCATTATTCTATGGTGAATTACTTAAGATTTTCTCAGGTTATACAGGGAATGGTAGCAATTTTCAACTCATCAGACATATTCTTAGATATAAAATGGCTTGAATATTAAGATTTGTTTGTATTTTACATTCTGAAATTTTCTGTGATGCTATGTGACGATGCAGGTTCGCTGCATGCTCCCATCTTCTGTCCGGGAGCCCTTGAACCCAACACCATCGGTAATGTCACCGATGAGCTTGCAGTGAGGCACAACAATGGAGCAAGGGGATGGTGCACAAAAGTGCCAAGTGCTTTTATTTAAAACAACAATCAAAAACAATGTTCAAATTAATAGAGTGCAGTGCTTCAAAAGTCATTAAATAAATAATCCAATAAATCAAAAGTGAAAAGTGGAGGTTAAAATCCATTAGAAAAAATCTTTAAAACAACGAGGTTAAAATAATGCAGGAAGCAATCTTTTAAAACTAAAACAAGCCCGGTGTCTTCTTTCCTCTGGCAACTCCCCTGCTTCTCCCATTTGGGCTTCTCAACAGGGGAGTCGCCCTACCTGCAGCTGACCTTCTCTCTACCTGCTTCAGTTGATCGGAATCACCTCACCGACCCCTGGCTCCAGTAGGCTCCTCCAGACAGCGACTTGGGTTCCCCAGTTGGGGAATACACACCCCAAGTCCCGACTTCCGCGGCCTTACGCGGAGAGTCATCCGCATTCCGATCACTACCGCTCTTCGCTATAAACTCAGCGGGAGCGACCACTACGACTACTCCCCAGGTGTCGGCCCAACACCCAGGCTCCCTGTTCAGCTGCACGAGAACCTGCACTCGCTCGCTGTCCCGCACCGGCTTTCTCTCTCTCTCCACTGCTTCCTGCTTTCTGCCTGCAACCTCCATTCTTTCAGTCTCTTCCATTTTTCCTCTCCCTTTAGCCAACTCGCGCTTCTATTTATGAAGGGAACGTGGTAGTCGCAGCAATCAGCAGCTCCTGTGAACAATCATGGATGTGGACCGCCTCTCACCTGTGCACTTAGGTGAGAAACGCCCACACCACGAACTCCTCAGGAACTGCTTCGGCCACACACCACCACGCCCCCTCGCTAAGCCGCGAGTACGGTATTAAAACTGGCCTTTTTAACAGGAGCTG